>NC_046320.1:18577151-18911829 GCF_009819535.1 Lacerta agilis | reverse complement strand
GGGCTCAAACCTGCAACCATGCTATAACCAAGTGGGCCATCCAGAGGAATGTCAATAAAATGCCCTGATCCAGATACGGAGATCTGTATATGGTGGTAGGCTTCTATGTAATGCCTCCTGGAGCAGGAACTGCGTTGTGCATCGGGATGTGAGCGCTGTCTGTCAGAACAGCTTTTGTTTCCAGTGGATGCATTATCCTTGTCTTCCGGCCAGGTGTAAACAACATTTTTCCGGTGTATCTTTGAGCTTGGAATGCATAGCTCTAGTTGATTGAATCAATTGAACTGATCAAAACTTCCTCGTTAGATATGCCAAGTCACCAAACTGGCTCTGTGGGTATGTATATAACATATGCCCAGTTTCCACAGGGAAAGAAGCCGAAGTGACTTCGCCTTGCATGTATAATGGGAATGACTTAAACGAATAGCAAAGCTCCCCCCCCCTTTTGTTTGGCAAATAGGTGGGCACGCTCAGTGTCATCCAATCACCTGTGGCTGCTTTTCCTCCACCCCCTATGAGCAAGCAGCTCCACACAACCTCCCCGTTTCTACTTTTAAGGCAGATGTTTAAAATCAGTCTGAACCATTTGCTGCCTACGCTTACAGATACAGAAATCCATATAATCTGAACATTATTGCTGGGTGAGTAAAACGGGGGGCTGAAAGTAAACCTGTATCGAAGTAGAAGCTTTGCAGCTTGGAAAACCTTCACTGAATTGGTTTGTTGGCAGGAATTAGCATTTAAGCGTACAAACTATATTGGGAACTATATTGAATGCTTAAAAGAAAGATAGAAATGGGGTGTGGGGGGAGGATTTTCTTCCTCAGGGGAATGTCTGAAACTCTGATGGTGCTCTGCTTTTCGCAGTAAACACGTTAAGGATTGCACTGCTGGAATTTTGCAAAGATACTTAAGTCCAGCAGCATAGATGAAAACTGACAAATAATCTTCAAAAAGGTTTTAACATAATTGAGCATCTGGGGCTGTCTTTTCTCCTTCTCCTGTAGCTTAATGGGCAGCTGTTCTAAAGTGAGAAGGCTGGAAGGTTCAGGGAGGAGAATCCTTTGCTCTGGGATTCCCAGTGTGGCACCTGAGGACACCAGGACAGCCTCTGACACACACCCCACTTTCCTTGTGCCTGCCAAGGCCTGCTACTTCTCCCAATTTTGCATTTTAAAAATTGAGGGGGTTTGGGCTTTTCTTTTGGGGGGTGGCCTGCTTTTTTGTCTGTGTTCCGTTTGTTTGCAGTGTGTGCTTTGCCAGTTTTGCCTGGCAGGATTCTGACAGTCATCAGCTTTTCTTCTGTGAAATGGGTATTTTGGGGTACCAATGACAGTTTCTTAGATTTCCTAATGTGTCTCCAGGGCCCAAAAGGCTGGGATCTCCAGGCTTAGTTTCTAAAAACTTTTTTACAAGCTGCAACATGTGTGCCGTTGCTATCTTTCCTTCTTTTTCTTTTTTTAAAGTTAGAGGACAAGCCCTGGTGGCAAGTATTTTATGAGTTGGTTTATCAGAAATGGCAATCATATTATCAGCAGAACTTGCAATAGCAGTTGTATTTACAGTACCTGCAAAAGTATTGCCTTTCAAAAGCTGCAAAATGTGATACCCTTCCACACCTGCTGTGTTCAGAACAGATACCCGAGTACCAGGCATCAGAAATACAGTGGGCAGTCGGGTTGCGAACACGATCCGTGCGGGAGGCGCATTCACAACCTGCGCTGATGTGTCTGCGCACGCGCATGGCGCAATCCGATGCTTCTGTGCATGCGCAAAGCGTGATTACCGAAACCCGGAAGTAACCCATTCCAGTACTTCCGGGTTCGGCGCGTTCGTATCCTGAAAACGTGCAACCCGCAGTGAGCACAACCCAAGGTATGACTGTAACTGCATATTTGTTGTGACTGTTGTAGTAGCTTCATAGGACAAGAGAGAAATGCAGCTGCAGCCTTATAAGAGAGGGCAACTCTGCTGTGGGCTAGGGCTATCCTACTCTGGATAGCTGAATTAGCTAGAGCATGGTGTTGATAACACCAAGTTTGCAGGTTCAATCCCCACAAGGTTTTCAAGCTTTCTGAATCCACAGCTCCCTTAACCAGCTACATTCTTTTTGTGGCGCCCCGTAGGGCTCAGGAGCCCAGTTATGTCACCCCTTTCCTGTTCCCTCAGCCCCCCCTCTCCTTGGGAGTCCTCTGGGCAGCCGCTGCTGCCCCCCCCCCCCCCGGTTTCTGCGCTGCCCCCCTGTCCCCAAAAGAGGTGCCTCCTCGTACTGCCCCACAGGGGCCTGGGACTTGTCTATACATTCCCAACAGCAAGGGCTGGTGGGGTGGCTGGCTGGGCTCCCTCACCGGCTAGCTTGCTTACTCCAAAGCTGCCTCAGCTCCTGGCAGCCAGCACCCCCTGGCCAGCATGGGGAGCTTGTAGCCAGTGCTGCTGCAACAAACAGATTTGCAATCCTTTGGGAGGCAGAGACGCAAGAGGGCATGGGGGGAGGAGAGGGACAGAGGCCAGTGTTGTCCGCAGCACCCCTGACCATCATTCAAGGCGCCCCAGGGTGCTACAGCACACTGGTTGAAAACCACTGCCATATGGGATAGCTGCATATTCCTGCAATGCAGAGGTAGGTCTTGAGGATCCTCAGGTTCCTTCCAACAAGTCTATGATTCTATGGTTGTGAAGGTTCTGTGGATTATGGAACATAAATTGAAGGAAGTTAGAGGGCAGAGTTGGTTTGGGTTTTTTAGTTAAGATTTTGAAGGTTAGAGTAGAAACTCCTATCAAGATACATTAGCAGGGGTGGGAATGCATAGACTGGTGAGATTAAATTTATTGCAAGAGCAGAGGGAGCTCTCATGTGGCAGAGGCTAGTGGGTGTTGCAAGCTTTGTGTAATTTAGATTGGGTGCCTTTGGAACAGCAAAGTAAATGGTGCAATAAAACCTGTCCACAGAAAGCAGGAATAATTATGTATTTAAATGAATGAGTAACTACTAACATCCTAATTTTTGTGCAATACGGTATACTTTGGAAAAGCAGTAACAACTTGGATTTTAAGTTGTTAGCATTTAGTAGTAGTACAAGAATGTGTTGAACAACATTTTCAGAGTATACCACAGACATATGCAATAGAAAGGTGTTCTTCTATCATCAAACCGGTTCAATGGTTTTTAATTTCTGTTCATAATGCTTTGCAACAGATGCGGTTTGCTAATATATATAAATTTACTGATAGCACTTACATATTATTTGGATGGCTTTCAAACCATAGAATGTTAAAATACTATAATGATAACAGAATAAAAAGAGTAAACAAATAATGGATTAAAAATGGATTATATATAAAAAATCAACAGAAAGTGAAATAGCATAGTGACCTAGACAGTACAGTCATACCTCGAGTTACGCATGCTTCAGGATGTGTACGACACGGGTTACGAACGCGCCGAACCCGGAAGTAACGTCAAATGACGTCACGGGCATGCGCAGAAGTGCCGAATCGCGTCATGCACATGCTAAGATGTGGCGCTTCAGGTTAAGAATGTCACGGGTTACGAACGGGGCTCCGGAACGGGGCTCTGGAACGGATCCCGTTCGTAACCAGAGGTACCACTGTATTACTGATATAAAATTCAGAGGATTCATGATTTCACAATTTAAAAGTTTGAATTGGTTTGGTTTTTTTAAGTCTGTACCTGGTGCCTAAAATGAAATAAAGTTTATTCTACACCTTGGGACAGGAGCATATTTTAGCAGCAATTTGTGCAAAATTAATCGGACTCTGTATGTAGTCAGTGACTCTCTGCTGCAATGTCACGTCGGTGAGCATTGCTGTGCTATGCAGCTTTTTATCTGGTGGATGAAACAGTAATTTTCATTATATGTAAATTGTGGGTGGCATCTGAACAAGTCATGCATTGACTAGACCTATTGGAAATGGGACTTTTACCATCATTGATCTCATTGGATCTACTCTTGACTTAGTCAGATGCTACTCTGTGGCAAATTTGGAGGATCGCAAAATGCAGTAATCTCTCTCATTTTTCAGGTTCCTTTATCCAGAATGATAACCTGTGGACCAGCCTTCTCGTTCGCCCGGTGCCTCTTGCGGAGAAAAATCGTCACTGTGGACAGCCTTGAAGATAGCAAATTATGCCGCTGTTTATCCACCATGGACCTTATTGCCCTGGGAGTAGGAAGCACCCTCGGTGCTGGCGTTTACGTCCTCGCTGGAGAAGTTGCAAAAGCAAATTCTGGACCTAGCATTGTAGTTTCTTTCCTCATAGCAGCCTTGGCTTCCGTGATGGCAGGGCTTTGTTACGCAGAATTTGGCGCTCGCGTTCCAAAGACTGGCTCTGCCTACCTGTATACTTACGTCACTGTTGGCGAACTCTGGGCTTTTATCACAGGCTGGAATCTCATTTTGTCTTATGTCATAGGTGAGTTTGGAAGACCTCGGAGGCTCTTAAGGAAATGCCGACCACAGATTACTTGGCTTTTGTCTCCTGCCTGCTGTTCATAACTGGAGTAATCCTTCACTTTCATGCATAAATGTGCACAGAGAGAGAGGGAGAACACTTTTGGGGGGACATGCTCTAAATGTTCCTGACCTTTTGGTGGGTATTGGCAGCAGTGTGATTGGGACAATATCCAGCAGCCAGCAATATGAGAAGGGGATAGAATTGCAATGTTGAATGGGAGGTGAATGGCATATGGGCTGGAAAACAGTTCTTCAAGCACAAGAATAGGGTGTGGATCCCTGTAGTGGCTATGGAAACCAAAGGAAATGAACCATAGTCGTATTAGTTATTCCCTTGGTGTATGTGACTGAATTAAATACACCACTACACTACATGATGATTTGACTTTTCAGGAATTAATGAGCTCAGGGCAGTGTACGTTCTCACCTTCAGCATTTTCTTTTCAAAATTACCCTATGAGGTTGGTTGGGCTGATGTGACTGGCCCATTGTTAACCTATAAACTAAATGGCTAGTGGAGAATTGACCTCTGGCCTCCCAGGTCCCAACACTTTTTCTACTATGCCATACTTGTGCACAAGCCACGTGTAGATTCCAAAGATAAAATTATGCTCTCTGAGTGCAACATCAAACAATCCCCAATTTGCTTTTGATGACATGCCTCTCTTGACAAAGAGGACAAAGCCTTTGATGCCGCTGCAAACATCCAGCATATTTTCTAAATAGTGGTAGAGATAAAAAAAAAATGCAAATAATTTTTTTTTGCTAATCATAATAATTCTTAGAACAATTACTTGGTTTCTCTTGTCTTCAACCGTTGTGTAATAATGTTGGGTGTGTGGCGCTGCATTCATCTTCCTTTTGAAGACAGAGCAGCAAGAGTTTCTCAGATTGTCATTGAACTTGAGGCCCCCGTGCTTATTCCTGAAATTCTCAGCACACAGAGCAACCAGCGTGGTCCTGGGAATGTGCATGTATGGAAGAAGCAATTTCTGGACTCTGTGTTAATGTGAATAACTGCTGGGAATTTGCAGCCGAGACTAGGCAAATGCAGAGGCCCATTTCTCAGTCGCTGCCAGGAAGCAACAGCTGAGACTGGGGGACATGATTGGTTAGGCATTGCTCCTTCCACATGGCTATATCCCTTGGGATGCTCTGCATGGAAAACGCTTCACAGTTCCACCCAGTTGGTTGCTGTAAATATTAAATAAATTAACTGTTTGTGCTGTCAGTTGGTACAATGTTGTTGCTAGAAATAACAATACAGTGCATTGCAACAACAGGCCACCCATTCCTTGTGAAGCATGTATTTTAAGAAGCATGTAGAATTTTTGACAAGATTTCCAGAAATTGGGGTGAGGCCAGTGCTATTCCCACTCAAAGTAGATCCACTGAACTTGCTGGAAATGGCTGACTTAAGTTCATTAATTTCAGTGTGTCAACTCTGAGTAGAACTAGCACTGGGTACAATTTACTATCTCATTTCATTGCTTCATCAAAACCAACTGAGAAATGAGGAATTTCTCATGGTAGCAGCTGAAAATAACCTTCTGGCCTGTATCAAGTCTCTTCCAAAAAACCGTATTATCCAATGTGAGTCATCTGCAGTTTCCCAAATGGGGATTTATTGTTTCCAAAATAGTAATTTATTCCCAACATTAGGAAGGGGCACAAGGCTGCAACATAACACAAAACCACATCCAGAATAGAGAAGAGCACAGATAGAAGCCTCAATAGCCCAATATGTCTCAATAACAGCGAAAGATTCCACAACATTAAATATATAATAATGCCTGGTATAGTAAATACATGTAGGTTTTGTCTTTTACAATTCTGATGATAGCATTGTGATGTCCATTGTTTTTGTCCCATTTCATTAAGGTACATCAAGTGTAGCAAGAGCGTGGAGTGGTACCTTTGATGAACTCCTTGGGAAACAAATTGGTTACTTTTTCAGGACCTACTTCAGAATGAATTATCCTGGTCTAGCAGAGTACCCAGATTTTTTTGCAGTCTGCCTTATATTGCTCCTAGCAGGTAAAAATATATATACTTAATATTCATTTTTATTATGGTAATTTTGTTAAGGGGAAAATTCTGCCCAGATGGCAGGGTATGTTTAACCTCAAGCATGACATATCAGCAAGTTTAGGGATCCTATCAACCTGTGGGCCAAAAAATTTTGTTCTAGTTTTTATTCTGTCACTTTTGTTTCCTTTTGAACAATACAGTGGTACCTCGGGTTGCGGACATGATCCGTTCTGGGGTGCCGTTTGCACCCCGAAAAGTCTGCAACCCGAGCAGCGATATCACGCATGCGCGGAAGCGCGATATTGTGCTTCTGCACATGTGCGACCTGCACAGAACGCTTCAGCGTGTGTGGCGAAACACTGAAGCAAACACTTCCGGGTTTCCCACGTTCGTAACCCGCTCTGTTCGCAACCTGCAGCGAACGCAACACGAGGTACGACTGTATCTTTATACCTCAGTTTAGGATATCCTAATTTCCAGTGGAGATCACACATGCATATCCTTGCAATTCTAGATTATAATTTATTTAACTACTTGTGGAAATGTTTGTGCATGTACTGGATATGTATCATACAAGGGTACAATCATTAGGAAATTACAATGAAAATTCTAATCCAGTGCAGCCCATTTTTGAAGAAATGTTTATTTTAAACATACTGTATTCATTACTGGATTAATCTGCTCCAGTAAAAGTTAGCAAGCGTAGTTAGATAACTTTGTTCTTCATTAAAAAATTCCTTCCAGTAGCACCTTAGAGACCAACTAAGTTTGTTATTGGTATGAGCTTTTGTGTGTATGCACACTTCTTCAGAAAGCTCATACCAATAACAAACTTAGTTGGTCTCTAAGGTGCTACTGGAAGGAATTTTTTTTATTTTGTTTCGACTACGGCAGACCAACACGGCTACCTACCTGTAACTTTGTCCTTCATATCATTTATATTTGTAAATAATAATAATAATAATAAATTGTTGTTGTTTTATTTAAACCCCACCCATCTGGTTGGGTTTCCCCAGTCACTCTGAGCAACTTACAGCTTATCTAAAAATATAATAAAAACATCAAGTGTTAAAAATCTCCCGAACAGGGCTGCCTTCAGATGTCTTCTAAAAAATATTAATTGTATTGCTTTTGGTCAGAAAAATAGACTTAATGTTAGAGATATAAGTTTGAGACTATTGCCTTTTCTTGTTAAGCCAGGGCTGGTCCACACATTCACTAGTCTAGCAATCTCATATGCATAATGGGTAAGAAGCTCATGCCCATGTTGCCTGTTGCATGTACAATGCAATGCCCTTCACAGGTATATGCATATGTACAATTCCAACAATCTCCCTAACTCAAAGGCCAAGTGGAATTTAAAAATCATCATCATCATCATGTAGAGTTGTGTTGTGTGTGTGTGCTGGTGGATATAAGGCCAATTACTTCTGACTTGTGAAAAGGATTTCTAGGTGGAGCTCATCTCCTATTCTGAGGTCATGTTTACATCCACATAGAAAAATATGGATTGAATGCTTTTTGTGTGTACAGAATTTCCAGCTTGGTGAGTCTGTGAAGCAACCTTATGTGATAGCTCATGTAACCAAAACATTGTAAAATTGTAATAAGCATAATATTAGAAATGCTAACATGCAGACCTTAATTATGTTACTTAATTTAAAAAAATATTCTTTTATAGGCCTATTATCATTTGGAGTCAAAGAATCTGCATGGGTGAATAAAATCTTCACTGCTGTTAACATCTTGGTCCTCCTCTTCGTGATGACTTCTGGTTTTGTGAAAGGCGATCTTCATAACTGGAATAAAACAGAAGAATTTCTTATAAACTACACAGCATACATAGAGTAATACAGGGTTTTTTGTTTGCTTTACTGCTTTGGTTGCTTAGAATGGAGACTTTGGAGCATAAGAATCTATAAACTATGTGATGGGATTTATCCATGTTTTAATAAAAATAAATGTAACATTTTAGATTTGATGCCCAACTAACAGTTGCATCGTCAACCGAGAGTGAGGAAAGCATTTTATTTTATTTTATTTTTGGCCAGAGGTGAGACATTTTCAATTACACGTTTTGGTTGTAATATCCTGGCTTGATCCAAAGCTGGAAACCATAATTTCCAGCTTTGGGTGAAAAAGGAAAGTGGTAAATTACAGGCTTCCTGATTTAATCACCTCAAAAGGGAAAACGGAAAAGCAAAACAGCTGCTTATACAGGCAAAGGGTTTGTGCATTTCTCATCTTATTAGGCTAACATCATCATCTAAGCTAGTTCATTATGGTCCTCATAGGCAGTTAATACGGCTAAATACCACATCCGTATGTGGGGAAACTTGTCACAGAGCTGCAAAATCCTTCTGATAGCAATAAGTAGCTAAAAGTGAGTTTAAATGTCCTGACATTTTCAGTGCTTAAGTTCAAACCTGCAATTTCAGTGTGCATTGGGCTTTGAACCCTGCACTGTTTCTTTCCATGCTCAGCTCCTATCTTTCTGTGCTACATATGGGAACAGCGACGGCATTGAGACTTTAAATGTACTTGGGGGCAGTTCTGACACTTCAGGACAAAGGGCAACAAAGCAAAGAATAAAAAGCACCTGTGATTTGTGTGTGTGAATGTTGAGAGCCACTGTTGTGCACCCAACCACACAAGTTATGATGCGGGGTTTGTAAGTCCCATGCCTACACAGGATACGAAGTAATTATTATTTTTTAAATTGTGTTTTTAGAAACCTGTCATGTTCTGAAAATGTGACAAGTGCATTCGGAGTTGGTGGCTTCATGCCGTATGGCTTTACAGGAACACTGGCCGGTGCTGCAACCTGCTTTTATGCTTTTATAGGATTTGATTGCATTGCAACAACTGGTAAGCTGCCTTTAAAAAAAAAAAAGGGTCATGCAGTTGAACTTGTGATTTACACGTGCTGGAGCTGTAGTGTAAAACAACTGTGTTCCTATAGCATGATCCTATACATTTTAGGGAAAGACCTGCAGACACAATGCTAGAGTGCATGCTTTGCATTCAAAAGGATCTTGGTTCTCAGGGTTGCCATATTTCAAAAAGTGAAATCCGGACACAAAAGTTGTTGACCCTATTTATTTATTTATTTATTTATTTAAGTCGACACTGCCGACATGGGTTGCCATATGTCCAGATTTTCCAGGACATTTTGACGATTTCCACCGGACACTGCTTCTGAATGCAGCATTCCAGATATGTCCGGGGAATTCCTGACTATGGCAACCCTATTGGTTCTTCACTTGATGGCATTTCCAGTTAAAAGGATTTCCAGTAGCAGGGCGGAAAGAGACCTTTTTCTTCAGTCTGTAGGCAGGTCGCTAAGCTTTTTGGACCTGTGGGCACTTTTGCAAACTGGACACACAGAGATGCGCAGTCACACTGCAGCCTATTCTATTGGCTACAACAGAATGCTTCTTTCAAGCCTAATTTTCAGCAGGGGGAAGGTGGAGGTAACCCTGTGACCATTGTGGAGGGTCTCTGTGGGTGCATGTGTGCCCACAGGCACTATGTTGGCAACCTCTGTTATTACTCCAGGTAAGCATGCATAGGATTTGCACCATGGTGCTGCCCTTCTGTCATCCAAACACTCAGATGCAATCTTTCTTCATTTCTCTCTTGGCCAGAAAATCTAACCAATGCCCCATTCATTCTGGATCAAAAACAGAATGACAAGATCTGTTTCTTGCCGCACTTTAAAATCCGTTCAGCGTGATAATGTGTAATTGACATAAATTACATAGGCCAAATGAGAGACATCTTGTCCTCCTTTTTAATTTGTTGCATGTTCTAAAAAGGCATTAAATTGGTTTTAAGAACCATGTTATCTGTCTCTCCAAGGCATATATATTAAGTTCTACTTTGTGACTTCATGCTCAGTCACCCCTAATAATTGGAAGTATAATGTGTAGGCTCAGTACACTGAGAACCTCTAAAACCTGCTTTCTCGGCCAGAGGTAGCATACAGTGTTTCTATGATAGCTTTTTTCCACTCCTATATTACACCATTTGCTCTGGCTTAGAGAATTCACAAGTTTCTACCGAAGAGCTATGTTTTCATTTCCTCTTCCTCACTCCCTGTATCATCCAGGTTTGTTGGTTTGTTTTTGGCCTGTAGCATTTTTTGTGAACTTTCTTTTTTTATAATCTTTTTTATTCGGTTTTACAAACATACAGTATATTTACAATTTATTACTTGTTGAACATTTTGTATTTTGGCCTCCTTAGGCCAGGACTTCCCTCAAGCCTTCCATATTGTTTCCAAAATTTTCCATCTTTGTTTTTATATTTATTCCATATATTATTGCTTTGATATTCATAACTAACATAATCATTGCTTATTTCATACAACAATATTTATTCTTTACTACAAAGCCTCCTGCAATCCTACTAACGTACTTAATTGTGTATTTTTCTTCAAATAATTTACAAATTTTCTCCAATCCTCAATAAATTTCTGATCTCACTGATCTCGCTGTTCTCTAACTCTCCCTGTCATTTTATCTAACTCCGCATAGTCCAATATTTTCATAATCCACTTTCATTGCAATCACAGACCAATCCTAGCAGACAAAGCACTTTTATCTTACCTGGTTTGAAGGTGTAATTGGTGACCCTGTAGTAGTGCCTCATTGCTTTGCTTACCTGCCCACTATCCCTTTTCCACTACCTGTTTGATGACACCACCCATTTCTCTCCTCCCACTCTCCCTGCACAATAGCAGTTATTTCTGAATCAGCATGCATAGGACTGTGCTGCTGTGTTATATAAATTGGTGTATTTTAAAATCTCCCCCCCCCCAGGCCAATAATACTTGTTTTTATCTTCACAAATCACACAGAATTCAATTTAGACCAATAACTTGAACCTATCTGCAGTCTCTGTATTTTTCAGTACTCCTGCTAGATAAAAAGTAAAGTCTTTTGTATAAAAAATAAATATCATGGATGCATTTTGCCCAACTGGACAAACAATCTCACTGTTTCCCATCTTTCGTACTCTTATTCACACTAAGAATAAAATCTGTCGTTTTTGTCCATAGGGGAAGAAGTCAAGAATCCCCAGAAAGCCATACCTATTGGGATTGTAACTTCCTTGCTTGTCTGCTTCTTGGCCTACTTTGGTGTTTCAGCTGCTTTAACTCTGATGATGCCGTACTATTTAATTGATGAGAAAAGTCCTCTCCCTGTAGCCTTTGAGTATGTTGGATGGGGCCCAGCGAAATATGTTGTAGCAGTGGGATCTCTGTGTGCTTTATCGACAAGGTAAAAATAAGGAAAACTAAGTCATTGCCAGGAAAATGGAGCTATTTTTAAAAGTTTTGATTCATTAGGTTTGCTAAACAGAGATGTTTAGAATAATGTAGTTTGTTACTGCTCAAATGTAGCTCAGCTGTCTAAGTCAACTCTTTAAGTTCTTATTTTGTGAACTTTTTCCTTGTGAAAGGAAAAGTTACGTTCATAAGTTCATCTCTTTCTGCCTGTGCTAATTTATTGACCATCATATTTCTTGAATATTGTTAAGAATGCACTGGAGTAATATTAAAATACATGTAGTCGTGTGGGTAATAAAAGTATCTTTTAAGTACTTTTTCCAGGTATCAGATTCTTGTTTTTTGTTTTTCTTTTTAAAAGCATATATTGAAAATGCATGTTTTAACATAATTTTGGTGAAAAATCAGGGGAAGTGTAATTTTGCAGGAACCTTGTGCTCAAATTTGCCTGAACTATCCAAAATTCATCATGGAAGTGTATGCATTTCTAAATATAAGCATGTACTAAAGAAGCTGCATCTAATTCGGGCTTCATAAATCACTTACACTGGCTGTGTTTCCACTTGAAGTGGCTTTACCATAGGAATCATAAGATTGGAAAAGACCCCCACGATTATTAGGACCACCTTTCCTGTCCTACTCGGTTTGAAGTAAATGTGGCTTAATTGCAAATTGCTCAAGCAAGCATTTAGTGCAGGGATTGTGTTTTTAAACTTATCAGGGTTGCACAAGCTTCCTAACATTTGCATATGCTTATTTCATTAACAATGCCGAGGCTGCGTAGCTGAGATGGCATTTAAAATCATGCAGTTTAGCATACACTGTGACCTGTTTAGCATCCTGCAGCGAATTAAGTAAGATGTCACGTTTACTTCACTTTTGTCAAATGCAGACATATCACTCCTAGTTGCCTGATCATGTCCCAGTGCTTCCAGTTGGGCTTGTTGCAGCAGGGGCACAGCATACTAGCTGACTGGGATTAATGTTTACAGGAGAGCAGGCAGGACCACAGACCTTGGGCCACCCTGTAAAAGACCCATATGATATCTGGGAATGTGCAGATTCTGGAGCAGACCCCAATCCAGTCCAAGTACAGGAGGGTTGGATTACTGGGTCTGTCAGATTGTTTCCCCAATCCTATTTGGCACGAGGATTCCGTTAGAACACAGATTGGGCAAAGAGGTATTTAACAAGAATGAAGTTTTAGTCTTAAATGACTTAATACATGATATAATGGGTTTTTGGCATTTTTAAAAAGTGTTTTCTGATACTGCCTGTTTTAATCCTGCTGCCTGGTGCAATCATTCAAGGTGGTGGTGACGCTTAATTGCATTGCAAGTATTACTACATGTTTTCTACTGGTATATACTGTTTGGGGTAAAAACTGCAGTGAAGGCTCAAGTTTCTTCAGTTTCGAGTATTTTACTCCCACTGTTACAGGCATTCTAAAAATCATAAATCAAGCAAATCACATGACCACAAGTGACTAATGGTGTAATATATAGCATTAAGATAGTAATAATTAAATTGATAGATTTTTCAGTCAATTAAAAAAAAAGTAAACCACAAGAGTCACCATTACAATTCACCAGGTTAATCTAACATTTTGGGGCCTTCCTCTTCAAACCTGGAGGTTTTGTGTCAGCAGCTTACCTTTGAAATGTGGGTTAGGAATATTAATTTTGCCTTAATCATTGGCATAGGACAGATCACTTAATTAGGTTTGAAACAAACCTCTTTTCAGAGGATATAGGAAATAATGACGCAATAATTTTACTGTGAGGACCTTGCAAAGCCCAAGAAGAAAAGTGTAGTTGAGGTTCCATCCCTCCAAATATTGTGAGGAAATCTTCGTGCCTGTGACAGATGCAATATGATCTCTCTGGTGAAGAAGGTGAGGGTGTTGCTCCATACAGACAAATACATGCTGTGATCCCTGAAAGTGTTTGAAATGGACCATAAAGGCTGCAAAGTACTCTGTGCATTAAAAAAAGAGAAGAAGCCTGCACGCAATATATAAAAATGAATTGAATGGTTGAAGAAACTTGTGTCTTAACTGCAGTGTGTCTCATGTACAATTTATCTCCATCCCGTCCCACGTTTCTGGTATCGTATGCTGTTAATTGGCATTGTTTCTTTTTTGCTCTAATGCATTGCATGACTTTGTGTTGGCCATGTTGCATGTTCTTTTGCTTTTTATCCAGTCTCCTTGGATCCATTTTCCCAATGCCGCGTGTAATCTATGCTATGGCGGAGGATGGGTTGCTTTTCAAATGTCTAGCTCGTATCAATCCCAAAACGAAGACTCCTGTTGTTGCTACTTTATCATCAGGTGCTGTAGCAGGTGAGGCTCTAAGCGGATTTATTATCAGGAAAAGGGACATCTTCGCCCATGATCAAATGTAGATTCTAAAGCAGTTGCGGATCTAATGATAAAATGTGAATCTCAAGAGTTCAACCATTAAACCTTTGGTGTCTGTCTCAAGCCTCGTTTTTGGTTATTGGAAGTGCATTTTACACACACGGTTTCCCTTTCCCCCCATGTCTGTGTTTCGGATTGTCTGTTAGTGCATAATATTCTTACTGTGGCATTTGAACAATTAAAATTTTTTTGTTCTAGTCTTCTGGGCTCTATGTTCCCTTTGCCCCGCATTCTGTTTGCCATGGCACGAGATGGTTTACTCTTTAGATTTCTTGCCAAAGTGAGCAAGAGGCAGTCTCCAGTTGCTGCCACAATGACAGCAGGGCTCATCTCCGGTAAGCTCTTAAAGCAGGTCTTGCCTAACTGGGACCTGAACCCCGTTTTCACGTGCAAAATTTATGTTAATAAGATGGTCCTGCTTGCTAACTTTCTGTGCATGCAAATTGGGGACAAAACTGCTGACTAATCAGAAGAAGCAACAATTCTGAATTGTGGTGGCGGTGCTGGTTGTGGAGGAGCAAGCTCGTTGGAGGACTTCTCCAAAGCTTTCCTCTGCTGTGACCAATGGTACGTTATTATGCATATGCAAAGAAGGAAGTGTGGGTGAATAGCTATAAAACGCCCTTGCTTTCTCATTGAATTTTGCCATTTGGACTATTTTCATCCCAGCCTTTCATAGTTAATACACTTCCTCTGTAGTTAATATGTTATTTAAAGTATATTTGACAATTTAATAACTGCAAATGTAACATGAAAAGTATTCCCCTCCCCTGCCAATATGACATTAATATCTAAAGCTCAGCATAGATAGCCCCTCCATTTTAAACGGTGTTAAGATTAAATGTCCATTTTTTTAAGGATTAAATATTTAATACAAGTCAATACCAACATATAACTACTAATTATATTTTGCTTATACAATAACTTTTGTTGGCTAAAGTTTGCAAAAAGAAAGAGAGCAGATAGACAGGTGTCAGGATAGGTAATTTAGAGAGTAACCATTTTCTTAAATTGTGGACTTGTGCAGTCTTTCAAATCTTGGTTGCAGTTTTCTGTGACTTCAAATGAAAATGCAATTATATCTCTTTGCTAGATTCTAACTTTTCAATATGTTAAAGCTAGATTTTGTTTATTCATAGTGATATAATTACATGAAGGTAATTTTTAAGTTAAAAATATAAGTGATATACCTAAACCAATAGGAAGTTGCCCCTCTGAAATAGACACTGTAAGGACATAACTCTGTGTCCCTCAAAATCATGACTTCTCTGAGCAACTGCCTTGCCTTCCTAGCATTAAGCATAGTTACACATTAAATGTGCACCAGTGCATAGTTCCCTTGTAAACTATGATCTGAAGTAGGATTGCAGACCATTTTTTGGAGGGACATAAGCCATGGTTAGCATTGATGCACATGCCATGCCATGGATAATTGTAGCCTGGGAAGGGGAAGTAGTTTTGCTAGGGACTGGGTACTGATTTTAAACCCTTGCTAGGCAGCTAGCATTACTTCTGCAGAATACAACAGTACTGGGTTTTGTTTTGTTTTTCAAAAACTTTTTTCATCTGTGCCTTGCATAAGCCCTTAAATACTTTTGCTTAGTTTTAACATTGTTTTAAAGAGGGATTATCTTTTATGAGTGCTTGAAAACTCAACACTTTTAATTCATTGCATGAGCTTTGTGTAGTAAAAGAAGCAAGATTTGATATGGGCACAGCGTACCAGGAACATTTATTTGTGCCCTATCAAAATAAATGGGATATGAGCCAGAAACATCTTGCCTAACTCCCATTTTATTGCATGGGAGATGTCCATGGTGTATATTGCCTATTATGTCTATGCATGTATTTAAATTAATGGTGTCTGTCATGCAAAATAATTTTATACCATTTTCTCATGTAAAAGCCAAGTATTGAAACTGCTGTGTAAAGCCCTGATGGCACCAAATTTCAGAGAGGAATTAACTCAGTTCCCCTGAAGGTTATAAAATGCTACTGTATTACTAAAATCTTAATTTTGGCCATAAAACGTTTAGAAGACAATGGTTTGCTTCAAATTGTATGAACGTTTTAAAGACCCTTAAGGGCAAGCATGAAATGTTAATGGAGATGGTAGCAAATATTCATCTTCAGCTTAATAAAGACATGTTTTTAATACTAGCTCTGCTTTGTCTTGTTTTCCTAGCTCTGATGGCTTTTCTCTTTGACCTAAAAGCTTTAGTAGATATGATGTCCATTGGTACGCTTCTTGCGTACTCGCTAGTAGCAGCGTGTGTCCTCATTCTTAGGTGAGTTCCAATTTTGGGTTATTAAATAACTTATAAGGCAATGTTGTCCAAATCCTTAAATATGTTTGTTTCTGCCATAAAGTTATGTAAACATGAAGTTACACAAACAGACAGGATACCCTTCAAATGCAGATTGTGCATGAGAGCAACTACCTTAGTACTTTGTAGAAGTTCACATTCCGCTGCTGTAAACAGAGGAATGGGAGAATAAAAGTTGTTTGGCATCTAGGGCAACTTGTATGAAATAAAGCTCTGTTGCATAGTGGTTCTCGCCTTTAAGTGCTTCTTTAATGCTTTCCATATGATGTTAGACTCCAAATCCCATCATCCCTCACTGGCTGGGGATGGTGGCAGTTGTCATTCAGCAATGTCTGGAGGGCACCACATTGGATATCTCTGTTTTATTATGTGTACCTTTTTGGTACTGTATATGAAATAAGTGACCCACAGAGCATAATAGTTCCCCTTTGGGAGCTACAGACAGAGAAATGCTTAACACTAAGGCACCTCTATCCTGCCAACCTAGCAGTTTGAAAGCATGCTGTGCAAGTAGATAAATAGGTACTGCTCTGGCGGGAAGGTAAATGGCATTTCCGTGCGCTGCTCTGGCTTCGACAGAAGCGGCTTAGTCATGCTGGCCACATGACCCGGAAAAACTGTCTGCAGACAAATGCTGGCTCCCTCAGCCCGTAAAGCGAGATGAGCGCCGCAACCCCAGAGTCGTTCGGGACTGGACCTAACAGTCAGGGTTACCTTTACCTTTACCTTTACCTAAGACACCTCTAAGCTAGAAAGAGATGCTTTCTTAAAATAGCTCTGGCCTAATAAATATTGCGTGTAAATTCTGTCTTCCATGCATCTTCTGTTTGGTAAAGCAGACCTGTCTCTGGTGGTCTAATCCCAGCTCTGATTCCTTATAAATATCCTGTAGACAAGGAGTTTGCCCCTTTGGTTGTGCTCTGCTCCCAGGGCTGATGGCTTTACCATACTGAGAGATTTCTGGGGTCAGTGGTGCAGTTATTGTGAGTTAGATCACTTATAATGCATATGAAGTGATTCACCATAGAAATGGTCATCATCAGTCCCCATACCTGTCAGGCAACCCTCCTGCAATTTCCCAAGGAAAGCACTGAGTGTTTATGTAGGGGTGTGCTGCTAGCCAATGCTGCCTTAGGACACATGGGCTGCCTTCAGTCAGTGGTGCCCAGTGCTCATCTGGTCTTTCCTGGGGGGTGGGGAGGGAGGCTAGGCAGTGTAATAGCCAGCATTGTTGGGTGCCACTGCCCAAAAACACGCAAGACTCCTTCAGGCAGTGATGTCCAATACTTCCTCAGGTGTGACTGATGCTGGCTTCTTTCCCTACTTGCTGTGCATCTTTGAAACATTAAGAGAATCTGGACCTTCATGTCCTTCCTGTAATATGCAGATTTCAGTGACTGTAGGACTGCGTATTGGTGGCAACTCTAGCTCTATTGCCTGAATTAAATATCAACAACTAAACAAATGGTGCAATAATGCCACCCAAAATATAGAGTCCTATCTTTTACTTTCTGTAGGCCTTGTAGATTATAATACATTGTGCCTTTAATTTTTATTTTCTGTGAGCCTTACCTTACATAAATGTATTTGTTTGTTTGTGTGTGTGTGTGTGCACAAACAGGTACCAACCCAGTTTAAACTATGAACAACCAAAATATTCAGCAGAAAAAGAGGCTCTTGCGGGATCAGAGAGAGAAAGTACGAATGAATCTCAAATGAGTATGGTACCAGGACACAGTTTCAGTTTACAAACACTGATTAATCCATCAAGTTTGCCCACAGAACAGTCTGCCACCATGGTTAGCTTTCTTGTATGTCTGTTGGGTAAGTCAAAAGCTATCTAAATACTTGGACTATCTCAGAAATGTCAACTGATAAGCAAAATGCATTTAAACAAAATGACGGATCAGATTCACTTAATATTTTGAACTCGTCCAAAATTTCAAGTGTGGAAAACTAGGGGAAAAGAGGGAGAGGGGCCTGTGCATCCCGAATTAATTGGTGCAGACATGACTACAAGTCTTAATTTTGTTCTGACAGCCTAATTCAAAACAAAGGAATATACAGTATTGGTTTTTACCTGTCACTATTGTTGAAGCTTTATGTCACATAAACATTTGAGATTTTGAAATGCTCTCTTTGGGTCCCCCCCCCATTTTGATTGCCTCTATTTAGCTTTCCTGATTTGTGGCTTAAGCATTCTGGCCACCAACGGGATTCATCTTCTTGCCAGTTTGGAGCCTTGGAGTATTTGTCTCCTTGCAGTACTTACAGTGCTGTTTATCACCATCGTACTTGTCATCTGGAGGCAACCTCAGAGTCAGCAGAAAGTAGCATTTATGGTAAGCAGTGGTGATGGCAGTGGCATCAAATGCAAAACCTCACAAACAGGGTTTTTTTTTGGGGGGGGGGCTGTGTGACTAGCTGCCCTTCTGGAGATTACCACCCTGTCGCTTTAGTGGCTGCCTTTCAGCTGAATTAATAAATTAGCTGCTAAAGTAGTTTTTTTGTGGTAAGCTAAAATGGTGGTTCTTGTGAAAATTTGGCCTTGACTGTAGAAAGAGTTGTGAATTCATTTTTACTACAACTACAACATGTGTAAGATTAGATGAATTTTTTTAAAAACAATCTTTTGATTGACTAAATATTAATTGGGCAGCAGATCTTTAAAAAGTTTGTTTGTTTTTAATGCAAAAGCTGTGGGCCACAAGATCTGTTTTCCTTATCTTATCTTTCCCTATTTTCCCTTGTGCATATATAAAATCTTGTGTAGCCCATGTGTGTACTACCACTAAATCAGGCTTCCTCAAACTTGGCCCTCCAGATGTTTTGCGACAACAATTCCCATCATCCCTGACCACTGGTTCTGCTAGCTAGGGATCATGGGAGTTGTAGGACAAAAACATCTGGAGGACCAAGTTTTGAGGAAGCCTGCACTAAATTGTAGTCCTTGTTGCAGGCCTATCAAAATTTAATTCATTACTTCTGCATTTAAAATGCAGTATAAGTAAGTAATGTGTTCATTGCAACTGGACTAAGACACTTTGCGCTATAATTTTTATTTTATTTTCGAAATATGGATGTGTCAGTTCAGTAGAGCCCCTTCACAGATTTAATTAAAAGTATAACACAGTGGATATTTGACAAAAACACTGAATTGTAAACAAAAATTGTCCTTAGGTTCCACTCCTGCCATTTTTGCCATCTTTGAGTATCTTGGTGAATATTTACTTAATGGTACAACTAAGTGGAGAGACTTGGATCCGGTTTAGCATCTGGATGGCGATTGGTAGGTATTACTGGATGAGTAGCTGAATGTTGTTGTGAACTTTTTCTTGCCTCCCCCCTAAGCAAGGGCTAGAGCTTAAAAACGATTTTCATACTGGGTGACCCAAGTGGACATCTTGGAAAAAGAGCATTTAAGCTCTTAACCTCATTTGCTAGGCAAAGCCTGCTCAGCATGCAGGTTCTAGAAGCAGCTCCAAGGGTTTGACTAGACACAATTTTTGCACATCCGCATACGTCTTGGAACTGAAACCCCACGTAAGATGAGGGGTTTCCATATATAATTGTTGAGAGTAATACAGTAAGACAAAATGGATTAATCCATTCCTGGCTTTTAAAAACAACCCCTAGAACAGCAATTTAACATGAATTTTACTATCTAACAAGACCATAGATCCATTAATTGAAACCAATAATCAATGTACTATATGTACTATATCAATGTACTATAATCAATGCTATATTATAAAATAAATAAGGCGAAGTATTGTAGATGATAAAAACTAAAATTATTTTTTTTTCTTACCTGCACTGATGATTGTCATTGTTTGAATGGGGGGCTTTTATCCATTTCCACAGTCACACAATCAATCAATCAATCAATCAGTAGCTGAACCGGGTTCCACACAGTCACAAAAACAAATTAACCGAAAAAGCCTCAAAAACGCAAAATAAATAGCAAAAACAAAAGCGCCAAACTTAATCCGTTCTGGAAGTCCGTTTGACTTCCGAAATGTTTGAAAACCAAGGCGCGGCTTCTGATTGGTGCAGGCGCCCCGCCCGGAAACAATAGCCAACAGCTGCATCGGATGTTGGGCTTCTGAAAAATGTTCGAAAACTGGAACACTTACTTCTGGGTTTTTGGCATTTGGGAACCAAGGTGTTTGAGAACCAAGGTACCACTGTACTAGAATGGAAGCTTAGTGTGGATTAAAGAAACGTACGATCACAAGTGATACCAAGACCTGAACAAGTATTTTGTTTTTGTAATCTTGGGTAGAGCTACAGAAATATGACAAAACTGGGAAAACTTACATGCCTTTCTTTTTTCTCCTCTGGAAGGCTTCTTTATTTACTTTGCTTATGGCATCCGACATAGTGTGGAAGGCCGTCCTAGGGTGGAAGATGAAGATGATGAGGACGACAGCTGCTCCGAAAAAAGCGCAGCTCCAGAAAAGAACTATGTAAAAGAAGCAAACGAGATTGAAAATGCAAGTGAAAGTGCTCAGTTTATTACACATGAAAGGACAAGTGAATGTTAATGGTTGCTAACTACCATGCTGTGTACGTCTTTTGAGTAGTGTAATGGAATGTAGTTTTTTTTTGGGGGGGGGTGGAATGCCAAAACACTTCCTCCCGAAAGATTAGCAGTAACCTACTTGTGCTTTGTGAAAACATCAATAATGGTCTAAACCGACGGCTAGATATTTCATCCAGTGGAGATTTACCTCAAATTGTGGTTGCCTGAAGTAAAAACCGCCAAGGAAGTGGAGGGGAACAAACTCCCGTCGGCTGATTTTGCCTGTTGTGCTAAAATTGTTGGGAATTTCCTTAGTGCACCATCCTACAACTTGAACTGGCGTAACGTTATATAATTAGGAATGTTTAAAGGTGGGAAGCTGAACCATTTTAGGTTGTGTTATTGGGGACACATTTTCTTGTTTCTGTCTTTTAAAAATGTGTGTAGCAGTGGTAAATAACTAGGTAGCTAAACTGTTTAGCCTCTCAAAATTTAAAAAAGGGAAGAAGAAAAAACCTTTTAAAAAAGCCAGTTACCCAGATGAGTACATAGGGTATACATAGAGCAGAAACTTGGCAGGCTTTTGCATTGCGATGTAGTGCTTCTCTATTTTAAAAAGTGTTAAATTTTTGCTACCACTGTATATGCAAATAATGTATGCCGCGAACATCCTTTTGAAAAGCAGTGTTTGTAATGCCTAACTTATGGATGGGCTCCATATAGAATGTTTTGAAATTACCTTTTACCAGTTGTGTTCCAAATTCTCCTTCTCGGTGGTGGCAATCAGAAAGTCACGCTATATGGTTCCTAAGATGTAAGAAACTTCAGAACAGTGGCAAACAGCATGTGCCTATGGAACTGGGAATTTTTCAAGTCCAGGTGCACCTATGGAATTGCCCTGTGTTAGTGCTGAATGTGTAAACCCTATGAGGTTGTAAGTAGCTGCCCTAGGTCCAATGACTGATGAACTGTGTACCTTCCGAGTCTCTGGCCCACCAAGTATATTCATTAATTTCTGTAACTAAGGAAAATGAAACTGTCGGCCATAAATTGGCTGCATTCTCATGTCACAGTAAACCATGGCTGCTTATGATGCGAAGAAGCTATAGTGATCCTTGGGCTTGCATGCTTCTCCCCTTTCATCCTCTCCTCTGGCGTCGCCACGAGATGGAATTTGGAAGTTTGAACTTCTGCTTTTGAGTGACCACAGCAGCAGGGCATTTTTTGCCCCAAACCAACAAATTGTCAGTAATTTTAATTGTGGCTTGTTTGAAATATACTAAATTTAAATCATGAGCTGTTAAGCTGGCTTGTTTTAACAAACCATAATTAAGATTAACCGCAGTTTAGGGTTCAGCTGCCGCTCTAAACAACAATTAATAAAAATAAAAATAGCCGTGAAAGCTTCCAGCCTGCAAGGCTTCACTTAATAAATATAACATGGATTATGATGAGGATTGAATTCAGCCACTGAGTATTTTTTGCCCTTGCAGAAGGCACTATGTCTTTCAGTGGATTCTGCTGTAGTCATAACTTATCTAACATTTTTGTATAAATCACGAACAGAAATTTAGATTTTTCAGGGAATATGTTCCATCTCCTTAAAAGAGACGGGTATTTGGAGGGGAGAGAGGAGTTAAAAGAAAAGAAAAGAAGGAAATATAATTCAAATAACATTTCAGAATACAGAGTTATGTTTAACAGGTGACAGGTCTTTTTCGTTTTGAAGTAACATCTTATAAATAAAATTTGAGGCAGGCATAGGCACCAAAGGATCACTCTTGGTTACATTATTATCACTCATGTATACAGTCATAACTTGGCATTGTGGCTGATGGGCAAGTTGTATTTCTGGCACATGTGTGTCCTCTCCACACATTAATTTGTTTATGAAGCAGCATATGTATGTGTGTGAGAACAAGCCAAAGAGAAAAACGAAGCAAAACTGTCCTGCAGCAATAATTTACTTATTTTCTCAAGAAAAAAAAATAGGGGCTGTGGCAGAGGAATGATAACCTTACAATATACCTGATGCCTTTTAGTTTATGAATGTTGGGACCATGTTACAACAATCTGTCAAACGTTTCATCGCAACTGTTGGGTTAAAAACCCATGCTTTAAAAAGCTGAAAATGTCAGGATTCAGAGAGGGGTTTGGGAACAAAAATTGTTTTTAAAAGTGCCTTAGAAAAGCACTCAATCCAAGACTGTAGGTTTAATGCTTTTTCTGTCAACAGTTTTCTCATCCCTACACAAGTAAAGGTAAAAGGTAAAGGACCCCTGGACGGTTAAGTCCAGTCAAAGGCGACTATGAATTTGCAGCACTCATCTCGCCTTTCAGACCGAGGGAGCCAGTGTTTGGTGGTTCAAATCCACGCAATGGGGTGAGCTCCCATTGCTCTGTCCCAGCTCCTGCCAACCTAGCAATTCGAAAGCATACCAGTGCGAGTAGATAAATATGTACCGCTGCAGCGGGAAGGTAAACAGTGTTTCCGTGCACTCGGGCTTCCGTCCCGTTGCACCAAAAACGGTTTTGTCATGCTGGCCACATGACCCGGAAAGCTGTCCTGCACAAGTATTAAAATACTAATGAGATGATTATTTGCACATAAGTACCTACATCTTAAACACACTGGTTGGGGTTTTTTAAAGTTTGATAAGGAAAGTAAGGCCGGCTTTCGATATTATGGAAGGGTGAACAGGTGGGAATGCTGTGTGTCTCTCTCTGTGTGTGTGTGTGTGTATGTGATGTCCAAAGTCTACAGTGAGAGGTGGAAGATCCAGATGCAGATACATATTCACACACACGGTGTGAGAGAGAGAAAGAGAGAGTTGTTTAGGTTCTTAGTTATGATTCTTGCAGAATAAGTATATAAAGAGGAAACACAAATCAGTTACATTGCTTGCACCTATCTGACTTGGCTTATGTGTAATTTTTTGATGTCAGCCTAACAATACTGAGTTTGATAGGAACTGTAGATATGGCAGCACTGTTCTTTGACTTAAAAATGTAAAGGAGGTATATTTTATCTTGCCTTTTTTGTATAATCTTGTATTAATAGCTGAAAGAACACATGAAAAATTATGAAATATATGGAATGTGAGAAATTGTGTTAAGATTAGAGAGGGTGCCCTGATTGAAGCCATTATTGAATGTAGATAGTATTGCAGACTGATCTGTTTGCAATGTCCCAAAAACAAAAGATACACACACACACACATACAGACACACATACATACATACATACGATTATGATAATTTCTTAAAACAAATGTATTATTGAAAGAAGTCACATTTTAGTAAATAACTGAGAACACAAAGTTAAAAGAAAAATCACAATGGAGAAAATGCAGATCTTTTTAGCAGACAACAAATTTCCACAGGTCAGGTTTATAGCTAACCAATATCTCTTTAGGCATCGTTATATTATGGATGCCCTTAAAAGTTGTCAAGTGATGAATAGCAATCACCTTTGTTACGACTTGAAAAACTTTACTACTGTGTGTACTAAAAAAACAAAACAGAAACTCAGAAGAGACAATCAATACTGTTTTCGTACCTATTTTAAGGTTTTCTACGTTTTGTCAGTTTTTGTCATATGTTATTTAATTTTAATAAAAATGTTGGAGGCTCAGGTTACTTATCCAAGCCTTACACGAGGCAGAACAGAATGTTAGATTTTCAAAAAGAGGGTTCAGGACTTATGCACACTGTAGGTTGGGCCCAAAGGTTCCATTCCATGAAGGGAAAAGACTCCTTCCATCAAAAGAGCTTCCACGGGAGAAAGGGAATATTTGTACCCAACCCTATATATATAAACATCTGGTGGAAATAGATGGTGTATAAACATTGCAAGAATTACAGCAGTTTTTAGTGCCTACAGAAGCATTGGATTATCGCTTAACTCTGTAAAATGGGGTGGGGAATATCAGGCTTGGGGTCTAAATGTGGCCCTCCAGACCTTTTTATCTGGCCCTCAGGACTCTCCAGGGCACAACGCTTACTAGGTCTGCTTTGAACTCTACTTGAGGGCATTTGCCTTGGCTGGAATGTGTCTTTGAACTCTGATAACTAGCATACTACTGTACAAAGCTAAAATTCACATTTATTGATCCACCCACTTACGTCTCTGATTATGCATACAACTGGTATATGGCCTCTGGACTGTTACCCAGAATGGAATTTATCCCTTGGCCTGAAAAACCCCACCCCCACCCCTGCTGTATGTCGTATTGTGTGTGTTGTGTAGCAGATAAGTGTTTTTGTTCTTTTTGATAAATAGAATCAAATTTAAGGCTTTAAAGAAATTTATTTTCTCAAACCCTCTTACAACACTTACAGCAGGTTTTTCTTTTTTAAAAAAATGGGCTCAGGATTTTTGCGTGGATTTCATTGCGTTGAGTTCTTGCCTATGCGGTGGCTTTCTCATTCATTCCAATGGAGGGAGCAACTTCAATGCAGACAGGTCAGACATTTTGTCATGGTGGTCTAAGAATACTTGGGCTGGTGGGGGACAGAACAAAATTTAAACACACATGTTCAGATAGGTTTAGAGCTATTAAAATTATTAAGCTAGATACTGTATACAGTATATATGCCTGTTTTTGCAACTGGAGATATACAGAAAGACCATCACCCACTCCTGTGTCATGGTCCTATAGATCTGCTTTTTCCATGGGAATGATGGGGCAGACAATGCACAGAAGAGATTTGTATATGCATCTGAACACAACGTGAAGTTCTAGATTGAGTTATTGGGTTTATTCTCTACAGTTCTACTTCTGTCTCTCGCACTTCTAATTGGTGGTGCTTTTTCTTTTCTTTCTTTCCTCCGAAGATTTCAGAGCAAGGTTTGTTTTTTTATTATTCAGCCTCAAAAGCCCTGTAATGTAGGCTGGGCCAAGCCCACCCACTGAGCTCTAGGACTGAGCATTGAAATAGTTTTGCTCCACTATATAACCAAAGGCAATTTTTAATTTGCAATTGTAAGCTTTGCAATTGTAACAGTTTAATTTGCAATTGTAAGCTTTGCAATTGTAACAGTTCTATTACTAACCTATGTCCAAAGATAAGCAAAACAGTTGTTTTCCCCATTCTTCCTCACATCCCAAAAAGTTTTCATTAGTAGCTTCTATTACTGCTTACTTTGATTGTGCCTGGTTTCACAGACTATGCCCTTTTCAGGTCCAAAGAGCTGTGAATGCAAGAGGGATTTGAAAATACAATGTACAACCAAATACTGGGTCTAAATAAACTTACTGAATATAACTTTTTTGTTGCAAGTCTGTGGATTAGTTCATACCTTCGTCTTTGGGCAGAATGTTCTCCCTGCAAACCCTCCTCTCAAACAAGCAATTGCAAGGAGAAAGTACTGACTGAAACAAAAGCACAGATAAATTTTGCAGCTATATTGCACACAGCACATTGCTGTCCCTATACTAGTTTTGTTTTTTTTTTTGTTCTGCAGGTGCTTTTCTTAGCTTGTCCCTAACTTCAGTGGCCATTTATGTAGGTCTCCCACACTTTTGGTAGGCCCAAACATTTTTTATGGTTCAAAAATATTTTTCTTCCCATATTCATAAAAAAGATAATTCTAGAAATACAAAGTTCTTTTAACTAGATCAGTGTTTTTCAACGGATGTTGCCTGGTGTGCCGTGGGAAAAATTGAAAAATTCAAGAGAATTACTTTATATATAGTCAATATAGGCACAGAGTTAAATTTTTTAACATTTTCTAATGGTGGTGTGCCTCGTGATTTTTTTCATGAAACAAGTGTGCCTTTGCCCAAAAAAGGTTGAAAAACACTGAACTAGATGACAAAGGTTGAAATCCCACAGCTATTCACTTGGAAGTAAGCTCCACTCAATGCAGTGGGACTAATTTCTGATAAATGATGCATAAGATTAGACAGTAGATGATTGTTTCTTTCTAAAGATCCCTCCCTTTTTTATTTCTGTCTCTGGCAGATTCCCAGGGAGCTCAATGGGAAACTTGGGTCAGGTCTGTAGAACTACCACAGAAGGTCTCTACACGTAAAAACGCATTTTGGGTGTTTTAAGATTTTATAAAAACAGTGCTTTGTATATATTTGTATATTTTAGTCATTATTACCATGTATTATGTTTGCTGCTGTCTGTGCACATAAATGGAGATAGATCATTTTAGCTTCAGTCAAGATAATGTTTAATAATCTGCTAGATTTTTTAAATTAATGTAAAAATGTATTCAGAATGTGTGACAGATAAAATACTTTTTGGTGCTTTTGTTTTTTGATGTTTATAAGTTGAAGTTACTGTAGACTAAGAAATTTATACTGCTGCTGTTCACTGTAAAAAAAGCTACTTTTGACAGTAATTGTGCATTTGTTCTACATTTTTTAAAATAAAGTTTAAAGTTGTACATGTTCTATAGGTTTCTTTTTTCATTTTCCAAAGTGTTGGAGACAACCATGATGTAACATAGTTTTTAAAATCTATAGGAATATCATATTCAAAACATATATTGATAGCCATTTATACTCTTTGCCACCTTGTTTCCTTCAGTAAAGGTTTGTATTTACATTTATTTCATGAGGTGATAAATAATCCTATAACATCTTTTTATCTTTAGCACTGTAATTCCTATTTTGAGAAGATAGAAACATGGGTGCCAACCCATTTAGCCAATTTGATAGTTTAGCACCCATTTGACTCTTTCACACGTTGCATGCCCACCAATGCATCTTGGACCTTGATAATGAGTTAGGCTTGCCATACGTCAGAAAAATTTCTGGAAACAGCTCCAGTAAATTTGGGGTCTTCCTAAAAAAATGCTCAACAACTTTGCAGCTGTCAGGAATTATACTTTTTGAAATATGACAACCCTATAACGAGAGGTGCAGATTATAATGTTCCCACTCCACTATTTGGATGTTATCTATATGTACGAGTGACCTGTATAACAGGTTTGGTGCAGTTTATTCACACTTCAGTTCCTAGGAATACTGCGGGGGGGGGGGCAAAGCAGGCAGAGAAGGAGGAGACGGTGAGGGAGGCTTTTTTTTAATTGGGGTGACGTAGAGAGCTTTCTCTCCTGCAAATGCTGCGCGTTGTGCAGAATGGAAATATTTAGGTGTGATGTTCTATCCACGGATGCAGCTTGGAGAGGGGAAATTCGAGAGGGCGAGGGAGCATGGGTCCGCTGTGGGGAGCGGAACGCATTTCTTGCGCACGGGTGCCTGCCTGCAGGAAGGATTTGTGCTGCGGAGCTGTGATGCATGTGATTCACATTCTATTCAGTTGAACCTCTGGTTACAAAGTTGACACTTTTTTTAGCAATGCCCCCCTAGTGAGCCTTCTTTTGTTCACTTCTTTTTATTTTGAGGCAGTGCACACCTATGTTTGTGGAACTGCAAACCTTTCCAGTCATGTGTTACTCCAAATCCCACATATGAATGTGGGGAAAGATGATGGTGTGTAGCCTGGTGTAAATTAATTTGTAGCCTGGGGGGATTACCACTGCGTGGACTGTCCCTGAGAACCGTAGACTGTCCCCAGGACAGGTGAGGGTGTTGATCCCTTATTTTCATGCTTCCTATACTTCCAAACCCAAGGTACCATTTCCATGTTCTCCAAAGCATCTATTATCCTATGGCCATTTGGGCAACATATCGTATTCTAGTATATTCATTAACGTGCCGCTGGCATTAGTATTTCCCAAACTTGGGTCTCCAGTTGTTTTCAGGCTACAACTCCCACCATCCCTATCTAGCGAGGGACGATGAGAGCTGTAGTCCCCCGAACAGCTGGAGACCCAAGTTTGAGAAACACTAGTTTACGAGCCAAACTTTGCAATAACCATTCCTGCCGGGGCACTAAAGCACCCTTAATGAATGTACTCCATAAAAAGCACCCGCCGCCGGCTGCTTAAAAAAAACAGGTGTTGTCCAGGAGCCGGTGCCATCATGCGGACACTGATGGCGCCTTTCCTAGTCCAGCTCAGCTGGGGCCAATGTGGATGGGATTAACGCAGGCTTGGTGGGAATAACGATATTGAAAACACCCACCACCCTGTTCTCATGCGCCAGAAAAGGAGCGACAGCTGGGGGTGAAGGCTCGCGTGTGTGGAGAGGTGGGCTTGGGCGAAAACCTCCCGCTAACAAACAAACAAAAAAAAAAAATGGGGCGTCCTCCACCCCACTTAACTCCAGAACTCGCTCCTGAGGCGGCGTCGCTGCCACGAGCGCTATTAATGACTGACAGCACCGCGGGGGGCCTGAGGGCGGGAAAGGAAAAGGCCGCTTTCCACCACAACCGCCTCAGTCGACCCGGGCCGCCTGCCTCGGCCTCCTCCCGCCCGCGCTTTCCCGCCCTCCTGAGTTGACGACGGGCCCCTTCCCTGGCCAACTTCTCCTCTCCTTCCCGCTATGAAGCCGTGGCTGCTGCTGCTCGGGCTCCTGCTGTTCCACCAAACGCTGCAAAATGGTGAGTCCGCCCGAGTGGCCGCTGTGTGTCTTGCGCGCCCCACCGCCTTCCGACGCTCAGCAGCATCCCTTTCAAAAAAAACACCCATTAAACTCCCCACCCCACCCCATGTTGTGTACATGCGACACTCATAAAACTTTTTTTGGGGAGAGGGAGAACTGCCGCCCCCAACCCCAGCCTCCCAGTTTCTGCCGCCTTTCCCGCCACTTGGCAGAGCGCCTCCTTCTCCTCCTGGCTAAGCAAGTGTGCCTCAGATTAATGGAGTCCGTTAGCTGCTGCCACCCCTCCTCTCCCCGGGAAAGAATGCTGAGAATTTGGTCGTGGGGTTTATTTTATTTTTCTCCACACCCCATTTAGTTACTACAGGACTGTGCTGCTCAGCATGACTCACATACATAGCTATTAAAGCAAACCAACATAGCCCAAAACTTGTTATTTTATTTTATTAAGGTTTTAATATGTTATGGACTATCGCATGGTGTTACTTTAATATAACAATGTATTAAAGTTAGATGTAAAGTAGGGTAACGGCAGTAAAATGTGTGGTTTTCACCAGTGGAAGAGCAATGCCTGTTTGCAAAGCCTGGCACAGTCGTGCATTTAAAGCTCCTGGTGAGCATCATCAAAGGGACTCGTATCCAATAATAACTTCATACGAGTTTTAATAGTCGGTTAGGATGCCCAAATGTCCAATCCAGGTAACTCGAAGATTTTTTGCCTGTCTGTGATACTTGGTGCAGAAAATATTGCCATATTGCAAGAACTATTTTTTGCAATTAGTTTTGAGATTGAGTTGCAGGACGTTAAACTGTTATGCTGTGGTCATTCTCTGTATCTGATATGTATTGAGAGAGAGAAAGATTAAATCAGTTTGGTTTTGGGTGCATGTGTGTATTGAAGCTGGGCTCAGTCTTGTTTTCTAACCATTGCACCATTCCTAGGGGCTGAGGTTTTTTGCCTCCCTCCCAATTAATAATAATAATTATTATTATTATTATTAATAATAATTTTAAAATTTATATCTCGCCCATCTTGCTGGGTTTCCCCAGCCACTCTGGGTGGCTTACAACATATATAAAAACACAACAAAGCATCAAACATTAAAAAACAAAATATCCTATACGAGCAACAAACAAACAGACCTAGAAATCAACAACAACAATAACAATAATAAACAGTTTACAGTTACAGGTATACCCAAATTAAAATAACTGCCAGCCCCAGTTAAACATTTAAGCAACATCAATAACTCATAACTAATTCAAAGAAGGGTTTCCTTGAATAAAAAGTTAACTTCACTGGCCTCTGGCGATTCAGTTTTGTTCCTGACCTATGTCTCACTCCAGCCCTGAAAGCTTTGGACACTTGCTAATTCCAATGCACTAGACATGTCTAACACACAGCTCAGTACATACAGGTCTTAATTAGAATTTAATCAATGCTAACACCTACTGAACCCAGAGATTTAGAAATGTCTAGTAGCCACAAACTCATAGCAACTGGCTTGCTATGAGAAGGTATGGATTATCAGTGCTTTTTTCGGCAGGGGGGAGGGAGCAGGGGTACGCATACCCCTAAACATTTTGTGAATCTTACGTTTGGTTGCAGTATTTCAATATGAGTAGGAAAATGAGAGTACTCCTAAACATTTTTTAAGGAAAAAGCACTGGATTGCATCAAATGGGCAACTGCAATGCCCACTCCCCTGAAAGATGTATATACTAATGATTTTCTTAATGCTTGCATACTCAGGGGGGGGGCATTTTTTTGTTGTTGCATGAAATAAAACCTTGGTTGGAAAGAGCATGCTGCTTTTGCTATTGGGTGAGCATGCTACTGTCCAGTCACAGCTGCAGTAAAATACTGAATTTCTCTCCTGTTTATCTTCTACTAGGGAACATGGGGGGGGGGAGAGAATCATAATGAACCAGGCAGTCCTTCAATTGTTTGACTCTAGAGACGAAAATTAGAGTGACATATCTACCCAGAGGATGCCCGAATACCATCTTCAGAATGAACCATTCCCGTCGTCTTTTTAAGAAATGAAACCTGGTAGCTTGAGGCCCAGTACAGATGTGCACTCCTACCCTGCTCTGTGGCCCTTGTTCTACTTGACTGTCTAAATAGGCATATTTATCACAGTATCAAGTAACCAACAATACATGAATGAGCTTGCTTAGATCAGTCACTGCAGGTGTAATTTGTGTTTCTGTTCCAAAACACAGTATTTCCCCACGGAATCCGTTTTATAGGCGATGGCACAAGGATAATACTGTACTAATTAAAAGGGAAATATATTACCTGGAAAAAAACATTAGAATTAAGGATTACAAGTAGTTTTACATGCACAAACCAAGTTTAGTTTTCTAAAATTCTAAGCCAACTTCCAAACCTATAATCTCAGCTGTTCTTTTTACAACTGTGTGTTCATATGAATGCTGACTAAGAGTAGTAGCTTCTGGCAAAGATAATTGATTTTACACAGAAGTGTCATCTTATCCTGTGGGAAGACCTAGTAATTGCTTATTTGCATGTGTTAATTTAAATCCATGCAGATTTAAAATTGCCTGTTGGTGAGCATCCTGAAATAACAAAAATTGAACAGGATGTATATACACACAAAAGCCCTCAGTGCTGTCTTGGCCTATTTAAAATAAATTGGTTACAAATGCTAATCCTATGTCAATACTGTGGATATTCTGGATTCCTTTCCATATGTGAGCTGAAAAACCCCTTTCAGGAATTTTTTTGTACCCAAAATAGAGCATGATATTTTCTTCTCTCTTGTGATAGCTATTGGTCAGCCTTCAAAGAACAAGCGTCCGAAGGAACCAGGAGAGAACAGGATTAAACCCGCTAACAAAAAAGTAAAACCCAAAACTCCCAAACTAAAGGAGAGAGAATCCACAGATGCTTCTCCAAAGATCCATTCCATCATGACACAAGTGATGGATAAGGGGCGTTTTCAGAAACCTGCTGCTACTCTGAGCCTATCTGCAGGACAGAATTTAGAACTGCGGTGTAAAGGAAATAAAATTGTATGGAGCCATCCTTCAGATCACAACAGGGTCAGGTAAGACTTTGAGAGGTGGAAATGAATAAAGTTATGCCCAAACTTTACTACTTCTTTTTTTAAATCAATGCAAATGTTGATGTTCCTTTGGTAAAATACATTGGAATGTATAGAGAAGGAGGAAAGATTTCAGAGGGATTTATGACAGACCATTGCCAGTGTTCAGTTTCCATAGAATTTCACCTAAAACAGAACTCAAGCTAAATAAAGTCGTACCTCGGGTTACGTACGCTTCGGGTTGCGTACTTTTTGGGTTACGAACTCTGCTAACCTGGAAGCGCAACCTGACGAGCGCGAATTTGCACATGCGCAGGGCGTTTTTCATGTTTTTTTCCGGGGGTTTGGGGTTTTTCCGGTCTGTTCAGGTTATGTCCTTTTCGGGTTACGTACTGTAACCCGGAACGGATTAAGTACGTAACCCGGGGTACCACTATAGAGGGGACAGGTGCTTTTGTTCAGATGAAATATCTGGAAACTTCTTTGTTGAAAGAATTGTAGCTGTAGTGTTATCATGTGTATATTTATCCGGAAGTAAGTCCAAATAATTCATTAGGACTTCTGAATGGATTTTGGAGTGCAGCGGTAGTCTTGTTTTACACATGTGGTTTACAGAAAATTAGTTTTCTAACTCAGATGCAAGTTTCTTATTGGGTGTATTCCCATCTGCCCTAGAAATACATAGCAATAACAGGTAGATGTTATCACAAGAGAATGTTTTGTCAACATTCTAGACTAGATTAGGAAAGTAGTCTTTATTTGTAATTACTTTTAGCTTTGCCATATTGTAAACTGTGTGATGTATGCTTTTTTCTAAATACATCCTGCACCTGCTGTTGCAAGATAGGGTTTTCTACCCTATCTACACTTAAGATAGAAGTATAGATGAATGTTAGCTGTGTGACAAGGGCCCCTATGTAAGTTATGTTCCTTACCGTGAACATTTTTTTGGGGGGGGGCGGGTGAGTCCCTAGGAGAGTCACCAAATTTTAGTTACTATTATAAATAAATGAATACATTGCTGAATAATAAAATGTGTAAGTCAAACTTCGATATATATGGTTAGCACTATTTGTGTTTATAGTGATTGGTATATTACATTGGGATAATAATGATTTTAAAAAGCTCATATAATTCATTGCCATGGGATGTTGTGGCTTTTGCTACAAGTGCCAATTACTCTGAAATGTAGTTTAAATAATGTCATGGAAGAAGTGTTTGAGGTTTTACAGACCTTGGTAGCCAGAAAATGCAAGCGCTTTCCGAGATACGACATCCCTCTATCTCTGATGAACTTCCATCACACTCAAGTTAGAAAATACATTAGTCGGCCAGATCCAGTATAGTATTGCAGTTATTCCAAATGGTCTTGTTTTTATTATGCAGTTAACTGAGCCACAGGATATTTGACCACTAGATGGCAGATTTCACCAGAAATATTATTGTCAAATAGCCTTGACCAGGGGGAGTTAATAAATAATTATGTAAAGGCAGAACTGACTGTACTTTTAATGGGTTTGTATAGTATTAGGCCAAAATGCCCAAATGCCTGACTGTAAAAGTAAGTGAGGTACTTTGACAAACGAAGACCCTTTTTCCAAGGCGTGATGTCCTGGAAGGATATGGTAAATTTGAAATGAGGACTCTGTAGTATTTTTTAGTATTTCAGTTGTCTCAGCATCTGGCTACCCATTTAAAATACTGAACTTTTAAATGTAGTTTTCTAAGGGTGCTGACTGAGAGTTGTAAGGAAACCCCTATTCCCCTCCCAGAGCTACAGTTCCCAGAGTTGTTTAACAATCAATCCCTCTCCTCAGGGAACTATTAGAGTAGTAGTAGCAGCAGCAGCAGCAGCAGCAGCAGTAGTAGTAAGTAAGTAAATAAATAAATAACCCACCCATCTGGCTGGGTTTCCCCATGTTAGTAACCATGTATGGTCTGCTGCAGTAAAAAGTTCGGTGGCATCATAAATGCTAACAAAGTTACAATTGTGAACTAGATATCCTGTATGTTTTTATTAACTTATAAATGCCAGGATGTTTATCTACATTGCATTGTGAATGGTCACTGTAATTACATTGCGTACATATAAGCTTCATTGCAATTATCTCCATGTTTATTTCTGGTACTTCACTTCCCTCTGACGCCACTGCTCCTTTTCTCTCTCTGCACCCCTGTGTACCTTCCAACTCAAGAGGACATTCCATGTACATGATGAAGTAGACTTTGGCCTGCCAAACTTACACCATAATACTATTGTGAGTTTGGGGGTGGGGGTAGAATCTTAACAGAATATCCCACTGTTCAAGGGCTATAATGGCCCGAGGTATGGGTTGAAGACAGGAGTGCCTGGCGTGCTCTGGTCCATGGAGTCACGAAGAGCCGGACATGACTAAACGACAACAAGGTATGGGTTGTTATCAGCAGGCTTTCTGTCACCCAGGGCAAAGATCCAGTTTGTCACCCCCCACATGTGTTTGCGTACACACACACACAACTCAACACATTTGTTCATAAAGGGTATAGAACATAGTTTGAAAGAGGCTGGAGAAGAAATAGTCTCTCCAAATAGTAAAATTGTCTGTGTATGTATCTTGCCTTCATTCAACTTTAAGTAGATCTCCTCAGAGAGTAATAGATCATTTAAGGAATTCTAAGAAGTATTATGACTATATAATAATAATAATAAGTAGTAGAAACTGATAATGATCAGGCACATAATAAAGAGTAAGTCCTATCAAACTCAGTGGGACTTACTTCTGAGTAAAAATGCTTCAGATTGCAGTATATGACTGCAGAATCTTTACACAGTTACCTGGGAGTAAGTTCCTTTGAATTCAGTGGGACTTACTTCTGAGTACTAAATGCTTGCAGTTTAAGTCTCTAAATAATAAAATAAAAGAATAATCCACAAGTTTCCTTAAAAAAAAATTGTTGACGGCTGAACCATTGCAGTTAAATAATTTAAAGTGGATTGGCTACATTCTCCTTCCAAATTACAGGAAGGGATAGATACAAAGTGCTTCGTATGTCAGCATCACATTTCTTTCATTGCAGGTATTTCATTTTCAGTATAAAGAGGACTCAGTTTTTGTAGCTGATTGTATGCAGCAGTGCCCTTTTTATGTATTCACATGGTGTAAACATGTATGTTGTCCTTAAGATCCAAACACACACACAGAGAGAGAGAGAGAGCAATACGCCAAAGTGCTTCTGTTCCTAAAAAGGGAAGGAAGCGGTGTTCTGATCTCTTCACCACTTTTAATTGATCTCTGAGACATTGAAGGAAGCAAAAGAAGAAGAAAGCAACAAAACTTCCCCCTTTCAACTTTGCTTGGAGAGGATTTATCCAGGATTTCTCTTTCGCACACAGTTCCAAAAACTGGGAGAAAGGGGAAGGAGGATCATTTTTCCAGGTTTTTCTGCTTCCCCTTGCAAATAAGCATCCCTCTGGGCCAGCCACACAGTAGGAGGAAGTCCCCCACCCCAGCTGTGAGCGAGCCCCTCCATCATAGGCTCAAGTTGCATATATAGTGTCTGCTCTCCCTCATTCCAACGAAACTAAACTCAGGGTAAGCAGCTAGAACCCCTGAAATCCTGCATGGCTCAGAGATTGGGGTAGCGTGCAATAATACATTTCTAGTATGAGGAAAGTTGCATCACCAATGTCTCTTCAATACCTTCACAGTTTAATGCAAAATTAAATCTGTAAGACATGGTGAATTTTTATTGTAGAAGGGAGCATGTAGTTTCATAGCTGTGAATCACATTTTAATGTATATGTATAAGTATATCCTTTGATTTCAAGTGCCATAAATGAAAAGGTGATGACTGAAGCAAAATGAGTAATGCTTATAGCACTTCCCAGCTCCTCACTGATGTGCCTGAAGCAACATACAGTGGTACCTTGGGTTACATACGCTTCAGGTTACATACTCCACTAACCCAGAAATAACGCTTCAGGTTAAGAAGGGTAAGAACAGAAAACGTGCTCTGGCGGCACAGCGGCAGCGGGAGGTCCCAGTAGCTAAAGTGGTGCTTCAGGTTAAGAACAGTTTCAGGTTAAGAACGGACCTCCAGAATGAATTAAGTACGTAACCAGAGGTACCACTGTAGTAAGTGAAAAATAAAGATGGAGGAGAGGAAACTGAGCCCAACAAACATATAAAATGCCAAAGAGCTGGCGGTTGCAAGCCTATAAGCATTTAATAGGACTGTAAGCATGTAGTTCATGTTGCTATTATATAACAGAACATATTCACCAAACAACTGAAGACACTACCAAGGATTTGGGAAAATCCTACCGCACTCTGAGGCTCGTTTTCTGAAAGCAAAGAATGGAAAGACCAAGAAGGGGTATCTCCAAGCTTCCATCAGTAACTAGCTATACTCTTGGACTGGCACACTTGGAAAAGGCCCACTTGGATGTTTTGGAACCATGAGAGTCTACAGTTTCAGATACTTTGGGCTTTTTATATTTCAGCATTTAGAATGTTATTGATTATGATTAATATAGCAATAATTGGTTCCATCTCTACTTAGCAGAGTGCCTTCCTCATGCCTAAAATGATAGAACGCAGCTGGAATGAGCATGTTGTTATTGAAGTACCTGGTAGAAGGATATTATTGTGATCTTGAACAGGTTTACCAAAGCTGGCATGCCACTCTTGATTTTAACTGGCGCTCATCAAGTTCACTATCACTTTTATCACGAATGGTTCAACCTTCAATTTTATCTTCTCCACAAAAGTGATCTGAACAGAAGGCAGTCTCAAAAAACACAAACAAACAAACAAACAAACAAACCAGAAGCAACATTTAGGATGACCATCTCTTACCATGCTGATGGTAAGATGGTGTATATCATCTTTGTCACTGTTTCCCAAGTCATTCAGAGCTTGCTGTGGTGGGCTGCATTTTCCTGTTGCAAAAAGGTATTAAGCTGATTTGACATCATCACTACTAGTTATTCAGCAAAAACTGATGACACTAATAACGTATCTGATCTGTTTGCTTCTTTCAGCACTAAGAAATCTCCAAGCTCACATATCAAGAATTTCATCACTCTTGTTTGTAATAGTACCTTTTCTCCCAGAGTCTGTGGGTGAAACCCTTCATCTCCCTTGACTCGTTGGCTTCTATTTCCTTAGTTATCCTTGTGTTCTTACTTCAGTAACTACTTGCACATACAATTTGTGTGATAATATAGATTGGCAGCATGCGTGATATTCCACCTGCAAACCAATCATTAGAATCTACCCTTGGCCTTTGCAGAACTGAGTAGCCCTCAGAATCATAAATGCACGATGATACTCAACTGTAGGGTGATTAATATATGTTCATCAAAGTTTAGCCCTTAAGCATATGATCTGTTAACCTACAAACTCCAAGTTACTGCAGCTACCCTCCTTTCAAGTTGCTATTTGTCAACTTGTTTGAAGTGGTGACTATGAATCTTTGGTCACATCCACAAATCCATTAAAAACACATTTTTATCACTTTAACAGTCATGCCTTTCTTCAAGAATCCTGGGAATTGTAGTTTACTCCCCACGGGGCTACAGTTCACAGCACTTTAAACTACAGTTCCCAGGATTCTTAGGAGGTATAAGAGTGCTTTTCATGTGTGGTGCGAATGTGGTCTTTATTCTGGGATGTCCTCTTCCACATCTGTCTGTCTAAACTGCAAAGCTATTATTCCAATGGTCGGCTTCAATGTGTGCTACTTCTAACCACTGCTAAAGTGGTATTCAGATGCTGTACTTGCCAGCATCTTTAGTCATTTGGTGCCCATTTCCTGTAAATAGTGAAATTAGTCAAATTATTATGCAAGGGTGTAATATGAATTTGCTTTATGGCATATTTTATCAATATTTAGGGTCAATTTTGTTTCCTCAATCTTTATTCTCCATATAAGTGCTACTTCTTTTCTTATTAATGTTCTGTTCATTCTGTCAGTCTTTAGAAGATTAAGTACCACGGACTGCAAGTGGAGCAGTTTCTGCCAGTTGCCACATTTTGCATTTCTCTAGCGACATACTTGCATTGAGAAAGAAAGGGATGTGTCTGAAATTTGTGAACCTGTTTTTCAGGATCTGCTGTACATATGATGCTTTGATAAGTTAAGTGCATCACCAATTAAGGCAATTTTCATGGGCATATCTCTTATTATTCCAACTTTCTTGGTAAACATGTAAGCTTTTGACTTACAAAGCATTCATTACCAGAAAGCAAGCTTTAGTCAATGGTTTCAGCCTATGACAGAAATGTAAATGTTTGAGAAAGAACTCATAGGTGGTTAATTCTCCATTGTGTATGGCTGCACCTCACTTACTCACGCAAAAGAACAAATGTGTCTCTGGATACATGCTGCTGAGCTGCAGAAGGGGAGACTTGCGCCCAACCTTAATGCCTTCTCAAGGAGGGGCAAAGGGTAGTAAGTCCCAAGCAGACAGTATATTCATAATGCCCAGCACAGCGGGACCATCTGGTCCTGTGCTGGCCTCGCAAGAAGTTCTGAATTGAGCTACTGTCATTTGAAGAGGAGAACAGGCTAATCAGAAAACAGTTAGCATCCTAGACAGTTGCCAATACAACAGATTAATCAGCAGGGGGTTGCAGACTGTTTTAATGACCTAAGGAACTAAGATCTCTATTGAAGCTGGCTGTTTGTGTTGATGGATACAAACAAACAACTCTGATACCATTCTGTTTCTTCTCCTCAGACTGTTACATTTCAAACCCTTTGCACCAGAACCATTTTGAGATTAACACTGAAGTCCAGTGAACTGGTCTCAGAATGATCAACTTGCTGAGACCCTATTTCTAAGTAAATAAGCATAGGATTAGGCTGCATATAATTTAGATATAAGAAGTTGGTAGCTACTGATAGAGTGCTTATAGCCAGGGCTGGGGTTTTTTATACTTTGCTTTTAAATGGAAATTTTATACCACAGTAATCTAAGTTTTGGGGTGAGAAAACTGAATTCTGCAATGAGTCTAAATTGTGCATATTAAGTATATTTCCTTGTTTGTTTTGCATAATATCTTAATGCTTCTGCTAATCAGTGGGAGAGACAACAAACTATGCAGCAGGGCTCTGAAACTGTGGTCTGAACTGGTAGAAACTTTTCATGTACATCTGGCTTCTGTGCTTTCGTCAAGCATGCCTTTCTAACATATGAGATAGAAATTTGCCTTTAAAGGTCCCCCTCCTGAAATTTCTATGATTTTTTTAAAGTTCCACCCAACATCAATCTCTGTGTTAGCACAATGCTTGCCTAAAATTAAAAAACAAATAAAAAAGATGTATAGTATTGATACATCTACAAATGAGTTTATCTTGTGCTACTTAATGGGTTCTTCATGGGAACTAACATTTCAAAATAGATCCCAGGTTGTGTAGGGATTTGGACCACTTTTCTCGGTATGGTCTATATCGAATGTTGGCATTTCCGCAATTTGCTTTGGATGAACTGAATCAGGGCATATGTTGGTGGAAAGGAAACTCTGGAAGAGATTGATTTCATACACAAAGTCCTAATTATTTAGCTTCCATAGGGATACATTATGGATTTTCTTGGAAAGTTATTTGGCTATTTTGATTGCTGGATGGCTTATATGTAGAGGGTTTGATGGATAGCTTATTGTGTGGAGAAAGTTGAGCCAATCAAACTGTGTGATTTGCTAATTAGTGCTGACCTTAATTTGCCTCATTCAATGGTGCTCTAATGATTTTAGCAGACTGTGATAACAGGGGGAGTAAAAATTCTTCAGGCACAACTGATTCTCTGTATTGGAGATACTCAGTATTGAATATCTTACCATTTTCTCTGGAGGCATGTATTCCTAAACCACAATCACATTATTCAATTTTCAATTAGCTCCCCAAAAGGGGCTCGTGCAAAGTATTTGTCCCATGGCTGCCACCAGCCAAGCCCCTTCCCATGAGGTCCGAAGATAAGCAAGGAGCCAAGCAGGAATCGCAAGTAAACAGCTGAGGGGTTGCTCAACATTTTCTTCTTCCTATGTGCTGAATATATACTGGTAGAGACACAACTGGGAAAGAGATCATCTTCTCTTCAAATGACCATATCTAACCCCTCGGCCATCCTAAGGACCACACCCTCTCAATTAGCCTTTGGCTAATTATACAATCTATATAGCCATTTAAACTGTGTGTGTGTGTGTGTGTGTGTGTGTGTTGAGGGGTGGGTTGTTGTGCATGTTTGTGTTTTTATATTGTAAACTGCCCTGTGATCCTCAGTTGAAGTGCAGTATAGAAATTTAATAAATAACAGTAGTAGTAATAAAAATAATAGTTTTTTTTTATAGTGCCCAAGGCAGATGTCAAAGGGTTGCCATATTTTGAAGAGCAAAAAAAAGGACACATTTACTGACTTCTACTTTTAACTATGGATCTCTGTGATGACTCTACCCATGAAAAAGAGGGTGTGTCCTGGAAAAAGAGGACATGAAAAACTGAACATTGCCCTATACAATCGTACTGACATCACTTTTGCTTTCTTATATCAAGTGCCAAGAAACAGAAATAAATTGTATGATGGTATTTGTTGCTTTAGTCATGCAAACACTTGCAGAGTATTTATTTTTTGATCAGTGTTAGAAATTAGCCAGGTGCGTTTTGCTGCTGGCGTGGGTCCAGTTGCAACTATGTGGAGATTTTTGGGTCACAGTTTAAAAAGCTCTGCCTTAGTCCATAGTTTGTACCATTTTCACTGTGTGTGTGTGTGTGTGTGTGTGTGTTTCCCCTTCTTGCATTCTGGGACAAGTCAATTATTGTAAGAGCAAGCTACATTCAAGCAATGTAGAATCGTAGAATTGTAACATTGGTCCAACCCCCTGGAAAATAGACATTCCATTGTGGTGGCCGTAACCAAGATTAAGGTGCACTTGGCACCTAGTTTATATACCTGAGTTTCTAACACTGGTTTTCATCCCATAAATCAATATCATCAACAGTATTAACCAGTGACATTTAATTAGGTGCATCTGTGGTGCTGTGTCATTCTCTTTACCACACATGATGAGTAAGTGCTTGGTCCTTAAATTATGTCATTGCATTGTCATTATGTTATTCCATCCCATTCATTTCAGTGCAAAGGAAATGCAATACATATGACAGGGGAGGCGGGTAGTAATTATATCATGTATGGGCCGAAAGCAATACCAACAGTGAATATTGATTGTATTTGCTGGATTGATTTCAGTTCTGGACATGGGATGAATAAGTGAACATTGGCAGTTTCTGCTACCACTTCTGTTTTTGTTGGAATTCTCCAACATCCTTGCCTGGGTGTTTTGTATATTGAAGTCCAGCAGTAGAGGTTGGCCTGTGTCCACTTCCCTCTGTTGTTGCCAGCGTTCGAAACTCCCATTGTTCTCGGCGCGTTTTGCGACAGGGAATTTCATTAATGTGTGCAGTTTCTGAGCCCTGAGAACAGTACTGCGCCTAAGATTTCAGATTAAAACTGCCACTGCTGGAATGAAAGGTGGACCCTTTTCTGCCTCCCCACTTCTAGCTACTCTCTGAGGACTGGAGAAGGGACCCTAATAAGAATATTAAGGGGGCAGGCAGGGGGAGTTTGGCTTTGTTTTTTGCAGTCTTCAGATGAAGACTAGACCATGTGAAAAATGAACATAAGGTTTTAGCTGCAGTTCATTCATTTTCAGCTTCTTGTTATATAAAAAAAAGTGTGCCTAGACATTCTGTTGTTGTGCCCATAACCTAGGTTTAAGGTGTCATTTTGCTCCTGGCTTTCATTTCTCAGTTTCTAACACTGGTTGCTAATATCTTGAAGAGAAGGAACATGGGCTCCAAGTCCCCATCTCCACTTCCCCATGCTGCAACCTTGGTGGCGGCTCTTGCTCCTGGTGCACCTTTGGCACAGCGGGTAGAAGTTCCCTGGCACTTGCGCCATTAGGCCATTAGGGCCAAGTTCAGACCATCATTCTGAACTATGGTTAACTGGACCTTGATTTATAAACCTTGACTTGGCATGTCATGTGAACTAGGCCTTGGTGCTGACTGTGTGTGCTGTATATATATATATATATATATATATATGTGTGTGTGTGTGTGTAATGCATGCAGTGTGTGTATCTGTGCTTCAGCTCTGCCTACATCCCCTTTCGTTTTGACCCCACCCACCACTAGCACGTTGCCCCAATAAACTTGGCCATGAACTAATGCAGCTCTTGGACTGAAACGGTCCTCCATAACCTTTGACTTTGTGCTTTCTCTTTGTCCTTGCTAGCATCAGGCAACATGACAGATATGGGCAGCTGATTCTGGCAAATGCCACTGCAGCAGACACTGGTCAATACAGCTGCTGGCTCCTGCAATGCAGTGGCTACAATTGCAAGAAGGATGAGACCAAAACGGGCTCAACGTACATCTTTTTTGCAGGTAATGGAATGGATCATTGTTCCCAAAGGTAGAAAGGTCCTTCCTTAATGCTATCTTTTTCCCCCCATCTTTGCACTTCACGGTATCCCTGTATTGAGTGGGCAGCAAGTGTTTCTGATAGTGCAGATTATGACCTCTTTTGTGCTCATTAGTTACATGCTCATTTTTCAAAGCAGTTCATTTTTTAGCACTGCTGTATTTGGGTTTGCTTAGTCTTTTGGTGATACATTATCTTATTTAAGCTTCTTGTTTACACAGTGGAAATATTTAATTGGAGATCAAAGCAAGTTAAAAAAGAGGAATGGTTAATTAGTGCCTGCTGTCTGTTTTGTAGAGAAAATTTACAACCAGCTGCATTATGGTTATTTAAGGTGTGCAGTGGTGGATGAAGTTAAAAAGTCACTGCATGCACATCATTCCTTAATGCAGCCTTCCTCAAGGTGTAAGTTTTTGACTAATTTCCTCACCACTGGATGCAGTGTTTGGAGCTGATGAGACATCTGGCAGGTACCAGGTAGGGGGGAGGTGGCCCTAATAAGCAAGATAAAGAGCAATAATGTGAGGTGAAAATGCACTGCGTAAAGAGTGGTGATTGAAGTAGGATACCAAGTCTACAAATCATGATTGGTACGCATTTGGGGTCGTGGGTGGCGCTGCGGTCTAAAGCACCGAGCCTCTTGGGCTTGCTGATCACAAGAATGGCAATTCGAATCCGTGGGACAGAGTGAGCTCCTGTTGCTCTGTCCCAGCTCCTGCCAACCTAGCAGTTTGACAACATGCCAGCACAAGTAGATAAATAGGTACCGCTGCGGCGGGAAGGTAAACACCGTTTCCGTGCATTCTGGCACTTCATCATAGTGTCAGAAGTGGTTTATTCATGTTGGCCATATGACCTGGAAAAGCATTCTGCGGACAGACACCAGCTCCCTCGGCCTGAAAGCGGAAATGAGCACCGCACCCCATAGTTGACTTCGACTGGACTTAACCGTTCAGGGGTCCTTTACTTTTTATCAATATGGATTCTGATCAGAAGTAGAGGATTCTAGGTGGTGAAGTTAGTACAATAGCTCAGCTTGGAAAGATCCGGTTATTTTTAAAATTCAGAAATGCAGTCACCATTCAGAGACTTATGCTGTAAGATGCAAATCTGCTGTTGGGATTCTTTTAAAACTGCATGCAATGTATTGGGAAGGCTGCATTCGCAGTCTGAGAGGCCCTGCTGAGCACATGGCCACATTCAATAAAGGCTTAGTGATTTGGGGCTTAGTGTTTAAATTCAGTAGCTAAGTATTTGAAATCACAACTGAAAACATAATTCTTGCAGAGGTACTATGGTTGCCTCTCTCACTAGGTTAGGCTTGGACAAATTGTTATCCACTTTTCATGTATGCCAGTCTTCATGTGGCTTTGGGGTGGGGTGTTTCACAAGGCTCATTAGTCTCCGAAGAATGGTTTGTTTACCCCTGAGGTAGACCGGGCATTTGCTTACAGGGGACATGCAAATTAGAGATGCAATGAAGCCATTATATATTTCAATTAGTTCATTTATTTTCTTTTAGAAAACTACTCTTAAAGGTTACTTGTTGGTGAAAATCAGAAGTCTGCTAATAAACAATTTATCCCATTATTGATGTTTTTGCTTGGTGTTGGTTAAAATGGTAATGACTGGTGCATGATTAGTATCCATTGTCGTGCTTCTTCATACAGATAAAGGGGAGCTCTTCGTTCCCTCTGCCAGTTATTTTGAAGTTGTCTACCTCAACCCAGATAAGCCAGCGGTAGTTCCTTGCCGAGTGACCAGCCCATCAGTGAAAGTCTCATTGCACCAGGAGTTTCCAGCTGAAGAAATCCAAGTGGATGGAACCAACATTATTTATGACGTGAAGAAGGGTTTTATCTATAAGCACCCAACATCTGATCACAAAGGAGTGGTTTACTGCAGAGCAGAATCATGGGGAGCGCCTCAGATTTCCATCAAGTACCAGTTGCTTTATGTGGAAGGTAAAAAAAAAACTAACTGAATGGCTCAGGCTAACATCAAAGCAGTTCTACTGTACACTCTCAGTCGCAGTGCTTTAAACTGGCCCTGAGCAATTTCCCACACAGGTTAACACAGTGGTGATCTGTGTTTATGGTGACGCAGGTGGCACTGTGGTCTAACCACTGACCCTCTTGGGCTTGCCAATCAGAAGGTTGGCAGTTCAAATATCCGCAGTGGTGGTGAGCTCCCATTGCTCTGTCCCAGCTTCTGCCAACCTAGCAGTTTGAAAGCATGCCAGTGCAAGTAGATAAATAGGTACCGCTGCGGCGGGAAGGTAAATGGCGTTTCCATGTGTGCTGGTTTCCATCATGGTGTTCTGTTGCACCAGAAGCGGTTTCATCAATGCTGGCCACATGACCCAGAAAGCTCTCTGTGGACAAATGCTGGCTCGCTTGGCCTGAAAGCGAGATGAGCGCCACAACCCCATAGTCACCTTTGACTGGACTTAACTGTCCAGGGGTCCTTTACCTTTGTTTTACCTTATGGTGAGCTACCTAGGTACTCAGGTTTATACTAAACTACTCAGGCTACTTCACCACAAGCAAAACACATTCAAATGTGTTTTCTGAAGTCAGCCAAGTAAAATTATCAGCATAGTGAAACTTTCCAAACCTCAAGCATTTATCTACTTTGAAACTGAGGCAGAAGATAGAAGTTCTCGGTTATCTTTACGCAATACCTGCATTTTCCCCAAGCTATGTCAAAGAACACTTAAAACGAAGGGAAGTCTTATAATACTACAGTAATACATCTGCACCCACAAATATTTCCCCCCGAAACAGCAGTTGCAGCTAATTTGTGAGCAAATTACAAGAGAGTTGTGTATCTGTTGGGTGGGTTTGAGCAATATGAATTAAAAATTGACTTTGAGTAGAATTTTTAATTGTCGATATTTTTTTCTACTCCCTGTGTAAATGTTGTTGACAGTGACTTGAGTGCAACTATTAGCAGCTGGTAATCTTGGTTTCCATGTTGTGGAATTTTCACTTGCTGATTTCTACAAGTCAAGCTGGTCCATTTGCAACCCTGGTAGGCTATTAAAAATGTGGAATTGCTTTTTATTGTCTCTCGCCCATCTCTTTGAACCAGTCCCTAGTGGCCCACCTTCAACTACAATCAAAGCATCTTCCAGTACGGCAGAAGGTGGTGATGATATCAGTGTTCTGTGCACAGTTTTGGGGGAGCCAGATGTAGAAGTGGAGTTTAATTGGATATATCCAGGGCAAAAGGTAAACTGCTTGTTTTGTTATTTCTCAAAAAAATAAATAAATAGAAAATTACGATCACGCAAGTAAGTCTAGCATGAAATTTAGGAAGGCATGAAAACAAAACTTATTAGCTACAAAGTTGCTGAAGTCTTGAGGACGATGCAGGCAGAGGGTAATGTTGACTGGTAATCTGTTTTTTCCTGCCACTTTTATCTTGGAAAGATTATACATACAAGGCTGATTTGGCCCAAAATTGGCCATCCATGTTTTGGATAAGTCTGCACCAAAAAAGCCTAACAAAAGGACTACTATAAAGTTAGTAAACAAGGAATGAGTAAACAAGGACTATGTTTTACAGAGAACGCTTATCATTATAATCTACCACAATGTTTTTCTACTATTAAATCCTGATAACTTTTTGAGGGTTATTTCCCTTCTGGATTTTGATTCTTCACCACTAGATTTTTAAAAATCAATTTATCTTCATCTACTGTCCTGTAGAACAGTAATTGACCCTTTCGAGTTTCCTTTTATTTTTCTATATATTGTAAATTCACAGATTAATATGACACTGTTACTGAAGCTGCAGGTGTATGCAGTTACTACAGCAACACAAACTCTTATCCTGTCTCAAAGCACAACCCATGCCATCAGGTTAGCAATAAGTGGCTACGAAAATTGTAACATAATAACATCGATTTGTGGACATTTCCTTTATTAGCAGGTAAATTACCGGTATGTGTGGTGATAGTAGGCATTAGGATAAAATGCAATCTGTTCCAAAGCCTCTTTCTGGTTTTGAGAGGTGGTAGTCAGTTGTGCCTTTGCAATATGGTGCTTGGATATTTTGAATATATTTACCACAACTGTGTCTGAAGTGGCACAGTTCTGCCCCATGATCTCTCATGCATAAATCCCACTAAAACCACTTTAAGTCTTGACAAAACAGATGGCAGGACTACATACCAAATGTCTCAAGTTCCACCTATTGCATGGGTTCAATTAACTTTTCAAAGATGGCATTTAAGACTTCCCAGACTCGGCTATATACCAAGTACCTGAACCCAAAAGAAACCATAGGACCAGTTTCCCCAAACTAGACAAAATACAGCTAAGGAAGTATTGAGGAGATTGTATTAAGGCTGTAATCTGTTGACAGACTCTGTTGGCCTTACTTCCAGTTATACGTGCCTAGCTAGGATCTGGCTGCACATCACATATAGGTGCTAAAATTCCCCAGTAAGTAATCTTTATCTGGCATGAATACAAAGAGAGGCGAGCCTTAAATGGTCATGTTTCCCCTTCAGATTAAAAGGGCAGAAACAAACAAAGACAGCCCTAGAAGCAGCAAACACATCTTTCATTGTATGGGAACAGCTGGGATTCTTATTGTAAAACCAGCAGCCTCGACATCTTCCACAATAGCTCTGCCATTCAGATTAAAACTCCTACGCTAGCAAGTAAACTACTGTTAATAAAATTAAATACTTTGTTTACAGAAATGCTTCTGATTACTATCTCATGTTAAGTGTTTTCCATCATTAGTATGAAAGGCCTGTGGTTATCCAAGACGCTTGGAGGCTGATCGACAGAGGAATTGGTCACACCACGAGAATTTCCGAGAGCCTTATTACCGTTGAAGATTTTGAGACCATTGATGGTGGAAACTATATTTGTATAGCTCAGAACCTTCGAGGACAGACCACAGTAGCTGCCTATGTGGAACTCATCTGACATATTGAGCTCTTGGAAACGACGGAAAAGGAAATGTATTGCTGGACTGCTTCTGGCTAGCTTTTTCTTCAGAACTTGAGATAAGTGGAAACAAATCTTAATATAATTCATTTTTTACCTTAGAGCAACACAAATGCAAGCATGTGGTTGTAAATGAGGGTTATTGTGCATGTGTAGCACAAGGGCTTCGAAACCGAACCAGGAACTAGAATAGCCATCACCCAGTGTTGCCTCTCCCACTCAAAAGTGGCCTTAGAGAAATGACCATCCTATCTTCATTATGGAAACACTGAATTACCACACAGGGTTGGTTGCTAAAGAGTGCTAAAATAAGTCTCCATCACATTCCGAATACTAAAGCACTATATAAATGCTAAGCATTAAATATAACTCAAGTCACTTTTTAGGAAATATGCATTTCAAAGCCATAATCTCACAATATTCTTTTGTCATTAGGAGATAAAAGCTAGCTAAGTTAACGTTAAAATTAGCCTTGCGCTTTAGTTTGCACACATGAAAAGTAAATATCACTTGTAACATAGATGCACATGTCTCCTGGTAGCTTGGAATGTAATGTTTATTTTGCTCTGTAAAATTTATTCCCCCTGTAGAATTAGTCATTGCTGTATGTTTTGTAGAAATTGCAGTACAATATATGTGAGTTTTAATATGCCATCTTTAGGTATAATAGACAGCTGCAGCCTGAATGGTTGTTTGTAAAATACGTATCAAACAAATAAAATACTCTGCAAGTTTTAAGCATTTGTAGATTTAATATTAAAAGTAGTTTTCTTATATTTATATAGGGGGCATGACTTAATGCATGTTACTCAGCTGTTTACATAGGAGAAGGATCCAGTTTTAGTGTTCAGTGTGAAGGTCTTTTGCTGATCACACCAAGCACTAAAAGAATTCTAAGAAAATGTAGAATTTAAATTGAATTCAAATCATTTCTATTGGTAACTGCATTTAGAATTAAGCACTCATCCAGCCTCTGTAGAAGGGAAACAAAAACAACTAGCATCTTTTAATAAATCTTTAAATAAATTAAGTTTTATCCTGTAAAGCAGCTGTATGTTTTCAGCAATACTAGACGATTCGACAAAACAACACTTCTGTGGCAGCTTATTCAGTCTTATTATTACTGTGTGCAAGGTCAATCTAAAATAGAAGCCGCTTCTGTATAAATGGCTCAGAATGTGGATGTTATGCTTATAACTCGTCATCCACTGCTGTATCAGGAATGCAGTCTGGTGTGCTCTGTGTGGGTAGCACTGGCATGCTGGCATTTGGCTTAATCTGTTGGTACAAACTATTAAAACCGGCCAGTAAATTTTCTAGCACCTGTGGAGAGATAGTGACTAGCGCGCCCCCCTGTGGCTGTGCTGACGCAGCCTTCTGCTTGGAAGCAGTATTTTGCTTACCTGCAGAGGTTTTGGCAGTTTTCGGCTTACCTGAAGGGGTTTTGGCAGCCTTCTGCTTACCTGAAGGGGTTTTGGCTGACTTCTGCTGATTCTCCTTTGGGGCCATTATGCTTACTGAAATTGTGCTGCTCCTAATCCTTGCGTGCCTATTTATTTAGTTAATTTATGTATTTATTATTTATTTAATTTATTTAAGTTACTAGTATTTCAGATTCTAATTATCTTCTTGTAAATCCTATTTATCCAAATAAGTTAACTGAAAACTGCAGGGAAGAAGCCTAGCAGTGACCGGAATAAAGCTAATAAACAGTCGAGCCTGCCGCCTAAAGCACCTGGCGGTATGAAATAAGGGAAGGGGTTAATTAGGCTGCACAGCCTTAATAGCACCGCTAACTGCAAAAAACCTTAACTCAATGCAATTCCCAAGGGACCAAATAAAGGAATAAATCGCTGGGAAATATACTGAAAACCAGGAAAGCTATGCCTTCCTCACCAGGCAGCAGTAACTGTTAGTATAGTGGGAGAAGGTGATTAATATAAGCTAGATGCTGAATGAGGAAATGAAATTAAGGCTATATAAATGCCAATATATACTCAAGATAGGTAAGGTTAGGCACCACGAGCTAGGAGCAAAAGCAACACCGAAGCACAGTCCCTCAAACAAAATGGATGCCACAGAAGGCCACGTGGTCTAACCAAGATGGCCGCCGACCAGCTGGTCCCCTGAAACACGTGGATAATGTAAAAATGGCCGCCCACCAGAAAGCAACCCGAAACAACAATGAAATATTATGCTAGAATGCACAACAAACACAGAAATGGGACAATGAGCGCAGAAATGGCTGCCGCGATACCAACCTTGTGCCTCCCTCAATTCAATTCCCCCCTACTGATAAGCAACCCCAGCACTGACCGCAAAAGAGTCAAAAGTAGCACCAAAGCAGGTCTAAAATGCCCCAAATACTTTACCCGTCCCGAGTGGCGTGTCCGAGCCCTGTGTAAACTGCGATGACGCTAAGTAGCTCGAGGGGGAGGGGGGGAATTCCCCTTCTTGCCAGCGTCTCCGCTGCAGTTCTCCGGGAGCGACACGAGGCCGCTAAAACCAGCCCCACTAGCTAGCCGATCAGCGGTGAGGCGATCGCAAAGAGCTGCTCCAGGAGCGCGCAGCGCGGCTCTACTGGAGAGGGGAGCCCTTGTGAGCCGAGCTAAACACGTAGCGATCTGATAGCAGGACCTAGAAGCGAAATAAAAGAAAGGCAAAGAAACACAAAGGTGGGGGAAGGACGCACAAGGGGTCCCCAGCGATGGCGCGCCGAGAAGGGAAGGGAAACCCCTAGCGCGTGCGGCAGAACTTCAGGAGGGATTCCTTCGGCACGCCTGCCGAATCGCGGCAACCCAGCTGATCGGCGGATGAAGCAGGAGGACGCTCTAGGAAGCGGTGGGGGAATCCCCAGGAGGACGCTCTAGGAAGCAGTGGATGATTGCCCCAGCGACGCGCCGGCTAGCAATGGGAAGGCGCAACCGGAGGACGCTCCAGCAAGCGGCAGGGAGACCCCCAGGAGCAAGGAGACCCCCGGGAGGACGCTCCAGGAAGCGGTGAGGGATTCCCCCAGCGACGTGCCGGCTTGAGCTGGGAAGCCGCAACCGGAGGACGCTCCAGAGAGCGGGGCGGCGGATCAGCTGGAAGGCGGCCGATCAGCTGTGCGGTGGAGAACCACGTGGCTGCCGGCTGCTGGCCTCTGCACCAATCGCGCTCCGGAAGGCTCCCGGGCAAGACCTGCAAGGAAAGGTGGCGTTTAAAAACGCCTTTGTGGTAGTGATCTCAGGAAGCGATTTCAGCAGAAAGGTAAGCTCTGCGAGCCCGAAGGCAAGCGCGATTCCAGCGAAGAGGCTCCAGCCGCGGCAGCCGCTTCTCCCTTCGCAATGCTTGATCCGGCGATCCGATCTTGATCCGCAGAGAAAAAGCTGGAGAGCTTGGATGATCCGGCGATCCGATCTTGATCCGCAGAGAAAAGCTGTAGAGTTCGGGAGCCCAGGAGGAAGAGGGCGAGCTCTGGCTGCGTGCCCACTTAAGTGCTGTGGGCACGCCCTAGCCGGCTGAGCCGGTTGGCCAGCCAGCTGGGCACCGCACCCAGAGCTCGCCCAATAGTGGCAGGGGATGCCGGCATCCCCTGTGCACGTGGCGGGCTCGTGATGCACTGCAACCCCCCCTCCTTTCTAAGGGCGGAAGGGGCTTAACTGTAAAAATATCTCTTTAGCCTCAGTATTTTTGCTTTTATGTCTAAACAGGCAAGAGTCTTGAACCAGTAAAAAAAATTTATTTTAATTTTCAACACTCAAGTACATATAATCAAATATGACCTTGCCAAAGAAATAAATTGCTCCAAGTCATACTTTTAAGCCAAGTTTCAGCCTATAGCAGATTTCCATAGTTATATAAATCAATCTCTGAACAACAGTTTATTTAGAAGTGCTGATATCTCTAGCTACATACAGTGCCATAAATGGGTTTGGGCAGGCAAAATGCTTCACAGGGGAGGCACACTTTACACAATGTAAAATTAAAATAATTCATCCTTGAATTTTTCATATTAAGAGTAATATTTCAGTAAGTAATAACTAAAACCTTCTGCTGTTGGAGCCAATGTTTCTGCACCCTAAACAAAACATTTGGATTTCCAAGTTTATTAATGTTTTTTTCCAGTGCTCCTTCAGTTTTATGGAAGGGGACAAGGATATCTCAAGACCTAGCTCTCAAATTGTCAATATCTTTGCTACAAACCATTATGGGTTGAATCCAATGCTGTCATTGCATGAGTGCGTCAGTCTTCACTTGTGCAAGAGGCCTTCCCCTTCCACTCCTCTACCCTGCATCCCTCTGTGCCCCTAGAAAATCTGCTCCAGAGTGCCTCCAACCCTCAAGCAGATTGAGGGTACTGGGGGACAGCAGTGGAAAGGAGAGGATGGGCAAGTTCAGTCGCAAAAGTGAAAGTCTCTCACTTGCACAACCATCGTATCAGCTACAACCCTATGATTTCATCAGGCTTTGATTAACAAGTTGATTATTCAACAGAAATGACGGTACCAGTGCGTCTTGGATGTGTGAGTGATGACTACATAACCAAGCCAAAGCATTTAACAGTCCCATCTAGATCTGATAGCAGAGATAGTGTTTAACTATCTAAATAGTATTTAAAGAATGCATTTGTACATACAAGAATACATGTTGAACAGGTCATTAACAGGAGCGGACATGCAGTGAGTCATCTTCAGATTCGTAATGCAGCACTGAATGTTGCCTATGACACAGACATCTTCAACCTATCATGTCAGCAAAATAATCAGCTTTTGTTTTTTTCTGATTCCTGAAAATCTCATGCTAAATGAAATGGGGGAATGCAGCCAGTTGGTTAAAGTGCACATTGACAAGTTATCAGTTCGGGATGTTTGTTCTTTACAATGCAAGGAAGTGCTACTGGCAGCTGTACACAATGGCTGTGTTCATACAACATGCTAAGCCAAACCCTTGACTAGGCAAAACTGAATGAACATGTGGGCTCTTAGGGAGGAGCTTCTAGCCATTTGGCTGTTCTCTGGGAGCCTGCACATTCACTGTTTGGCTTAGTGCATTATGGGAACACAACCAATCCTCTTGTTCTATCCTAATAATAGCATCTGAATTTATATATATATATTCCTTTAATGTGAAATCCTGTGATCTCAAGTCAAATCAGACCATTATTCTCCACAGCTGTCGTCACCCTGGAAAGGGCTGCATGTCTGAACTATCTACCACCAGATATCTAAAAAAAGGAGGGGGAAGAACATTAACTAGGTGAGAAAAGAAACCCCATTCTTATATAGTTAGTTATCTAGGGAAAGCTTAAAAAATATTTTGAATGATACTTTGTGGTATGAGAGGTTATCAGTCTCATCATAAATTCCACTATGCAGGGAGGCAGACAATGACAAAAATCAAATTAAAATAGCATCCTTTGTCTAAACTGAAGCAGAGAGATAAGGAAAAACATAAAGCACAAGCAGCAGCTTTTCCTTAGTCCCAGAGAAGGGAAAAATCTATGATGAAACATGCATAATGGCAATATTTTATTTATGAAGTACATGTCACTTTATTCTTCAGCTTTCGTCCTTTATAATATACATAGCAAAGGTGGCTGCATCACACACACATAACACACTCACCGTGTGATACATCCAATTCACTCATGCCACACTCGGCGTCTCAAGATGTCTATAATAAGGAACGTATTAAAGGTTGTGATCTTTTATTTATAAGCCCCTGAGCATTTTTTTTTCCTCCCCAGAGTTAGGTGAAAAAAGGCAAAAAACCGAACAAGACTTTCCTTGCTCTTTTAAGTGCTTTGTGCAACAATGTTCAGAGAAGTTATCACTGAAGTCTTTTTGTATTCTTTTAATAAGGAGATGCACTGTTTCGAGTTCTAGCCATGAACTCCCATTACGTTACAGCCATTTCTCATGACAGTCATTTCCAGTTATATTTCAATCACACGCAGCTAATATAGCTCTTTGCTCCCTCGATCCATGTTTTTTAGTTCTGCAGACCAAAAATGAAATGTCTGTATGGAGAGTGTCTCTTCGTTCACAGTGGTGTCATCTAGGCGACACCGTCGGGCTGGAGAAGGAGCCTGAATTCCTTGGTGATTGAAAAGGCATTGGTGGAGTACTGGGGGACAGTTTTCTCGGGCTGCACAGATCTCCATTGTGTAGCTTCCAAAGAAGTTCTTCATTTTCCATTGACAAGCGCTTATTTACCTTTGATTCTTTCTCCAGAGACTCTTGCAAAACTGCCTGTTCGGTGGAAAGTTGCCTGTTATGAGAGAGAGAGAAAGCAGACATTTACTGTCTAGGTTGAGTATTAGCAAGTCACAAGTTGGACTAGCAACAATACGCTGCAGTGTACCTTCTTTCCCCAAAGGTGTTTCTGTTCAGGATTTCAGGTAAAGTTAAGACTTGGTTGCTGAATTAAATCCCCCACCAGTCCCAGCCAACATAGCCAATAACCAGTCTCGGATGTTGTTTTTTCTCCCATCCAATAATTAGAATTCTGTGGTTCTTGAGGGCCGCTGGGCAGTCTCCCTGGGCTGTTTGGAGGTTGCTTTTTGCTCTCTTTGGTTTTTGTTTTGTATTTCTGCTCACCTGAGAGTTCACTCGTGTGTGCAGGTAACTTTCTTCCTCCTTAGTGGTTTTGTTGTGGCTCCAGTACTGTCAGCACTCAACCTCGAGCTAGTGGCCATATTGTGGCTTGCCACTCAGCTGCTTGTGGTGCAAGGAAACTCCATAGACAAGGACAAGGACTGGAGTAGCAAACTGCAGGGCTTGCCTGCTCTACATCCTTGCCCTTAAGAGATGGTAGCCCCGTAATTCTACAAAAGGACAAAGCCAAGCCACTTTCCCCACAATGGATTTAACAGATTTAACTTCCTGCTAACTTCTTGAAGACACAAGAAATGGCAAAAGGAGAAAGGGTAGTTATCTGATCCTCCTATTTAAAAGCTACACTCTTCCATGATTCAGAAAAAGTTGCAACCAAAGACTAATAGTCCAACTCCAAACATAAGGAGTCTGTGCAACTACTTTCACAAATCCAGCATAAGTTTAAATATAAAGAGCTTAAGGAGGCTGCTTTCTCTTCTGCGGGGACACAAAACCTCATCCATTTATCAAGTAGTACTAATTCTCTATGTGGTGGCCCTCCAAAGCTGTTTGTACATTAAGTTGTGAAGCAGAATCTCTTGAAAACTGTTCTTAGGCAAGCCCCTCTGAAACTATTAAGAAATTGTGCTAGCTAGGCAAGTCCGCATTCAAGCGCAGTGTGGACTGTGATTTTGTTCCTTTTACCACAGGCACGCCCCACCTGCAATAGGCTCAAGGTAGCTTGCAGTATACAGTGGTACCTTTGGTTGTGAAGGGTATCCGTTCCTTGGATCCCAAGGAATTTGCAACCAGAGGTGCCGCTTCTGCATATGCGTGCGGCACAGTTTAGTGCTTCTGCGCATGTGGCGAAACCCGGAAAAATACTTCTGGGTTTGTCGCGTACGTATCCCAAAGGATACGTAAACAGAGGTGAACATAAGTAGAGGTACTGTATACTTTTGCACTTCAGTTCTCTCTACTTTCTAAATCCCCCCCCCCCAAGAGAATGATGGCAGCTGTCAAACTAAAAGAGCAACTCAAAGAAGTATTTTAGAATTACCTGGAAAGCTCCATGTGTTTGTTCATCCGGGCTTTTAATTCTTCATTCTCCTGCTGAAGTTTTCTCATTTTCTCCACTAAGGCTGCATTGTTCTCCACCTTGAACAAATGTGCAGATTTAATGTGGTGGGGAGGGAGAGGCCCGATTTATTTTAGATGAAGCCAGGTTGTCCTATTGCGCCAGTTTTTAAAATAATATCTCAAAATCTACCACAAAAATTTATTTTTTAAATTTTATTACTGCTCCAGAGCTCAAGCATAAATTCTCTACTACAAACTTATAAAATGCCTCCTTCACCCTGCACTAATCCAGTCTGTCTTGTTAAACTAGTAAGAAGCACCTTCTAATTGAGGGGGGGGGGTGGAATGGGAGAGTTGACCGGAGTCTTCCAGTTTCTTCCGTTCAGCATCCTTATGTTTCTGGCTGCACAATCTGGATTTATGGCCAGCGTATTTTGTTTAGGTTTAAGAATTAAATGCTGTGGAATTAATGATCAATGGCAGTATAATAATCTCTAAAACTGCAAATACTATTTAGCCCTGCTCCCTGTCCCTTGGATTTATAATCTGTTCCTCTGTGTGCTCTGGATACAAGAGGCCTAATTTATTTATTTACATGTGCTCTGAGACCAGTATATCATCTCAGAAACAATGGCACCCACTGTCCTGGTATCTCAATGTCCCCGATTATTATGGTGTTTGCCCAGCCTTACTGCTGCCATTTAGATGACACACCCTGCTGGCTCCTCCTGCCTCTGGCACAGTGAAGGGTTTCCAGAATTTGTCACACTTTAAAAAGCATGTAAAAGAGGGAGGCATGCATCTCTCTGATATTGCTTATTCTGCATTACTCCAGCAGATATTAAGCACCCTCAATTTACATTCTCTTTACTCATCAATAGAGCAGAATTGTTATACCATGTACCTGGATTTATACAGGATGTTTTAAATGTTCAATATTTTAAGTGTGCAAAGGACCCCATATATTATTTCAGTAACCCTTACAAAAGTTCATGATATACTGTCTTTATATGACAGATGGGAAGGGCTGAGACGGAGAGAATGATGGACTGCAAAAGTTCATAGGTGGCAACTTATTTAGCTAAAGCTAATTAATTTACATTAGCTCCACAGAGGAGTATTATGGTTCCTCTTTCCAGTTTTACTCCTTATTAACTCCTCTGTAACTTGAATTTATTGCTACAGTGTCTACTTTTGCATTATCAGCACAAATCCAGCTTTTGGAAGACTAGCACTCCAAGAAAAAGCTCACCAGTTTTTCCATCTTCAACAATTTGATATCTTGTTGATGTAGCTTCTCATTTTTGATCTCCAGCACTGCTTTCAAACTTTCCAGTTCTTGTTCCAGATACATAAGCTGAGGGTTTTTCTGCAAAATGACATGCAAAGTTAATGGAGGCCCCTCAAGGTTGCCATGCATAGCAAACATATTTTAAGTTATGACTGTAAATATTGACTTGTTACAGATTTCCTTAGCCAAGCAGTGGAAAACATTATCTATCTCTCTCTCACACACCAAGGTACAGCTAAAAAACTTCAAACTTGCAAGCTGTTTGTATGGAGGAATAACAGTCTCTTTAAAACAAAACTTTCACAAATGCTCTAAATGTATTTAGAGCTCTTGTGAAATTATTTTATTGCTGTAAAAAGTGATAAAGATGGTCATTTTCTGGTATATTGCTGTATTTTTAAACCACCCGTAAGGATATCTATCCCAACGTAAAATATACCTATAACAATTATAACTTCAAATGGGCTTCAACCTTGAAACCACAGAAAGTCTTCTTGTAATGTAAATGTACACACACACATCTGTCTGTTGAAATCTATCCAGAATTGTTTTATATTTGAAAATTATGGAGATCCGATCAAGAAAAAAAGCAGCCGATATAGATTCTGAATAATCCTAACTAGGGGTGCATGCAAACACTGTGTTTAATTTACAAGCAATACTGATTCAGATAATTAAATTTGTTAATGAGAAATGCCAGACACAATATTGATAAATTAAGATTTTGGTGCACACATTACTCAGTTCCATATTGCCTAGAGAATTAACAAACCCACTACCAAATTAGTATGTATGCACCAGCGCTTTCCTCATATCAAGCAGGCTCTTCCTTGCATCTTGATAACAATGACCAGAAGCAAAAGTAAACCCAAGAGCTAAGAGAGAGTCCCAATGATAATCTAATGTAGCTCAAACAAAGCGAAGTAACAGCCAAAAACATAGGAACAGATAACACAGGTGCAGGCAAGACAATAAACATCTGTCAGCTTTGGGGTTTAAGGAGAAAGACAATGCTTATTCATCTTCTGCACACACCACCCCCAGATCTTCCAACTTAAAATTACAGTAACTCAGCCTGCAGAAAATGCACCACTACTCTGATTTGTAGACCCAGAAGAAATGATGTAATACACCTGGTTCAAAGGCTCATAGTATCCAGAAATCATAGGGCAGGATGTCGTCTTTTTTTAAAAAACACAGATAAAAATAGAAAACCAGCTAAGCTATGTGGATGTGTATACACACATACAAAAACACAGCAAGTATGTGTATTTTAATTACACACACAAAGCACATATGCAGTGTGATGGCAATTAGGCTTACACGACACTAGGATCAGTCAACCTTTTTACACCAGGGATGCACTTGAACCTTCCCTCATTCTCTTAAAACCAAGAGTTCAATGGTCTTAGTGCAACACACCTGGTCAAGCAGCCATTCATCATTTTAATCCATAACATTTGTAACTGCTATTCATGTTTAGAACATTAACAGTGCAGCCACAGCACAGGAATTGAGATAAGTCAATGTGATGTCTAATTGGTCCCTTTGCACGAGCACAAAGGTTTTTGATCCAGCGGTGAGGCATCCTCCACTCATGGAAGGAGAGGAGACATTATTTTTGCAAGCTTCCCTTCACCCAGTAGATCCCAGCCTTCCCCTCCTCCCCACAAAAAAGGCTATTTCTAGAGGATTATAAAAGCAAGTCAGTACTTACAATATTTGTTTTTTCTTTGGCTGTACGTTTTTGCTCTTCCAACTTAAGCTTTTCATTCAGGGAATCATTTTCACTCTGTAATTCACTAATTTTTTTCTAAAAAATTAAAAAAACACAAAAAACCAAACTTAAGACCTGAGCCTCTGCTATAAAGCCAGGTAACATTTTAGGAAATTGCTATCAAGTACGCTAAATAGAAAAACCCAGTGTGAGAAATTAGAAGTTGCAGACATCCTGAACACAAACAGTAGGTCAATTTAGAGAAGTAATGCTCTAAAGCATAGCTGTCATGGCTAATGAATTTGTCTAAGCAAAAAAATAAAATAAAATGCATGTTTCATAAAGAATCGGGAGTTGCATTGCTTATCCTACGGCTTCTAAGGGATAACCAGAAAGATGTACTGTTGCACATCATCCCTAAACTCCAAGCAGTGTGAGATTCCCAGTGGTTTGGTTCTAGGTGGTCTGTGTATCCTTTTAGAAAATGAGACACAGCGGAGATTGTAGTGTTTTTATGCTGTATGGTTTATGTACAAATATATACAACCTGAGCCTACGATGGAGGGGTGCCCAGCATCAACAACCAAAGAGGGTCGTGCTTCTTCCATAGACATAGCTTTGGGTCCAAACAGCCATCATCCTCTGCCTGCTGTTTTGTGTCTTGGTCACAACTCCTAATTTCTTACTCTAAACCCTGGCTTTATCAGTTGAGGGAAAGGCCGTGCTCATCTAAATGGCTCATCCCTTAGGCTATCACCTCACACAGGAAGCTAGCCTGGCTTGTTTAGCTTTTAAGACTTGTTGATTCCAAAGGATCAGAAGTGTCTAGCACACAGCTCGAGCTGCATGGGTTTTAATTGGCTTTTGAAATTTGCTGATTCCAGGGGATTTAGAAGTGTCTAGCACACAGCTTAATACACACACAGGCCTGGCACCCGAGTGTTAACACCCCAGAACTTAGTTAAACTCTAACACTTCCTGAATCCAGGAATTTAGAAATGTCCAGCACCCACAGTAACAGTATGTAGTTTTAGATCAAGTTGAAGGTACCTGTGGCTACTATGGGCTGACCCAAGACATTTTGATACCTGGCACTCCCCTCCCGACCAGAGAAGAAGGAGTGAGTGAAGATCTACATCAGGAACAAGGGGAATAAAGATCTCCTTTATATTGGGATCTGCAGCCCCTGTGGCTCCTGCTGCTTGAGGCAGTTGCTTCACCTTGCCTCATGGGTGGGGTGGGCCGGCCCTGTGGCAACAGTTCCAGGATGTTCTACAAATACAAGGTACATGGTGACTTTGACACTGTGGTGGCATCTAAATCTAGCAATGTTACAGTTGCCTCTGGCATAGTAAGCAAAAGAGAAATTCCAGACCTCTAGTAGTTGTTGTTTTTCTTGGAGAGATTCTTCAAGTGTCCTTCTTTCTAATTCCTGGGCATTCTTGAGCTCTGAAAAATGTTTAGAGTCTTAACATTGCACAAGCGTACTCGCCTAACTTCTTTACAGTACCTGCATAGTGTGGTTTTCATTGTTATTTTGGCAGGGAAGTTTTAATAAGGTAATAACCTCTTGTCACACTGCCAGGATTATAAACAATAAATATATTTAGCAGCACAGCAAAGAAACTTCCTCTCTCACAGCAATAATGCAATGTGTTTGGTACCATCAAAGCAGTTAAGCTATGCAATTTACCTGTAAAGGACAATTCGTGGTGCTTTTTCAGCTCATCTATCCTTTCCGTATGACTGGTTTCAAGCTCTAGCTTAAAGTTTTCATGTGTAATATTCAAGTTGTCGACCTGAGGAACAACAACATATTTCGCTTACCATGTTGCCAGGACGTTTGCGATGACCACCACAGCCTTGTTAATTGCCACTGTGGCCATTTTATTTTATGTAATTATTACTGTTTGTTCTTTTTGCATTTTGTTTCCCTTCAACCTTACACCTCTCAATTCCTTCACCCTCCCCCACACTCTAATCACATATCTGCATATACACAGAGCTGCCAGTTATCTCCTTTGCCAATTTTTACTTCATACCTGAAGAAAGGAGGTTGTGCTTAAGAAATTCAGGAGATGAATCTCAGCCCAACTTCCATCCTGCCTACCTGTTCTTGGAGCTGTGCTTTGTATTTTTCAGCTTCTTCGATACAGATGCTCTGTAGTTTTTTGCATTCTGTTGTGTAGAACTGTTTCAGCCTTTCTTCCAGTTCAGACAAATCTCTTTGGTGTTGCTGGTTCAGCTGCTGCACAAATCCTTCGTAAGCTGCTTGTAGTTCATGTCTACCTTTCTCCAATTTCTCATAGGCTGCAGAAGCGGTTACTGAAGACAGAAATGCAGTGACGTTCTATGTAAATAAAATGGTTTTGCAAGCACATGCTCACAGGGCTTCTTTTAGGGAAGCATAGCCACAACCCTCTTCAACAGAATACCATCCTTGATGACACATGGGGAGTTTCTTCCTTTCCTCCAGCCCTAATAGTATTCAGGGATAGGACCCTAATTCTGTGAGAAAACACAGGTTTTGCAGGCAGAAGTTTCAGGTTCAGTCTTCCTCACTGGCATCCCGGGGAGTCACTGCCTGTTAGTTTAAGACAGCTTCTTGTTTCTAGGTACCGGTAAATTCTAGACCATAACATTTGATTCAAGTCCCACATCTTAAAATGCTTTTAAAAGGCTAAAGGTTTTTTCTCCCAGAGCTTTCAGGAGGTCTGCCTTCTGCAAATGCTCATTAAATTACCAGAAATTTTATATAAAACTAAACTGCAGAAGACTATTATAAAAGTTGCACAGGAAGTTTGCTTGACATCTGTGTTGGTGCTACTGTTGTGTCTTTTAAACTTACGCTTCCCTTACACACACACATCTTTTAATGACCATTTTTTATTGCACCCATGTTTGAAATTGGACTTCTGACTTATCACACGTGGTTATTTTTGATATATATAGCTCTCTTGCTTGAGAGAGCGTGTTATAGTATTTAACTGTGTTGTTGTATATGCTATTTTGGAATATTATTTCTTTCTTTGAAAAATACCCTTTTGCTTCCTAAATTTATCCAAAGCAAAGCCAGTGCACTGATAATCTGAAAGCAGCCTAACTAATCAGATAAGCACAAGTACTCTATGTGGTCATCATTCAAAGAGCTCAGTTTCACCTAAGGCCATAATATCTTAAGAGCATTGTTACTGTACCTCTCCTTTCAGTAATGCCAGAAGTAGGTGAATCAATGACAACTTGGTTCCCCTACAGTTTTATATTTAAAAATCCCCAAACATGTTCTCCTTCTATTCCTGCTTCCCATGTATTCCCTGGTTTTCTAGCACCAGTTCTTTCAAAAGTGGAACAGAGTTTGCTCACAAAAAAACCCTATGTCATACTTAATCTAGCCTTGCCCAAGTTGTTAAGTGTTTATTACTATTCTGACTTCTGTAAAGACTTCATATTAAAATTGGGGGGGGGGGGAGAGAAAGATCTTTAGGATTGAGAATATCAATAGGATTTTCACACATTATCATTCTGCTTACCCAATATGAAGTTATTTCATGTGTGTGAAATATTTAGCGCAAGGAGCATTTTACTCTCCCTAGTGCATCATTGCAGAGCTGCAGAGCTCCCATTTGGAAAGTAACCCATTTAAGAAATTAAGTTTATGCACATGGTTTTACACAAAAACCTTTCAAAGACATCCATGGCGCCAAACAAAAAAGGGTTCTTCGCCTAATATATTGTAAGCTTCCAGCAGATAAAATTGCAGTAGGCCACAAAGCCCTTAAGAATAGGCCCAAATATTTTAATACTTGTTATGATTGAAGCATTTTACAAATGCAAACTGAAAGCTAAGTGGGCATTTCTAACTGTAATGTGTGATACACAAAGATTTCCTCTGAAAACCACCACTTAAAACCTGCTTTAAGAATGTGACAAGTAATTATTCTCATAATAAAAAGGCTTAAGTATATACTTCAACCACATTTCACAGGCACAGACTCAATCCATCAAATACACTATTTATATAGACAGCACTTTAAGTGCTCCACATTCATCATCTGACTGATTTTTTTTTACAACAAATCTGTAAGGTAGGCCAGACTTGCCTCCACATTACAAGAGAAATGGAGGCTAAGTGATAGCATTTTGCCTAGGGCTGTCCAATGGACTTTCATTTGCTGGAAGGCACCCAAAGTGGCTGGGGAAACCAAGTCAGATGGGCAGCATATAAATATATTATTATTATTATTATTATTATTATTATTATTATTGCTAGAAGCAAAATGGACAAATAGCACACACCTCTTCCTTTCAGCCACCATATCACAGCAATCTCTCTATCAAAAAATCAAACATTCTAAAGCCTTTAAGAGGCAACCCTCATTTGGCGAATTTAAGCCATACCCCACCTCTCGCCATTTTAGCATTACGGTCATCTGCTATGCTGCCTTGCAGCATTTAATCTGATTACTGTGACAATTAACCTGCATCCAAGTTCATTTCAGACCTGTTGTCCACCACAGCCCGGCATGACACACGGCAATGAGTAAGATATAGCACACTTTTACAGTTGGTTTGCTTACTGGCAAAATGCAGGATAAATGTCTGCAAAAACCATTTGAGCAAACAAGAACAAAATCCATGCTGAAAAGACACCCCCAGTAAATGTTTCGACCATTAGGCACATGTTTCCAGGAGGCTGCTCTGGTAGGCTTAGTCAAGTTGGTGCCAGGAATTCGATGAACCCAAGGGTCAGGCAGACAACACTCCAGAGAAATGCAGAGCACAAACATATGAACAGAGTACAGTCGGGATTAGATTGTTCTGGTTCAATTCTATGTGTCTTCAAATCAGTTTTGCTGCTGCATTCGTTTAAGGGTTTTTTTGTGTTTTTTAATGCAAAGGACAGCACACAAGCCTGTACTTACCTAACTCTCCGCGAAGATTGACAAGTTCTATCGACAGCTCTTTACGTTGCTTTACCACTTCCTCCCTCTGAGGGGAAAAACAACAACACGGAGGCACATGGAATGTTAGTGAACACTCCAAGCAGAAAATACAACATTTGCCAATGCTTAACTTGCATGCTATCTGTACAATGACAAGAAACAGGAAAGTGAAGCCAAGATATGAATCATCCAGGACAACAGCTTCATAACGTTAGAAAAACACAGATGGCCCCCCGAGTTAAGGAAGTACGTAACTTGCAATAAGAACTCTGGCAATGGCTAAAGTAATCTTCAGTGGGGTTTTAGTGAAAGTACACAATTTACTTTAACGTTAACAAAACCTTAGTTTGCAAGTTAAGAAGGGTGGGGGTGCTAAGGTTTAAATAAACAGTGTTTATTAAGTAGCATTCAAGTAACCTTCCAGGATGCATGATGTTTGCCTCCAACCCATAACTGCGAGAACACACAATACGTGTAATGTACTTTGTAACAAAGGTAAACATAAGCTTAGGCACAGAATACTCTTAGCCTGCTAGTACAAACTGATAAAGCCTCATTGCAAAATTTAAACGGCAGCTGCAAGCTGCTGTGCCTGTCAAGGTTTTGCACAAAACACCAAAATTGCAGTCATCTTTAAGAGTTCAAAGTGCTTCTGTTGTTAGCGCAAAGTTAGCCTGCAATCTATACTTCACTACTTTTCTTTCCGCTCCCACTTGCCAAACCCTGTATTAAAAGAAGTTTCTGGATACCCCAGTAAAGAGTTCCGACTAAAGAACCAAACAGCACCCACATCATAAATCTATGCTGTGCGAACATTTCAGTACGCTATCTGCTTCCAAGATGCAGCAACTGCTCTGGAGAGCAGAACGTTGCAGAGGTCGCCAGATCCAGCCTTCCTTCCCTCCAGCTGCTGGAACCATTTTTTACCTTGCTTGCAGCAAACCCCTGCTTTTAAAATCTTTGTTATTCCAGGAGAGCACCTACAGCACAAATGCCAATTACCTCTTTTGCAGCACACTGAGAATACAGGCACATTCTGCTGCTGGAGCAGCCCATCGTCCAGCTTCTCTGCCCGCCGCATCCACGTAGCAGGCATGTACAGGTGGCAGGAACTACCGAAAACCAAACTGGTCAGCCCACACTTAACTCACAGCTAGGTAGTGCTCCGTTGGACACTGCCTCAGCTCGGCTTCATTGTGCTTTGCAGTTACCGTACTTCTTCTACTGGTCTCTCCCCCCCCCCCCAACACAGAAGCAGACACTGCAGCTTCTGCACTTGGCACAAGCAGCCAGTGATTACTTAAAGCCACAGCCCTTTCGTTTTTTGAAAAATGAGAACCAGACATTACAAAGATCGATTGCCACTTACTCAAATATCAGCTGGTACAGTGAAGGGTGGAGGGGGGGAAAGAGCACAGAAATCCTGACTATCTCTATGGATAATGGATCTTATTTTTAGCTTTTCTGAATTAGTTATTCTAGGCTTTCACTCTTAATTTGTAGAAGAAAACATGGCATGAATTGTAAGGAGCTGAGAGAAGATACAGACCTTGCCAGTACGACTATACTATCATTTGTTATGTAGCTTCTTCAGTGAACCTGGTGCTTCTACAGGATACGCAAATCCCTGCTCCCAAGGAGCTTACAATACGGTTTTAAACAGTGGGGGCAAGGGGATTGCTTTCATCTTTTCCCTGTTACATTCAATGAAGCTATATATTCATTAATATTTTAGCATTGCTTTTGTGGTTGCCCTCACAAGCACTCTTATGATTTAGACCACTTGCTGTTATTCCCATTTTACAGATTACTTTAGTAACTGGCCTGAGTCAACCCTGTCAAGTCCATACCCAAAGGCTAAAACCTAGAACCAAATCTATCTTTATATTTGCTGGGGGGGAAACTGCACTGATTCATTCATTCATTCATTCATTTTTAGCTTTCACCAAAATAGACATTCAAAAATAAAACACTATTTTTAAAAAATCATATCGTTGATGAAAAACACACCAGCCCACCCACCCTTTTTACAGTGGAGTTGACATCCAGCCTGAAAAGTTATGGGGAACTCATATGCTTGCATATTACTTTATAAAAACCAGCTTAAAACATATTATTTTCTCAAAATTTCTCAAAAATGAGACTTCCAAATCTCATTTTTCCTCCAAAACACTCAAGGCAGCAAACATGGTTCTCCCCTATTTTATTCTCACAACAACCCTTTGGGGTATGTTAGGCTGAGACATGTTAAACAGCTCAAAGTTGCCAAGTGATCTTCACAGATAAGGGGGGATCCAAACCCTGGTCTTCCAGAGCCAACACCAACGTGATGCTTCTCATAGAATCAAGGAATTGGGAGGGACTCCTGAGGGTCATCTAGTCGAACCCCCTGCAGTGCAGGAATCTCAACTAAAGCATCCATGACAGACGGTCAACCTCACAAAGGTATTGTCCTAATGTTAGTTTTCAGTCGTTTCCCTAACATACCAGCATGGCTCTCTGCTACCTTAGAAACTACAGATCATCATTTATATTGCAAAACTCGTAATGCCATTTAGTCAAGTCTGCGCTGTCAATATAAACTTTGGAAACTAGCCTCAAAAATTTGGCCTTGAGTTCTTTGGTTAACCTTCCATAAGTGCATCTCTCTTCCTCCATTCCCCAATCTTAAACCAGGAATATCAATGACAAATTCACAGGTAAGTTTTGGTTCTGGAAGGAAAGGCCTCTTTAGCATTTTGCATACTCTAAATTCTATACTGTATATAAAACAAGGGCGCATGGAAAATATTTTTTTATTACTGAGTAAAATTAAGTTCTTTATGTTGCACATATACAAAGGACTATGGTAGTTTTAATTCCAAAGAGCAAGAACTGCCCTGCTGCAGACAGACAAGAGAAAGCCCCACCTTGAGAATACATTTGTTACATTCAGGACATTCATTCCAACTGCAAATTGGTTTAAAACTCACAAATGAGAAAAATCCACTTATCTGATAACCTGATTAGTGACCAGCCACTCCTACTAGCCATCAGTAAGACCAACAATTAGGACATTGTTCTTAGAAATCTGAGGGCAATAACTCTATGAATCCACCCATTAGGTGGAAAGAAAGCATTACTGTTAAGCAAATCACATGAACAGCCCAGTATCTAGAAGGTCAATAACTTCGATATACAAAATTTAAGATGGTTCTCTTGCACGGAACCAATTCTTTTTGCCAGTATGAGCTACAGAAAACAAATCTGGCCACAATACTTTAATAAAATAGATTAGCAGCAAAGGGAAGAGGTCCAGGTAAGCGGCCACAATCAGATCAGACACACGCACAACACAAACTTTTACTGGGCTAAAAGGGGGGGGCATGGCCCACAGAAAGACTTGTGGAAGCTTCAAGTGATGCTAGAGACTAGGATCTAAAGATTAGCTTAAACTCAAGCAAGCAATTTTGCTAAGCCCACCTCCCTCCAACCCCCACCCCCACCAAATTCTCTGAAAGCTGACAAAATGGAAAAAAGCACTAAATAATTATTTCTTCACAGTGAAGAAACATCCTAACCTGACCAAAGGCAGGGCTGATCTGGAGCGTGGGAAGGCTGAAGGTTGTGAAAGGCTTGGGGAGACCCTGCCCATCCAGTCCAGTGGAAAGAGTCATCCTGTCAATTGACTGTCCTCCAGTCCACATAGGCAAACAATTCTCTTTCAGAGCTCACACACACACACACCCCGCACAGCTGTACAGTTGTACCTCGGATCTCAAACACCTTGGCTCCCAAACAAATCGGCTCCCGAATGATCAAAACCCAGAAGTGAGTGTTCCGGTTTTCGAACAATTTTCAGAAGCCAAACGTCTGGCACGGCTTCCGATTGGCTACAGCCAATCGAAAGCTGCGCCTTCGTTTTCGAACGGTTTCGGGAGTTGAACAGACTCCTGGAATGCATTCTGTTCGAGAACCAAGGTACAACTATATTACAAGTTGTTTTTAAAAGGGGGGGGTGGTGGGCATTATTTGGAAAACAAAACAAAAACAAAGGTAGTCCTTAAGCTACCTCAAGCTCATAGAACTAACAGTCTTGAAAAGCTGTTTAGGCTTATTCTCAATTTTTCCCAGTATACACATTTATATTAGTGTGCAAAACATGGACTGGTGAAAAATGAGTACACAGTATTGCTCCTGGAAACAAGCTGAATACATAAATTGTTCAGTTTTTTTCCCCAGTTGCTGCTGTGGCATATTTCTTTTTCATGAAGCGCATCAAAGGTTATTGCACTAAATTCAAACTGAAGCCTATTTAGGGAGTGAAGGGAATTCTATTTCAAATTTCCATTATTCAGTGCTCCATTAATTTCAGTATTCTATAGTAATTCAGATCTGGCCTCAAAATTCTGCAGATCACAAGTTTGCATTTGGCAGAACTGGGGCTAAACATTAGTGATTTGCCAAAATTCCAAAGGATATTATAGAGGAGGAAATTTAAATCTGGATTTAAAACATAGAAGTAGGTTTCATAATATTCTTCAGGGATTCCCCAACTAGATCAGGTTCCCCCTCAGTGCAGTTTTACTTTATTTCCTTCTCCTACTTAAAAAAAATATTCATTTGACAGTAACGGTGTGACCGTATGATAAAAGCAGAGGGCCTGCTCATCTGTGAAGGCAAGAATTAATTATCAAGAATGCAGCATCAGCAAGTTCCAGAAAACTGAAAGATGTGCAAACATTTCCAATCAATAAAATAGGTCATGCACACTGGTAATCATGGGAAGACATTACGGTACTATTTCCTTGGCTGTCACAGTTTGGGGGGGGGGGGAGAATGACCAGCAGTTTACCCAAGTGCTGCACTGACGTCTTGCGAGGTACTATTTTAGCTGTAAAAGCCACAATTGAGGATGGTACCAAAAAATCAGTAGACAAATTTGTGGATTTGTTTCAACTCTGTGTTACCCTAACTGGGGAGCTACTGAGGAGGGAAGAAATGGTTCCTGTTTCTACAGTAACCAGACCATCACTCCCTTGCACAAGGAATTACAGCCAAATAAGCACCCCTGTCAAAGCAATACACTAGGAAGGACTACCATTGGCATCCAAAATGACCTAGATCCCATGCAAGCGAGCCATCTGATGGGTTGCCTCATCTCCCAAACCTTCCCACGCCAACGGTTTTGCATTTCGTAAAACGGTGTTCCGAAAATACACACGTCTCATTATGGTTCAGACCTAGTTCATTGATGCTGATTCAGGTAAAGGTAAAGGGACCCCTGACCATTAGGTCCAGTCATATCCGACTCTGGGGTTGCGGCGCTCATCTTGCGTTACTGGCTGAGGGAGCCGGCGTACAGCTTCTGGGTCATGTGGCCAGCATGACAAAGCCGCTTCTGGCAAACCAGAGCAGCACACAGAAACGCAGTTTACCTTCCCGCTGGAGCAGTACCTATTTATCTGCTTGCACTTTGACGTGCTTTCGAACTGCTAGGTTGGCAGGAGCTGGGACTGAGCAACGGGAGCTCACCCCGTCGCGGGGATTCAAACCATCCACCTTCTGATCAGCAAGCCCTAGGGTCTGTGGTTTAACCCACAGTGCCACCCGCTGATTGAGATACCTGCCATAAAATAACTGTATGTCAACTACAAAAGGTTACTGCATTTGAAATGTACTTATAATAGGATGTTTTGTAAAAATATCATAGTACTAGTCAACTTTCCACTTACATGCCTTCCATACCCTCTATGCCTGTAATCCCAAATCCCACGTGTCTTCTCTTCCTCTCCTTTCTCAGTCCTCCCACATCCCTGGGAACACAACACCCCCTCATCTCCTGCAGGCAGCCTAGCTCTTTGGAGTTCCCTGTGTAATCATGGACAAGAAATAGCCGATGTCAGAGACCAGGCTGAGGAGTACTGCTCTGATGAGGAATGGTGGGAGCCCCCCCCCCCGCTCCTGACCAGGATCCTGAAGCTGCCCAGGAGCTGTGCGACAGTATAGATTTGGAACAGTGGTTTGCAGAGGGACATAGTTCAGAAGACAGAAGTTGGGAAGAATGGGTGGTTAACAGCTAGGAGAAGAAGAACTGGGGGGGAGAGAGAGAGCTAACAGACTCTCTCTCCGGCTGGAAAGTATTCAGCATTATCAATCCAAGGTCACGTAGAGTAGAAAAGGTGGCTACACAAAAAACACAGTGGTTGTATAGTCAGGTTGCAAGATGGAAGTGACTGGGGGGAAGTGGAGTGGGGAATCCTTAATTGGGAACACCTTTATTCCAAGAATGGATGCTTTGTTCTTTTGCTGTGATCATTAAAGACTCTTTAAATCAGGCATAGGCAAACTCGGCCCTCCAGATGTTTTGAGACTACAATTCCCATCATCCCTGACCACTGGTCCTGCTAGCTAGGGATCATGGGAGTTGCAGTCCCAAAACATCTGGAGGGTCGAGTCTGCCTATGCCTGTTTTAAATGGTAAGGGACTCTTTTCGCTTCGTCCTGCTTATCTACAGCCAAAGTGGGGGGAGCCGAATCCCCGGAGCCTGACAGCCAGCTCTCCCCAAATCCCGTCAAGAAGAAGTAAATAATGTAAAACTAGCAAGCAGGAAGTCCTCTGGATAGAACTGAAGGCATTCTAGTATTATTTACCTCCTATGGTTCCACAGATAAGTGGCTAGGAGCCATTATTCTTGAGTAGCAAGACAGCATTTATTTATAAATTTACCTTGGACACCACTTTACGTTTCAAGAAACCTCAAAGTGGTTTACATCTGCATCATAGGAGAGCAAGACATGATGCGACAAGATACAGATTGTGACTCCAGTGATGGAGCCATCTCACTGTGGAAGGAGGTTATGGCCCTGTGTGTCTCCAAAACAGCAATATACCCTTGTATTAACCAATGGTCTTTGTGGGGTTTGCAGGACGGGGGGGGGGGGGCAACCTTTCTATGCATGAAAGCCAAAGATTGTTGTTTGTTATTTTCCATGGTAACAAAACCTAGGTACGAACATGTGGAGGAATAATATTTGCCTTGTATAAGTTGCCATGTTTAGAATTACTATTTAAAAGGTTTGTATTTAAATCAAAATGCAGTTATTGCAACGAACTTACCACCTCTTTCTTGTGGCCGGATATTAAGTTCAGAGGCACAAATCGATCTAATCCAACGTAGGCCTTAAAGAATTTTACCAGTTTGCAACCCATGAGTTGTGCAAAAAGTATTAACATAATAGGCAACACGAACTCTGAGTGGCCCAATAAATTCATGGACAATTAATATTGTATTTTACAGATCTGACGAGTGTGTTTTCAAGAGAACAGGCAAACCCATGTTCTCTGGGGATAAAGTTGTTATACATTCTTAAAAAGCTATTTCAAGGAAGTTGCATTTATGTTTGAACGTTTTTCCAGCCATGTTTTAATTAAAAGCCTATGTTTAGGAAACAATGAGCCCACCTCAATCTTTCTCTCAATATAAGGTTAAAGGATTAAAGACAAAGGTGATGACATCAGCAGTTGCCACAACGACAGAGGCATCGCTAATATAGTATTGTGACCTCATTGCTTCTTCAAGTAGAAGGTCCAGTAACTGTTCCATTTCAAAACCAGTGGGCATGGCAGCATAAAAACGCACAACACACCTCTGAATGAAGCATTTCAAGCAATTATTATTCTTAAGAAAATAAAATTATTCCTGAAAGTTTTCCATCTTTGATACTCAACTGATATTATCTCCCATTCCCGACAGACTTAAAGGTAAAGGTAAAGGTAAAGGGACCCGTGACCATTAGGTCCAGTCGCGGACAACTCTGGGGTTGTGGTGCTCATCTCGCTTTACTGGCCGAGGGAGCCAGTGTACAGCTTCCGGGTCATGTGGCCAGCATGACTAAGCCGCTTCTGGCGAACCAGAGCAGTTCATGGAAACATTGTTTACCTTCCCACTATTTTTCTACTTGCCCTTTTCGTGCTTTCGAACTGCTAGGTTGGCAGGAGCTGCGACCGAACAACGGGAGCTCACCCCATCACGGGGATTTGAACCACCGACCTTCTGATCGGCAAGCCCTAGGCTCTGTGGTTTAACCCACAGTGCCACCCGCGTCCAAATATTCCCATGAAAAATAATGAACCAGTTTGAAGTCTATGTTTTCATTCACAATTTAAATGATGACATCACATTAAAGCCAAGTTCAAACAAAGAACAGATGAGAAGTTAAACCTGTTTCTTGACTACTGAATATAGTAACCCACATGACTACACAAAATAGACAAATCCCCCCACATGTAGAGAAGTGGATGGCTGGGAGCAGGGTTCTTGCTTCTCCCTATTATGTCAGGGTTCTTTCGTTTGTAGGGGGGTTGAAAATCCAAATTGCGCCTCCCATAGTGGTAGCAATAGTTGATCTTTGCTGCCCTTCAAAACCTGCTATTCAAGGAAGGCTGCATCACCCTGGCTCAAGAAGAGCTGAAACCACGCCGAAAAGAGATAGGGCTATGTCCATGTTCTTTGGGATTTAATGGAAATGAAAATAAGGGTCAATCAAGCTAAACAGAGCTTCTGAAAATGAGGTGACATCGTGTCCTTGGATGTATGTATGAAATGAGTTGATAATAAGTGCAAAAGATTTCCTCTTGCCTAAGCCGCAAGGCTATCATCCAAGTAATTAAAAAAAAACCAAGTACCGTAGTTGATCAGATGATTGTCATCAATTATGCACACAATTCTACATAAACTTGCATTTAGATTAAAAAACAACAGGTATGAAATAAGAATAATGTTTTGGGCTACATTCAATGCTTCAGTCTGCTAGACAGGCACGTCCAACAGGTAGATCGTGATCTACCGGTAGATCACTGGACGTCTGCAGTAGATCACTGGTAGATCATTGGCTCCTCCCAAAGATGCTGAACAACTGTGGCTCTCCTTAAAAAAGCTCAACATTTCACCTCCTCCCTGAAAAAAACTAAACAACTTTGATCCAACCCCCCCCCTACAATGGGCCTTCCTCCTTCCTAAAATAAGCTCAACAACTTTGACCTGAACCCCCAAAAAGGGGGTAGATCACTGCCAGTTTTTAACTCTGAGTAGATCACAGTCTCTTGGGAGTTGGCCACCCCTGTGCTAGAGCAAGGCTACTCATCTATGCTGCACAAGAGAGGAATTCCACAAAACAAGGGCACTGGGATTTTTGTGTGCAAGAGATTTATGGATTACTTTGACTATGTAAGGGCATAATATAAAATTCATCAGTAAAGTAAAATATTTAGAATATCAGACCAGTGTAAACGGGGTTTAAAACAACAACAACAAAACCCTCTTGCTTCTGGTAAGGAGGATCTATTAAGCAAGGCCTGGAAACAAACAAGACCATTTCTTTGGTTTCCTTTTGTTTCTTACAGTTTGCCATCTATTTCCCCCTGCCCTACCCTATCTGTTGGTGCTCTCCATGAACAAATATCTGAAAAACAAACTGGGAAGGGAACACAGCTACAACACTATGAATTAACTCTATGAATAAGCAGGCTTTTCAAATGTGGCATGAGTGTTGCTCATTGGAATTGCCTGCCCTATCACCCCACACACCCCAAAATCTGAAGGTTTTAAAAAGCAAAGCGACAGATGAGATACTGTCAAATTCCATCAACTCTTGCCTGAAAAAGTCAACCAGCAAAACCATGTTAACCATTCAGAGACTAGTGACAAGTATAATAAATTAATGCTTAGAAGTAACTGTGCTACATGAGGATCGACAGTTCACGGAGAGGTCACTGGCATCTGGCCAAGTATTTAATGCATTCAGAACTGCAGTGCTACATATCTTATTTTAAAAACTTGTCAACTGCATATGCTGCTAAAATACAGCTTAAAGCAATCCATAAGGTATGCATTTAAGAGAAATATAATTGGTGAGAAATTCTGTTAAAACCCAGGTTGCCAGTGAAAGACAACAAAATGCCCAGAACAAGGGAAATAGCCCATCATTTACCAAAGGGTGAGTACTACTCATTTTCACCATTGTAAAAAACATTTCTGAATATAGCCTCGCAATGAAATATAGTGGATCCTCCTGACCAACAGAGCACAGAAGGTTAAAAAATAATAATTCCTATTAACGTTCTGCATTCTTGAAGACCTTCCCATGACTGTAAGATGGCACTCGCACCTTCGCATGGGAGATTCCATGGGAGGAATGATCTTTAAATTAAACTCACGGAAAGGTCACCGCCCAGCCTATACAATGCTGCTAATCTATTCTGCCAAGTAGTTTACAAGTCTGTCGTAGTCTCACCCTAAGGACAACTCTGAGAGGCAAGGCAATTTTCATTTCAGAACTGAGGCTCAGAGAGCCTTGAGAACATTGCTATTCCCGGAGCTACATGGATCCATCACTAAAATGTGGATCTGAATCATGGAGAAGGGAAAAACAAAATCTGGAAACATCCATGCTTGAAAGACCCATGGCAATGACAGCCATGCATTCCAGACATGGGAAGGATTAGAGTGACTATAGGTAGGAATGAGGATGCTGCCCAAAGCTTCCTGTGCCTGTTATGCTGTGTGTGTGTGTGTGTGTGTGTGTGTGTGTGTTGGTCAGTATTCATGTGTGTGCCTGAAATAATAATAATAATAATAATAATAATAATAATAATAATAATAATCCAAAACTGACTGGAGCAGAGGGAGATGTTGTAATTATATCACCCCCAATTCACCCATATAGAAATACATCTTTCAGCTGGGTGCATTTTGAAACGACACTTTGCATTTTGAAAGCAGGACACCGCCAATGTAAAGAAGAGTTAGCAGTGGGAGAAATATGGACAAAGGGAAATGAAGGCTGTAATGACAATATTTCATATTTAGTTTAGCTGAGATATGTTAATGGTTGGCTTCCTTAAAAAAAAAGTTATGCAGTTTTGGCCTTTAAGATGTTTGATAATTTTATTTCACACAACTAAGTGTCTAGCCTAGCCAGATAAAGCGAATAATTAAAGATAATTACCTGGTAACTTATAAAATAGCTGGTGCACTTAGTATGCTCTTCCAGTTCAGACAAGACTTGACTGCTTTTAAATTGCTTTTTTAAAAGAGATTTTAAAAATCTGTGCATATATCAGTTGGAAAAGTAAACAACATTGCATCGTCCATTCTTATTTCTTCTGATGCTGAACTTAAAAAAAAATATCCAATTTCTCTTTTATCAGAGTAGGAATGGGTAACCTTAGCATTCCCAAATTCTGAAAGCTGGGATATTTATTTAGAATTAAGAGCTTCAACTTTACTGGCTTACGACTGTGGACAAAACAACTTTCAACTTTTCAGGGTCAGTTAGACAAACCATCTAAAAAAGGTAAATTTGGATGAAGTGCTGTCAATATGGAGAAAAAGAAACTTGCAAATAGCACTGCAGTCTGTGACCATTTCCTCTCAGCGTACTTAACATTTACAAGAATTAGATGTCAGATTCTGTATCGTCTGAGCAGATTTAACTGGTAAGAGCTGTGCAGAGCTAATTTATGCTTTAAAAACAAAGGCATTCAAATTACAACTTATACACACAGCATGCTACTTAATTGCACTGCGCAGTTATGCGTTTAATCATTTGATACTATACCATGAAAGATCTCAAAGTATGTGTTGTTGTTTTAAACACATTTAACACATTGCAGACCTGTTTGCCCTGTTTGCCTTGTATTTTGAAATATTCCATGCTGTCAGTATATAATATCCCCTTACAGTAAACGGGCAGTCACCTGGCTTCTCCTAATCTGTATATGGGGCTATTCAGATACTCTTTCGTCGTGATTTCACACACCACCCAATACACACAGTGTGAAACAGGAGTGATGCCTTTTCCTTGCTCCTCTCCTATTCTGAGATGGAACACAGGAATAAACACCCATCATCTGAAGACACCCTCTTCCCTACTATCTAAGGCTAGGCAATACACCAACATCTATTTATGTTAGAATATCCCAATTTGAGTAAACCTATGAGGAGGGAGGAGTGGAGAATCAATACTCAAATATTCCCTGAATGCATAATTGTGTTATTACAGTGCTATTATTTGTGGCAGGTAGGCAGTATGCTTGAAACCCTTTTAATTCCTGAGTCTAGCAAGTGCTGAAATCTAAGTAAGGATCCAAATTGTTGAAACAGCCAGAGGTTTCTTGGTAATGGCCCTCTGAGTATGGGCTATTAAGGTAACAAAGGAAGTGGCTCTGTGCCAGATAACAAACGGGTAGGGCCCCCTCTCTCAACTTGACAGACAAAAGCCAGAGTTGGGAGTTTTTAGTTAAGTGAGCTGGAAGTAGGTTGGGAAGCCAGAGAGACAGAGAGAGATGCCTCATCTCTGTTGAAATCAGAGGCTGTGGCTATGGCAGAAGCATGGCCGTTTTCGGGTACTGATGTTGAGAAAACCCTCCATCGTAAGCTCAGGTTGCATATACATATCCCTCATTCCAAAGGAAACACGAACCCTGAGTAAATGCCTGGAACCCCTGAAATATTGCCCCGCTTGGAAATTGGGGTGGCATGCAACAATAAAAGCCTATAAACATCCAAGTTCCTTCACATTTAGATATTTTTTCAGCACAAATCAAATCAAACGTAGAAAAGATGTAAAACACAAGCAATACTAATAATTAAATGTGCATTCAAAACTCTGAATTAACTTTACCTCGGACTCCAAGTGCTGGATCACAATAGCCAATGCTTCAAATTTCTGATGACTGATGCCCAAGCATTTCTTCAATCGCTGGATAAGTCCACTTTGGTTCTCACACTTTTTTTTGTATTGTGTCAACTCATGTTGTTTTGTTTCTGGCAAACGCACTTCGACAGATGAACTGCGGGTTTGTATGAATGAGTTCTTGGGACTCTTCTGCTTGCCCCTGTCAACTGCAGAACACAGAAACAAGAAGCAACAACTTTGAACATCGTTAACGTCAAGAGTACAAGTAAATTAAGTGTATCAAATAATTATTTGTCAAAGTTGTGCTTTTGGGCATTACTTTGATAGCTGCGGGAAGCAAAGTACTTCAAAACAAGGAAGGCTCCTTATATGCAGTTTGCCAAGTTGTCAGCAAGTGTTCTGTTGCTGTATTTTGTAATAAATACTGAAGCTTATCCATTAGCTTGATCTAGCAGCATCTTTTCCCACGCATTTCTATTTTAAAAAGCTTACCATAATATTGCAGTGCCTTTCTAGCATATACCGGTACTCGCAATGCTGCAATCTCAAATGCAACAGCTTGCTCTATTTCATTTTCAAAGCAGTTATAATGGCATATTTAACATAAAATTTGCACCACAGGCACTTCCATGTACTCCCCCCCCCCCTGTAAATTACAGCTTTACCATTTCTGCTTTCCAACATAGACACTTCCAACTAGGTTTAGCAATCTTTTCCCTCTTAATTGTGGAGTTTCTCAGCTTTATAATGAAAAACACAAACCCTGAGGTTAAGGGACCTCTCAAGTCCATTAAAAGGTTTATCATTCAAACATGAGAAACATATGAAAAGATAGTGTGCAAGATAAAACCAGGATGTACAGTACACTGTGCTCCTTCCTACAATTCCAGCATTGCTAAGCATTATTGGGATTTTCACTACTATGATCTGCTCATTGGCAATCATTTCTCACAAGCCACATTAAACATTTGGGTGCACTTAGTACCACAGCTGATTAATTGGCAATCATGTATTGCTCAGTTTTGCCAAAGATTAATTTCCAACATGGCTTTATCAAGCAACATTCCCCAGATGCAGCAATGCAACTTCTCTCATGTTTCTGGCAGGTGCCTTTATTAAAAATACTGTGCTTTTTTTAGCATAATGTATACTAATAAATACACAACAGTTTTACAGTTGTAGGAATATTCCTTCAATTTTTATACGCTTGCCAGTGTTACATACCCACAGCCTTATAGGCTCTATGACAACATTCAAAGCAAGAACTTTCTTTCCACAGTTACTTGATGCACTGGCTTCCTTTAATCTGTTTGCTTGAATAGATCATTTGAAACTTTTAAAACTGGGGTTGTATCCAAAGTCATCCTGTTAGCACAAGGACTTCTGCCTACACAATGCGCTCTTCCTCTCTTCTCCCCCAGTAAAAGAATCTGCTCTAGAGGTTCCTCAACTGTCTGGAACAGATTTGAGGGGCACACAAGGAGGAGAAGTCTTGTTGCGCAGGCAAAAGTCCTTGTACTAATGGGACGACTTTGTTGGATAATATCCTTAGTGTCGAAAAGGAGATGGTCGGACACATAAGGAGGGAAGATGGGTGAGTAGCAGAATATTGCAATGGTTGTGATAAGCAATACTGTCTATCTTAAGAAATACATAAAAAGAGTTTTAAGGCTTTGAAGAAGAAGAGTTTGGATTTGATATCCCACTTTATCACTACCCGAAGGAGTCTCAAAGCAGCTAACATTCTCCTTTCCCTTCCTCCCCCACAACAAACACTCTGTGAGGTGAGTGGGGCTGAGAGACTTCAGAGAAGTGTGACTAGCCCAAGGTCACCCAGCAGCTGCATGTGGAGGAGTGGAGACACGAACCCGGTTCCCCAGATTACGAGACTACCGCTCTTAACCACTACACCACACTGGCTCTGGTAGATTTTTCTCCTTAAGCATTCGCTTGTCAAAACTGGCAATCGAAATGCGAAGAAGAAGAAGAAGAAGAGGAAGAAGAAGAAGAAGAAGAAGAAGAAGAAGAAGAAGAAGAAGAAGAAGAAGAAGAGTTTGGATTTGATATCCCGCTTTATTACTACCTGAATGAGTCTCAAAGCGGCTAACATTCTCCTTTCCCTTCCTCCCCCACAACAAACACTCTATGAGGTGAGTGGGGCTGAGAGACTTCAAAGAAGTGTGACTAGCCCAAGGTCACCCAGCAGCTGCATGTGGAGGAGCGAAGACACGAACCCGGTTCCCTAGATTACAAGTCTACCGCTCTTAACCACTACACCACTACTGGCTCTCAGTACCTAGTGAAGTACTGTTACAGTACACACTCAGAGTAAGAAGCACACAGATTTCAAGCCATAAGCAGCCCACCCCAACATTCCCCTGCCCCTGAAGTCCGTTTCTGCACGGTACCCATCTAGGTTCAAAAACAAGGGGAAGAGGAAATCTTCAGGTCAAACAAGATGCAAAGTGAGGGAATGGGCTCTTCCAACCATTATGTTGCCTTCTCTTGTTGGATTAAAAGTAGTCAAATCTGTTCTTTATTGCTCAAGATTAGACAGCATTAACCTGGCTGATACCCAATAAGCCCATCACTACAAATGAACATCTCTCTTGGGTAAGTAGCTCATGGCGGGTACCTTTGAGCTACTTGTAAGATCTGAGCAGCTCATTCTTAAGAGGACACTATTTCGGGTTTTCAACTCATTTCAACTGCATAAACTACATTTGGACTGATCCGGGAACATTTTACTAGTGAGCTAATTTACATGCACAGAAAAAAAAACAATTGTTCAGCCTAGCTTCATAAATTGGTATCTTATTATATGTGACAAATGGATAAAAACCACCAAGTGGCTAGTTAAGAGCTGAATTCGTTAAAAGTTTGCATTATTTTGTGTTCCAGAGATGACTAAATGTTAATTCTAGAACTTTTGTGTACCTGTGTGTCAGAAAGCCCATGACCCCCTCCAATGTGGAACCTTATAAATTAAGCCCATTTACTATGGAATGACCTTCTAGAAAAACAGCTTAGCTAGCTAAGTGCACAGACTGAGAAGGCCACTGATATAGGACTAGGTTTACTGTAAAATTAACTTGGTAAGAATACCTATACGAAACCTAGTCATTTCCTCTTCCCCTTCTGCAATTTATTAGTTACGTACATTCATGAGTATGAATGAAACAAAGGTAACAGGAAAACAACATAACCCGTCTACTAGAGCAGTAAATTTATTTTATACATAGTGTTACGGGTTAGTGCGAGAACAGGGATCCCCCCCTAGATCTCTGGGTGCCAGATTTCCCTCTCTAGATTCTTTGGGTGTTGTGGTTTAATCAGGGCTGACAGACTGAGCTTATTTTTCTGCTAGAGGGATGCCCATGTCATTAAGCCAGGCATATCCAAAGTCTGTTTCAGGAGCCTAATTCAGCCTGCTTGTCAGTTTAATCTCGCCCCTGTGACAGGCTATTTCCTGGGGTAAAATCCTAAAAAAACCACAACAAATTTGGTCGGCCCTCACAGCCAGCCCTTCACTTCATCAAATCTGGCCCTCTTTGAAAAAAGTTTGGATACCACTGCATTAAGCCATTTACAAGACAAAAAAAACCCTACAGGTAATGGGGGTATGGGTTTGCCAGGGCAACGTGGACATGGTGTCACACAGGGATATTTTCACCTTTTAAAGCTGGGCTTGGAATAGCGGGGAGGAGTTGCTTGGCAAGGGGTTTGCTGGGAAGGAGAGGCAGGGAGCTGAAGGTCACAACCATCTTGGTGGGCTGGCTGAAGGCAGGCTGGGACAGTAACATGGAGAAGTCTCGGCATCCAGTGCTGCAGTGCTGCAGGGAACAAACCCCTTGGGAGATGCAAATGCTATAAACTCTGCACTCCCTCCACCGAAAGGTTCTGGTGTAAATACGTGTAGAATAAACCTTATTTCTTAAAGACATGACAGCTTCTGCTGCATCTTGATTCCCAACAGAAACACGACACTGGAACCCCCTGCAATCTTGGTACCGCTCGACAGAGATTGGGTGTGGCATGCAACCTTTTTAACAACACATTAAAATAACAGCAGTCAGAATACCTCTTGCAGCCCAAGAGCTGCCTACAAACCTGACTGATATCCTGAGAACCGCTGCAGGTCTAACTAGGTACACATCTGTGGCTTAACACAAAGTGAGGTTGTCCCCTCCCCCCCAACTGCATTTCAAATTGCATTTGCATGTTGCTGTACACACAAAAAAGTGGGCAGGGATGCCTTCACCCAATGCACATTACCTGGTTTCCCTGTGCCTGCAACCGCCCCACCCCTGCCCAACCCCTGCTCATGCAAATGTTGCCTGTTCATGTGAAATGGCAGTCTTGGAATGTGCATGCCTCAGCTTAACTGCAAAGTGTATTTTCAAATTGGACAGAAGCTCGTTTGAGGGCAGAGACACCACACCGCAGTATTTCTCAAGGAACTACATGATAGCTATGGATTGTGGTTAACATCAAACACCAGTGGTGGGAGCACAATGGAGCCAGAGTAAATGGCAATGCATGCACAGCCTCTTACTGGATTTAGTGTTGCAGTCTCCTGGTGTCATTCAGAGATGCTAAGTTTTCCTCTTGTTAGGAAGCAGGCAAGCACACTGTTCTCTTGTTCTTGTGAAAAGCCCCCATTCCACTGCATTCTGAACTAACCCTACAGCATGGTTGCTCTCCAGATCTTATTACGACTCACAACTCCCATTATCCTTGACCACTAAGCATGCTGACTGGAGCTGTGGTTCAGCTGCATCTACAGGGCCACTGGTTAACCACCACTGCCCTAGAGGAAAGTGCCAACAGGACAAAGAAATGTTTTCTTCAATCACAAGGCACTTTTGTATTGGTCAATTATTTCAAGTGGGAAATTCATCCTGTAGATAGGTATAGGGTCAAAGGGTGCTGAATAATCAATCTTGAATAGGAGCACAGAATCAAACATTCAGCAGGAAAAAAAAATATTGATGATCAATCCAATTATTTATTTCACTCAAAGAAAACAGCAGGATTGAAAACTCTCCCTGACTTTCAAGCCACCACTCCTTCTCATTTGCATTCACAACATAGTCTACTAGAACAGCCACCATTTGTAAAATTTGGCTCCTACTGCACTTCTCTTGTATGTAAAACCTACTTCATGTCAAGTTTCTTTTTAAGGCAATTCACAGTCATATTTACTAAAAGTTTTTATTTCAAGCAGGTGGTAAATTGTTTTAACAACCACCACCTCCTTCAAGTGTCTTAAAAATCTTAGTATGGCTTACTGAATTACAAAGATGTTTGGACACCAGCTAAGGATCATTCATTGCCTTACCTTCTGGAGAGATTCCTTCTGGGCCAAAACAATATATTTGGGCAGACTGAACAAAGACTGTCAGCATAAAGCCAATATCTAATGCAAACTGGCATGACATCAGTTCCCGGTTTTGTCTTTCCTTCTTAATAAACTTGTGAATATCTGGTTCAACAGCTTGCTTACACAGTTTAGCAGATCTGACAGTATTTTAAGCAGAGAGCCATTTTACTTAGCAGGGTGTTTTGCAAACAATTTCACACCCTGTAGGCAACACAAGGGGGCATACTTAATCTATTGCTCATTTCCCCAAAAGCATTTGTTTGAGTCAGCTGGGAAGCTCAGTAAGTATTGCTTAAAATAAGAACTCGCCATGAAATGTTCTAGCACCTTTTACAGGTTGTAGAAAGAAGTTAAACTTCCCCCTGCAGAGATAACTCCTTACAATGTCTCAGTATGTTACTTTCCAAACATTTATTTAAAGGTAAAGGGATCCCTCTCACTTTATTGGCCGGGGGGGGGGGGAGCCTGCGTACAGCTTCCAGGTCATGTGGCCAGCATGACTAATCTGCTTCTGGCGAACCAGAGCAGCGCACGGAAACGCCGTTTACCTTCCCGCCGGAGCAGTACCTATTTGTCTACTTGCACTTCATGCTTCTGAACTGCTAGGTCAGCAGGAGCAGGGACCGAGCAACAGGAGCTCACCCCGTCGTGGGGATTTGAACCACTGACCTTCTGATCGGCAAGCCCTAGGCTCTGTGGTTTAACCCACAGCGCCACCCGCGTCCCCTAAACATTTATTAAAGCAAAACAAAACCCAAACCTACTTTCCTAGCTAGAAATTATAGTTAAATTACAAGGCTACTACATTGTTTTTCAAATAATTAAATGTAGGAATTTTTCTCCTGGGAGAAATAGCTTTAATTCCAAAAGTCTGCAATGATACCAGTCAGGCAAAACTATTACAGTTGCATATTTCTTACCCAAAGTAGGATTCTTTGCATTTCCCCCACTCTGGCAGTTTGCTCCCCACTTGTCTATACTTCCAACTTCTGCACCCATGCACTGGGATGCCTGTTCTTTCTCATCCGTGGCAACACAAGTCAAGCTGGCAGACATTTTCGGGCTCTTCACCATTGTCTGAAACACTGTAATATTAGTCAGATTGTGGCTCACTTCCTTCATCAGGGTCACCATGTCAACCTGAGTGTTCAGCCTCATTTCCATTTCCATCCAGGCTTTCTTGATATCCTCAAGCACACATTTTATTTCCAGCTGGCTGGACTTGATCTCTGCCACAAGGTCATCTTTAATTGTCTGCTGGATCTTCTGCAGATCTAAAGTTGTTCCAGTTTCTTTTTTGGATTCTGCCGTGTTGTTAAGTTCCTTTTGTTCAGCTTCTGTCACTTCATGGTTGACAAACTTAGGTTCTCCTGGGATGACAGCTAAGCTCTCCATTACTGTAAAAGCAGAAACTGACTAGTCCCCGCCTTCCAAATCTTGCAAAGAAGAGCTTCTTTGGTGAGAAGACAACAAAACAACTTCTTCAGACCCTCTCTTCTTTGTCATCAGTGTGGCTGGATAAAGACATTTGAAATGAATGGAGCACATCTTCCTAGTCCTTGAAGTTCAGCTTAACTACAAGTCTTGGCAAGAATGTACCTGCGCAATGGATGCTCAACATGGCCACACCCAAACCAATTAGATCCTTTGCTACATTCATGTAGGAGGCCACTGAAAAGATACTCTCTGTCATTCTATCCATGTGTTAGTCAAAAGAATGCATGTGGGTGTTCTCTTATTTGCATGACTTGTCTGTCTTCTTTTGGCAGTATGGGATGTATCTAATAGGAATTTGCGCTTCGGAGTAAAGAAGAATCCATCACAGGAACTAACCACAGGTGCTTTTTCTTCTGCTTTTCCAATTTGCTTTATTATCTGAACATGATGCTCAAGTTGATGACTTTGAGGCTACCAGAGCTGCCATTTCACTTATCTTTAACAATACATGTCAACTCCGAAGTAAGCTGCTCAGGTGAATGGCTACAGGACTGCCATCTAAGTCACCTCGCAACAACTGAAACCCATCAGAATGGTAAAGGAGCAACCCACCTAACCTGATAAAGCCATACTTTTAGGTGCATCTGCACCATTTAGCTAGAACAATTAAATTTTAAAGTTGCTAGCATGCAGAACATTTAAAATTTCACATGTATTATATATTTAGGCTCTGCGAGCACCATCAGTTTATTATGCAGAACATTTAAAATTTCACATGTATTATAGATTTAGGCTCTGTGAGCACCATCAGTTTATTATAAAATATTTTTCTCCCGAGTGTACAGCTACAAAAAAAGGTATGATGAAGAAATGAACCACAGGATATACACCAGTTAAAATTAAGCAGTGTTTCAATTGCACATGAGTGTGTGTACAAATGTATATGTACACACAGGCATGTTTTCGCATGCATTTGTAGTCTTGTATGCATTTGTAGTCATGTACAAAGTCAAATGCAGTTCCTTCAGCACACCAAACCACCTGTCCCTGATAGTTTAGAAATCTCAGTTCAAATGTGACCCATTAGAAACATGCTTGGCAAGTCATATGAAAATGGTCTTATGGTTTTCTATGTCACATCAAGAATGCTGGCAGTCAGTTGTATTACAACCTGGGGCAAACAGTACTGAAACCGAAGCATTTTATAGCTATCCACCTCCATCTCTGCATGGCTGCTCAACTGCCAACTACAGCCTGAGACAAACTTCAGGATGAGACCTCAGGAGGAGACTAGTTAATTAAAGTAGGATAGGAAAAAAATTGTGAAACATTTCTACAGCAGATAATGGATACAGAACAGACAGCTGGCAAGAGGGCTAGCAACAGCAATAGAAGATGCTTAGATATCAAATCAAATCTTAATAGCACTGTAAAAATTAAAGCCCTGTAAAAAGATTAACTAATTCAACTATGACTAATAAGTTTAAAATCCCATTTTACTTATGGAAGCTATTTTCCATGTGTGGCACAGTCATAGACACCCAACTCTCAGCTGACTCAGGAAGCTGCATTTACATCAAACAGGATGTGACCAAAGTACTTGAACAACAATTACTGCCAAAGCTTTAAAGACGTGAGAGTTCTGTTTCTAAAGTAATCATTAATATTGTGAGCACAGACCTGCAGTATCACTTAAAACATTGTTCAATATTTTTAAAGTAGGAATAATTAATTTAATCCTACACATTCAAAATACGTTTGAGAATTTGAAAAGAGAATACGCCTTAACAAAAACTTTCGAAAACAAGTACTGTACTAAGGATCTCAAGAGACTGTGCACTGAATGGTGTAATAATACATCAAGGCATCATCTTTGTGCTCTGGACTAAAAATTGAAACTAAAACTAAAACTTTGAGCCGATTAGAACAAATGTTTGCAATGCTGATCTCAAATTCCAAACAGGTCTCACAGGAATTTGTTGGTGTAGCACATAAACAGGAAATTGTCTTTATTAGGAAATGATTACTCATTTAAATATAAGGTAGATCTGGTGGGGGCACAAGTAGAGAGACTGTTCCAGTACAATGAGAACTAGAAGACACTGGGAAGCAATCATATGCAACCAATATAATGCGTTTTAGGCACTGATTCCAAAATTTGTTGCACAAGTGCTTCAGATGAAGCATAAATCGCATGGGGACCACTAACCACCATTAAGCACAACATTACCCAGGGAAATCTTCAGGCAGACATAATGGCATACAAAATTAGCATCTGATAGAATTACAGCACTTATATGCTAGCATCATTTGTATTTGTTGTTCAGTCGTTCAGTCGTGTCCGACTCTTCGTGACCCCATGGACCAGAGCACGCCAGGCACGCCTATCCTTCACTGCCTCTCGCAGTTTGGCCAAACTCATGTTAGTAACTTCAAGAACACTGTCCAACCACTTCATCCTCTGTCGTCCCCTTCTCCTTGTGCCCTCCATCTTTCCCAACATCAGGGTCTTTTCTAGGGAGTCTTCTCTTCTCATGAGGTGGCCAAAGTACTGGAGCCTCAACTTCAGGATCTGTCCTTCTAGTGAGCACTCAGGGCTGATTTCTTTAAGAATGGAAAGGTTTGATCTTCTTGCAGTCCATGGGACTCTCAAGAGTCTCCTCCAGCACCATAATTCAAAAGCATCAATTCTTCGGCAATCAGCCTTCTTTATGGTCCAGCTCTCACTTCCGTACATTACTACCGTACTGGGAAAACCATAGCTTTAACTATACGGACCTTTGTCAGCAAGGTGATGTCTTTGCTTTTTAAGATGCTGTCTAGGTTTGTCATTGCTTTTCTCCCAAGAAGCAGGCGTCTTCTAATTTCATGACTGCTGTCACCATCTGCAGTGATCATGGAACCCAAGAAAGTGAAATCTCTCACTGCCTCCATTTCTTCCCCTTCTATTTGCCAGGAGGTGATGGGACCAGTGGCCATGATCTTAGTTTTTTTGATGTTGAGCTTCAGACCATAATTTGAGCTCTCCTCTTTCACCCTCATTAAAAGGTTCTTTAATTCCTCTTCACTTATGACCCACATTTTCAAATAAGCAACTATGTGCTGACCATTTGCCCTCAAATTGTAATTTTTTAAGTTTGCAAGACAACCATGTCCCAATGCTCAACACTACATTTGCTTTCAGAAATGCCAAAATGTACAGGGACAGAGATTTTTAAGTACCTCCTACTGCCAGAACACCCATATTGTTTGCCTAAATGTTGTGTGTATTAAAGCAGTACCCAGAATTGGATGCTCCTAGAGCCACTTTATGAAGAGATTGTTGTGGAAGTGTTACATCTCAATAAATCAGCTTGTCATATGGCTTCCTAAAGTTATTAATCTTCATTCTTCTGGTACCTTTCTTCCTAACCAATTTTTCCCCATTCTCCAACTAAAGCCCACCTCCCTTTATTAATTGGTGCCCACTTTTCAATGTTCAACTATCATCTGACTTCTAACACTACCATGCCAAAATCCATCTTCTTCCTCAATTGTTCCCCCTTTCTTCTTTGTACACACAGTTTTATTCGATTGCAGGCATACTGTTCCCTACGTACAGCATCTTGTTTATTTGCTGTAGGCACTTTAGGACATGAAAATGTACAGCTCTTCTGGTGACAAATCAGCTGATTAAGACCTAATGGGCACTGAGAATGTTTGGGATATCTAAGTTTGGGATATCTAAGTTGCAGCACAGTATCGTTCTAAAATGCAATTTTTTGACGATATGAGTTGCATCGGTAGTGGCAGATCAAGTAATGTGACAGCCCTGCATTCGTCCATGTTCAGAAGCCATGTGATTGAATGCAAATTGCATTCTCCTCCAGAATTCATATACGGAAAAGGTAGGTAAAGATTCTGCTATCCTCACTCCTCTACCATATTGCATAAAGATTATGGCTTTGCAGGGAACCAAAGGCAACATTGTACGGGAAGCTGTGGAGGGCATCCTTCCTCTTTAGTCTTCACTACTGGCTGGGACTGATGAGTTGGGAGCACAACGTGGTTAGAGCCACAGGTTAGTCACTCCCGTTTTAGAGTCATCAATGCCTACATGTTTACTAGGCTGGTTTTACCATGGCTCAAGCATTTCAAGCTGTGAGCAATGAGAAAGTCAACTCTAGGCCCTAGAAGCATGACTAGTGTTGCCGCAGCAACAAACATATATTAAGGCTCATAAGGCATTATTTACCAGACCGCCCATGATCACAAGCTTCCTTATCCCCCATGCCTACGGCACTTTGGAATCATTTTTAATTAAACATAATAATTTTAAGAGTTTATTACGGAGATGTGTGCACCCAAGTATGCCTTCCAAGTGGGAAAAGTTTCCCCAGAAAGAAATAGACAAACACAGGTTCTAATCTAGTTACCGATAACTTCACCACTCCATTAATTAGTATGGGGCTGCAGAAGCAGGTGTAGCTAGGAATTAAACAAATGGAGAAACCGGTCTTGCAGTGAGTTCACCCCATGACATTGTTTTTATTCCCTTGATCCTATTAATCTTAGATATATAAGTCCCCTGATGAATAGCCATCTGTGTCTTCAAATATACCGTCTGTTAAAACTGCAATATTTAGCCAAAACAGACTGAATTTATATATATAAATATATATGCTTGATTAAAAAGTTATTAATTAATTGACCAGCAGCTTATTATCTTTAACACAAATACTCTTTAAAAAGCCTTCTATGGCAGGTATCATACAACATTCCATCCTTAGAAGATACCTTCTGTGACACACAATCCTGCAAAAAGAATACTTCTGATTTTTGCTCAAATAAAAAAAGTTTATTAAATCTGACTATCAGATTATCAATTGGGCAGCAATCTCTCACTGCACCTTTCTGCAGACTGTTTTTGAAACTACAGCATAAGAGCCAGAAGGTTGGAATCTTATTTTGAAGCTTAACATGCAGTGAATTGCCTACACTTTATGATATACATATTTTGGTTTGGATCCAGAATAAATTAGTTGCAATTGGTATTGATGTTAGTCTCACCGATTTCAAGTGGAGTTAACTTTTTGCATAGATTCTGATAGGACCTAAGTGCAACTTAAAGGGCTGAATCCACACTAAGTATATTTTACTCCAAAGAGGAGCTAAGGAAACAAACCTCTTGCTCAGGTTGATAGACTGATATTTCAGAATCTCATTCCTCCCGCAAATGCCTAAATTTGCTGTGAAATACGACATAACCCCATATAAACAGAATACCGGTACTTCCCCTCTTCAACTACATAATTTTATAATCTTTTTGTATTTTTAATCTTTTGTTGAAAGCCGTCCAGAGTGGCTGGGGAAACCCAGCCAGATGGGCGGGGTATAAATAATAAATTATATTATTATTATTACTCATATATTTTCCCAATACATGCATACATTTGATTAAATATGTATTAATGGAACACCTGGGCCATGAATCTGGGAAGAACTATATTCCAGGGGTTGTGTTTATACCTTTTTACCTGTAGTCTATTACCTGGCTGCAGGTGGTGAAACCTTACCACCAGCCCCGACATAAAAAGCCACTGCTCAAGACATTGCCTCCTTCATATACATTGTATAATCCTTTAGCGTTTTAATTCTATGCAACAAATGATGAATACTGGGAAAGATGATCAAAATACTTTCTCTTAGCCATGCTGATTTTCGGGACTGTCAAACTTTGCTTCAAAATAAAATTAAACATGCTACGGAAAATGCCATTGGAGCAACACAGAAGGTAGATATAAAGTTAAAAACACAGACTATTGTCTCTCTGTGGCATGAAAATTCTATAAAAATATTGATGCCTCTTCTTTTTACTGCCTAGAGTAAACATGGCATAGCATTACGAGTGCTGTGGCAGCACAGTGCTTGAGACAGACAGCATTTAAGAAGTAAGAAATAGTAAAAAAGAAAAGAAAGAAAGAAAGAAAGAAAGAAAGAAAGAAAGAAAGAGAGGATGCATGGATTTAGCTGATCATGTCTGAGGTCCAAGATTAAGCCAAGTATGCTCAAATCATACAAATATATTAAACCTTGCAGAGGGGCAAGGCAGAGTGGATTTAGAGGCTATTTTAAGATGAAGCTGTGCAAAAATAGACATCAAAAGCATCTAGTCTACTAAGCCTCACTAAAAGTGCTTGCTTTGCAAAATTAAAGCCCTGGAAGGATTAAAATCCTCACTGCCCCTGGGTAGCAATAGACTCTTCATGCAATAGGGAAAGGATACCAACAGAAACCTGCAGTGTGCAGCCAGTACTAGGTCACGCCATCCACTATGAATCAAATCCTTTGCTTCCACTGTGAAGCTCCCTCCTCCATACCCTGGTGCTGCTTTCCAGACGCATTGGGCTACAACTCCCATGTCCTCATGGAAATGTAAGACCCCTTCAATGCCATAGCCTTTTGGTACAGATCAGTTTCCCCCCTAACCTGTTGTGTTACAAATGTTATAGACCGCAACCCACCAGATTATGAGAGCACAGGGATGATGAGAGCCGTAGTCCCAAATGCCTGGAGTGCATGATGTTGGTGAAGGCCGATACAGATTAGAGGTGCAGAAAAGAAAGAAGCTAAATGCTTAATTAAAGGATGACTCATTTCACAAGCTTGCTCTCTTCAGTTCAGTCACATTGGTCCGTTCTTCCAAGACAGAAATACATTTACAAATGGTTTTTGGATGCCTGTGCATGTAACTCTTCTAAACTAGGAACAGCATTCAAATCATAAAACTAAAATATCTCAGGTGGCATGCCAAAAGCAAGGCTTCAAGCCTAAAAAGGCAACTGAACTTAATTTAGGCTGCAATCTTATACCCACTTACCTGGGTGTTAAGTGCCATTGAACACAACCGAGTAGACATCTACAGAACTGCACTGTTAGTGGGTTAGGACAGCAATGAAACTCGGTGGCAAGAGAGAAGACAGGATGCCAGGGGTTCTGTTACAGAATGACTTGCTTCTATGATAGCAGCTTCAAAATAGATCTCTCACTCCCGCACACAAACAAACCCAGGGTGTCCTAGTCACACTTCTGCATGGTCAAGAACTAGATGAGAAGAAAGGTCCAAGAGAGAAGATAAAATGGAACCAAGTCCAATAGAGGGAGCAGCTGCCCAAAAGCACTGAGCTCAGTACTTTGCTTTCATCCATAGGGTGACGCTCACATTCCCAACCTGTGGTGACTGTGATGTGCACAGAATAGGCAGACATACTGAAAAGTCTACCTGCAGCACTGAAGCAACTCTGGCATCTGCCAGGGAGGATACAAGGAGACACTGGTCCTGAATCAGCCTTGAATCACCCTTTCCCCATCGGTAGGAATCCCCAGCAGCTGCTGATGGCACTACCACAACAGAGAAACAAAGCAAGGAATTGCTTAGGGCTAGAAAGCGCCTACCCCACAGCCGGACTTGTAACTTTCCACAACAGAAATAAATAGAGCAGTTTTACTTCTATGGCAGAAAGGAAACCAAATAACCTCCACTCTCTCAGATACGTTTAGAATTAGGCAAAAGCCTGCCCAGCCATTCAACAATGGTGACCCCACTGTTAAAGACGGTGGGAATATAGCCCTTACCTGAGAATAATTTTATCATTCAAGTGAGTATGCAAGGCAATACAAAAAAGCCCAACCCATACTCTGTGCTCCAAATGTGTCCATAGTGGGGTTAACATGAAATTTTACAGTGGATTTTCTTCCCGTATTAGATTATCCGCAGATCAGGAAAACCGAAATTTAGCAGGGGTGGGGAGTGTGGGCTAACATGGCTAAAATGTGGAGGCCACAAAAGAAAAAGAAAAAAGACACACAAGTAGCTTCAAATCTACTTCAATTCCATGGTGAATGAATCTTAAGAAGCTTCCATAACAGACCGAAAGCTGACATTTTCCCATTAATGTGAAATTTGGGACACTGTCTCCCGCCCTCCCTCCCAGGAGCCAGCTTTCAATTGGCGAGGAAACCCAGCAACCAGATAACAGAAAGCAAGGATCTAAAAGTGTCCTCTTCATGCACATAAGCTAGATCTTGCATATGTGTGGGAATAAACTATATACCGTAGAGACACCACAGTCTCTGCTGTGCCTCATTCCCAAAAGGAAACACAGACCTGGGTAAGCATGCCTAGAACCCTTGGAATCTCACACCATTCAGAGATCAAGGTGGTGCGCAACAGAATTCTTTTCATGAGTGGACAGAGACAAATTCTAGACTAAACATCTGTATAGAAACAATCTAGAACAGAGCTTTCTAAATTGTGTGTCGTGGCATGTTAGTGCATTGCTTTTCAACCAGTGTGCCATATAACAACAACAACAACTTATTATTTATACCCTGCCCATCTGGCTGGATTTTCCCAGCCACTCTGGGCGGCTCCCAACAGAATATTAAAAACACGATAAAACATCAAACATTAAAAACTTCCCTAAAAGGGCTGCCTTCAGGTGCCTTCTAAAAGCCAGATAGTTGTTTATTTCCCTGGGGTGCCTTGAACCTGGTCAGGGGTTCTGCAGGCAACACTGGCCCCTGTCTCTCTTTCCTTCCCTCCCTCCTCTGATGCCCTTTTGCATCTCTGCCTCCCAAAGGTTTGCACAGCTGTTTGTTGCAGCATCCCTGGCTACAAGCTCCAAAGGTGAATGGTGCCTAGCTGGGAGAAACCTCTCTTTGGGGCAATGGCGGCAGCTCAGAGACCAGGGTGGCAGTAGCAGCTGCCTAGAGGACTCCCAAGGAGAGTGGAGAGGAGAGGAGACTGAGGGAACCCTCCACAAGGGAGGGTGCTCGAAAAAGGGTGAGAGGCTGCCAGCTCTGCAGGCAAGGGCTTCTGAGCCCCACGGGGTGCCGCAGAAAGAATGTACTTAGTTAAGGGAGCCGTGGACTCAAAAAGATTGAAAACCTCTGTTAGTGTGTGCAGTGTATAGGTGTGTCATGCAAATGCTCCTGGCACTAGTAAAAACTCCCAGAGCTAGTAAAAACTGAATTACTGTGTTGCTAAATGATGCATGTCTAAAAAGTGTGTCACCAACATTCAATTTTGGAAAGCTCTGATCTAGAACCTGGACATATAGTAAAACTATTGTGCTCTTGGTTTCATTATGTTCCCCAAGCAAGTGAGTAGAGGGCGTGCCCCTAAAAACAAAATGTGCCTTTGGGTCCAAACTATCCCGCATTGAGAAACACATAAAGCCAGCTTTGATCAAGGTCCATGAATGATATCTGACACAGTGAATGGTAGGGAATGAAACAGACTAAACCACCCTGAGCCAAACACCTGGACCGTGGAACGCAGGAACCTCTAAATGAGAAGAGTCCACCCAGAGGATCTCAAACTATGCAAACTATCTCAAACTTGGTCATCCATTTAAGACCAAGTGCCAAGCAAAAAATTACACAGCAAACTACACCCCTAAGCAGGGATTTTCACCAAATATACAGCTAATACTATATTGGCATCAACACTCAAGCATCAGGAAAATTAGGATCTGGTCTGCCAACCAGAAAAGGTACAGAGGCTATAGTTTGTGCTCCCCTCCATACACAAAATGGCCTCTTCAAGATTGCTGTTCTTGAGTTTTCAGTGCTCATAGTACGACATAGTACTTGCTAATAAGCTCTCATCAGGAACAAATATCTCTTCTCCTACCTGTCTACAGATTAGAGACTAACTCCTAATTTGAGAGTAAGAGTCCCATTGACGTTATATTATTGTGATGCCAGCTCCGACCAATTTGACACATACTGCATTACTTGTATAATTTTTGTAAGGAGCACAGCTTCTGACATGGTGTCACTTTATACCAGTCACAGCATCTCAGTTTAATGGCTGCAACCAATATTTGCCTACGTTTGCTAGAAGTGGTTGCTGCATAATGGATGTGCCATAACTACTCATACTCCTATGCCCAACTGGTCTAGAGCTTTTTGTTGACTGCGCCACTTCCAAGTTAAACAAAGCTCTTCATGGAGCATGCAAGCTGTTTTCTTGGGTAAGATTTCATGATACTCAAGTACAAAATAAAAACATTACTTCAAGTTGGCGAGGGCACAAATGTATTTTTTTTAAAAAATGGTCATCTCTACATGTTAGGTAGGGATCCAATCCCTTTCCAGTCACTGTTTCCGTATGCTTTGAGACAGAAAGCTGTTTAGACATGCACAAGCCACTGAGAATGGACAGCTTATTGATTATTGCAAGTATTCACATAGGGAAACCATACATTAAGGGGGGAAAATAGCCCATATGGTTCAAAACAAACATTAGAATCTGTTCGCCTAACTTTCGTGGCAACTAACAATGTCTATCAATAATAATAATAATAATAATAATAATAATAATAATAATAATAATAATAATAATAATAATAAATTCACATTTAACCAATACATTACATGTCATTACATGTCTTAGAGAAGTTTTAAGAAATCAAGAACCTCAACAACATTCTAAGCTGCCTTAAGATGGGTTTCTTTCCTTTTTTAAGGAACTCAGTTGGGAGAATATGTTATGTAACTCTAAAAATAGGACACAGCTTTCACAGCAGTATACTGATACAATATGCTTCAATATACAAAAAAAACCAGCATATTGCTTACTCAGGTCAGGAAGGACAGGGGGAAATAAAGGAACTCAAGACTAAGGCGGAACCTGAGTAATTTATACTTGCAAACTTGGGCCATAGTATTTGCAAAATGACCTTTTTGCAGTCTCTTCTGCCCTATATGATGGGTGTTTCTTTTTTCTTTTTCTTTTCTGACAGAGGACTGATGAACAGGTCTTGTCCCATTTTAGTGGAGAAGCACAACATTAGCTGCGGTGGCAAGGATAGCCAATTGTTTTATGTGGCTCCTGTACAAGGAAGAAAGCCGTCGGGGTGTGTTCTCTACAGCAGCGCCTAGCTCCCAAAAGACACATAGTGGTCTATACATCACAGCTGCAAAGCTGTACCAAGATGGTGACATTGAAACTCCTCAATTACATCCATGTTGACACACAAAGCAGAACTGGGCTGATCCTGGGAGAAGCACAGTGTCTTCTTGTTGATGCATCTTGGAGGCACCAAAAATCCACTGTTAAAGTGACTGCGTGCCTTTTTGTTATTAATCAGCTAAGAGATTTAAAAGGCACCCCGAAATAATTGGGCATCTAATTCTTGGAAATTGTGGGTTTTTAATACATGTACTTACAAAAAAACCACAGGTAGCAGAGGCAATCCACTCCTCCATGATGCAAAAGGGAGTGCCTCTTCCAAGATGTGTGTCTGTAATGCGGCATCATCATCTAATAATAATGAAATAATGGTTTTCTCTTTCTTGTTTATAGGCAATTTTATATCAACTAAAATTCATGCTATCAACTATGACAGGCATAGGCAAACTCGGCCCTCCAGTTGTTCTGGGACTACAATTCCCATCATCCCTGACCGCTGGTCCTGTTAGCTAGGGATCATGGGAGTTGTAGTCCCAAAACACCTGGAGGGCAGAGTCTGCCTATCCTGAACTATGATTTCTTCCACTGGGTGATGCTACCTATTGTTAAGGGGCTAAGAGTATCAGATACGACACACACAAAAAATGAGTTCCTCTTAAAGCATTTCCATGAACATTGATACCACCATGCTGAGCTCAATCAAGCTGCAAGTAGGGAAAGAGCTTTACTTGATGCAAAAATTTTATAATAGACTTAAGGTTGAGCTCTGCAGCTCAGATTATACAATACAGGTCAACAATTTTTGACCATATCTCATAAGCTGTCTTTCACATGTTCTTGGTGCAAAGAACCTCCACATTGCTGTTGCATGTTTGCATCTGAACTGCTGCCCATTGGCTTGCCAGTAAAGGCTTATGTCTCCAGCTACTTGTATAACCATTTTCTCCGGTTAAGTATTCTAGCTACAGCCATAGCAGAATAAGCACTTTAACCTTAGCTACCACAGAAGACAGATTTTACTGATCATCTATGTGCTTAAGGGAACAAAATATGGCCAGCTAGCTACATGGCCCATTATTGTATATAACAAATTTAGCCCCAGCTTTCCAAGACCTATGTGGCATGCACATAAAAGAGTCATGAATGCAGTGAAAACAGGGATATTGAAAACCTGGGTATCTTCTACGGTCTGCGTGTAAACGTACTGTATTAAGAAAAGGCTTGCTATCAGGACATTTTTTATATATATTTTACTTCCAGTTAAGAAGGATGTGCAGTTAATATGTACAACAGCAGACTCAGATCACAGAACTACAAGCACAAGAGCTTTCATGGATACACATACAAAACTCAGATCTAGCTATCAAGTCAATTGCAATCTACACACACATTTTTTGCAGGGTTGTGGGGTTTTTTTTGCAGTTGAGTTGGTTACACATCAGTTGGTTAGTAGCAATGTTAAGTAGCATATCTACCTATATTCCAATAAAAATATTTGTTGTTTCCCTTCAGCTGTGCCACACATGTTAATGCTTGGATAGCTCACTTGCCTATGAAACATCTGAACTGTAACAATTACCCTGAATTATGAGATCATTCTGACTGCTGTGCTAAGCACACACACACATACACACAAAGAGGAGGGGGGAAAGGAGGGAGGGGAGAGCAGGCATGTGCATAGCCATCCTGAATTGCATGTCAAAAATACCCAAGGGACTGAGATGTTAGGAAAGATTATTAGTTGCCAGGCTGAAAAGGAAATGCCCTGGGGAGGAGAAGGGAGGGGGAGACACAAAAACACACTATAAACAGAGCGCATTAAAACTGCTTGGTGACAGAGACATGATTAAACTCCAAAAAGGACTTTCAGTTACATATTTGCTGGATGCACTATTTGAAACATTATGCTTTCCAAAAATAGTATGTATAAAAAGAAAGCTTCTACATTTTTCTGTTTGATATACAATGTAGTGCAAAAAACGTCGATGCAGATGTAATTAGGTCACATTTAGAATACATTATGCTTATCCGTTTCTTTCCAGGAACAGTATTTACTATATTTTTACTGCCTATCTATGTGCACTAGAACTAAGAATATTTTTTGTCCAAATTCAGCAATAATCTATCAGAATTCCATTTAGAACACATTCTGCTTATTATGCTGAATACATTTCAGAACTGTATAGAAGACAGCTTTATACAGTCTGATTTCTAATATGTGAACATCTGAATCTATATGCCATATAATTAAACAAAAATTAAGAACCTGATCCTAAAATCACATTCTTTACTTTATAAATCGATTACACATCTGTCAGATCTCTGTTCTCTCTCCCTCTCTCACACGCACGCACATACACACACACACACACACACACACAGAAAATGATGATTAATTTGTCTGACATGGTGCAGTTTAAGGTTTAATGCTGCAAGAAGGAAACAGCACTCTGAACAAATCCTAACTGCTACAGCAGCAGAAGTAAACAAGACAAGATGTCCCCCATACATAGAGGAAAAATTACCAACCTGCATGAAAAATAACTGTGTTTTTTCCAAATCCAGCAGGAAGTCGAAGATTTTGTAGCAACCCTTTTGCAGTTAGACGAACATGCATGTTGGATAAGGAGAATTTCGGGGACCATAACATGTCTTCAGAGCAATTGGAAGAAAACCAAGCAGGAAAATGCCTCCATGTACTGTCACATACTATATTTGTAACTCAGCACTGAGGCCATGCAGTAGTTGGCCAGAGGAAAAAGAAAAACAAGCTCACAGTACATCAAAAAAAACCTCCCCTTGGTTCTTCACTGAGATTCCACAAACGGATGCAAGGCTTGGAGAATCCAAGAAGGCAGACACTATATCCCACAATGTAAACGCTGCTGGCAGCGTCTTTCCCCACCAGATGCTGTAAAACAAAGCTCACCCTTAGAATAAAACTGCTCTGTGATTCAGAAGACAAGCAGCCTCTGAATTACATCACACTGTTCATGTTTAATCTACGAAGGGACCCAGGAGGGATGGAGAGGAGGAGGAGGAAGAGGAAGTGGGTGGTCTCCCAAGCTGAATATATCACCCAGTAATGTCACACATCTCATTCTCTTGCAAGACCGCTAGAAGAGAAGATTTAATGTTCCACAAAATGGATTAAGATTATTCCTCATATAACCAAAGGGCCTTTGATCCTTTTTCATAGTTCTGAAATATGCTCCCAGCTATCATAGCCACTTACACATTTTAGCACTTTCTAACCAGACGCATTAAAAAAAAAAAAAAAACCACCCTTCACCGGGATTCCACTGATATTACGTATTACTGTTGTTTACGCGCCCATGAATTCTTGACGAAATTCTTCATTTAAATGGGATCGAGAGAGAAATGCCCAGAGAGGGAAGTCAGGCTGGTTGTGCAGTTTCATGGCACTAAAAATGCCCCAGTTTAGTGATGGGCAACATGCTAAGCCAATACTTAGGAAGACCACATGAATCTGTGTGCTCCTTAAGAGGTGCTTGCAGCCCTTTCTCTGCCCCCCCCCCACTCCCTGGTACATTTTGGTGCTGAGCTAAGCCAAGGTTTGGCTTAGTGTGTCATCCAGACCCGGTGATTAAGGTCTCTGCTCAGTATTCACCAGCTCTAACCAAGAACAAACGTTTGCTTAGCAGTTCTGTGCAGCTCTGCAGCAAACAGGATCAGGGTCAAGTGCATGCCAGTTTCATCTCCAGGAGCCTGCGTGGTCCCATATCTTGGCATAGCATGACATGCAAACCAGGCCATGGTGATTAAGGCTGTGTACAGCCCTTCCTCCAACCTGGGGAAATGTGGTTGTCCTCAGGTCTGCGGCTGCTGTTGCTAAATGCCAGGTCACCTCTGAGCAAGACCTCCCTCACCCATGATCTGATTATGGATGAGGAGGTCTATATCACTGATACCTGGGTGGGTGAACAGGATGGAGTTGGTCTCACCCAGCAATGGCCACCTGGGTACTTGGTGCAGCATCAGAGAAGACCTGAGAGTTGGGGATGGGGAGTGCTGTGGTCTATAGAATTTCTCTTTCTCTCCAGGCTCTCTGTTTGGTTGTGTGTGTGGGGGGGGGGGGACAGAGTGTGTGTTCCTGGCATTGGGCCGTCAGGACATATATGGGATTCTGTTGCTTTACCGCCAGTCTTGCTGCCCAGCTATCTCCCTGCCTGAGCTGACAGAGCTGGTCTCAGAGTTGGTGTTAAGGACTCTCAGACTGTTGGGACATCCATGCCGAGGCAACTGCCTCTGGGGTAGCTCAGGACTTCATGGCTGCCTTGACAACTATGTGGCTGTCCCAACATGTTACCGGCCCAATGCATGTGGCAGGCCTCATCCTGGACCTTTTCTCAACTGGGGGGATATTGACACCAGCCCTTTGTCATGGTCAGATCACTTCCTGCTGATGTTTAAGCTTTCAGCACCTTTCCCCCTCTGCAGAGGCAGGGGACCTATGAGGATGTTCTATTCTTGGAGGCTAATGGATCCAATGGGTTTACCAATGGCTCTGCGGAGTTCTCCAGCTGATATCTCTGATGCTCCTGTCAAAGCCCTGGCCAACTTCTGGAACATCCAAATGGCTCAAGCCATTGACATGATCGCTCCTGAATGCCCTCTTCTACTTTGTGGAGCACTCTTGGCATATTACACTGATCCTGACCCAACTGCACTGGCTGCCAATTAGTTCCTGGGCCAAATTAAGTGTGCTGGTTTGTCCTATGAAGCCTTAATGGCTCAAGACCACAATATATCAAGGACTGACCTGGGCTCTGCATTCATCATCTGAGGCCCTTCTTTGTGTGCCTCAACCCTGCAGAGGACCAGAGGGTGGTAACACAAGAACGGGCCTTTTCTGCAGAGGCTTCCCCTTTTGTGGAATGCTCTCCCCAGGGAGGCTGGCCTGGCACCTTCACTACAAAACGTTTCTCTATAATCAGGCCTTTGGCTGATTAACATTCTACGTCCTTTAAAATGTGTTTTTGGGAGGGTGGGTATGGGTTTGGTTTCATTTTTATTATGTATTTTGTGTTTTTATTTTGTATTTCAATGCTGTGAACTGCCCCGAGACCTTCAGATGCAGTATACAAATTTAATAAACAAACACGCAAATGGTTGCTGTGAAACTTCCTGACCTCAAGAACAATAACAAAGCAATGTAAAATCTGTTCTCTAGGTTTGTCTCCAGCCTTAAGCAAAAGATAGATCTTTCTTTACACAGAAGTATTTGCAGGCCCAGGCGCAGTGAGCCTGCAAATGCCCAAGCAAAACCAGGGGCAGAGTAATAAAGTCACAGCAAGCCAGTTCTTTGGATTAAATAGGTCACAACTTTATACTTTATTGATGTAATATGGTCTTGGCTTAGACATTGGGTGTGTATCCTGTATCAACCAGCCCAATCTGTTGGCTCATCATTCCAACAGGGCTGATCCTGGGTTAAGGACCACCCCATGATGCACATCAAATGGAGACGTCCCTCCAGGATGCAATTTTGTAGGGGGTCTGAGACCCATCCACTCATCTGGGTATTCCAACAGAGGCACTCCCAACCAGACCACTTTACTGGGGTATCCCAATTCTTTGGCACAGGAAAGAAGGGTAGTGCTCAGGTCCACCCCCTCTGCCTAGACTAAGAATGCAACCCAATGTTTTATCCACCACACGAGACGGTCCCTCCTGCCCACTCACTGCCAAGCCATCGATACCTGCAACCAGTCCTGAAGGTGATATTCAGAAGCCATCCTTTGTTGCCCATCTGGGAAGGATGCATGCCATCAGGCCTGAACAAGGAGGGCACTGTAGTTGAAGGTAACGCCAGAGTGCCGTATTGCATGGCCTGTCACCTGTGGCACCGTGCACAACATCCTGGCACAGTTGATAGCTGCAGGCTCTGCAGCACTCCTTCATAGCCACCTTTCCAACAGTTCTGATCAGGAAATGGTGATAAGAGGATGTGCTGCTTGCAGGGACTCGGGGTCTGGAAGGTAAAACCTAGCTGTTTTCTAGATCTGTCTCCAGCCTCAAGCAAAAGACTCATATTTCTTTACTATTTACTGCTGCTCTCTGGCACAAGGAACCAATGTGTTTCATTTAAGTCTGGAGAATTGCTAGATTTTATATTTTCAACTGTGGAGAAAAACATTGTAAGTTCTTTACCTCTTCCCACACTGCTTCATAAGACTGATAACAATGCAGACTTTACGGTGTGAATATGAAGTCAGTTTTTCTCCTCTTCTCACCTTTAACACCCTTTGCTCGATGAAGTGCTCTGAAGGACTTGAGTTTGCTCACTGTTTTGTGGCACTTTTGATAGGCTCAATAAAATTTAATTGGCCTACTGTGGTTTTCTGGCATTTGTCTGAATGTGCCTACAGAGCTACCTTTGCCTTGAAGAAACAATTTGTTCAAACCCACTGGAAAAGCAACAAGGTATACAGTTCTCCTTTCAAATAACAATAAGAACTTCCTATCATTCTATAGAAAGGCAACCAAGCCAAGGTAGGAATCCAAACAAAACAAGACAGAATACAATCCAATTTATTGCTAACTTCCTTACATTACCTTCCTCTGTAAACCCAGACCTCACAGTCAATATATACTAGGTACAAGAATGCTCCTATCCTCGTTTTCCAAGGAGATCTCCGTTTTTCATTCGACATCAACCCACAGCTGCCAACTGCCTAACTGAATCTTCCATCTTCACACCAACAGCTGAACTGCTCTCAGAACCTCACTGTCCAATCCAATCTCAGAAAAAAAAATCCAATCACATCTGAATACATGGCCCAAAAGACACAGAATTTAAAGACACAGCAACATTTTTCATGTGAAATTTACCCAAAAACATTTCCATCATTTACAGGAGCCTTTGATCTCATAGAATAATAGAATTGTAGATTTGGAAGGGACCCCAAGCATCATCTAGTCCAACCCCCTGCAATGCAGGAATTCCTAGATGTAAACATAATGCTTAAATACTATATGGAGTCCTATACAATTATCATTGCAACACTGCCCTATGAGGCATTTACTAGGTGTCAGGAATGCGGTTAACATCTGCAGAGCTACTGTTGTGCAAATATTTGTCTCATGCTGCATATACAGAGTAACTCTTAGTCTGCTCACGTCCATTAATATTTTGGGTCTACCAATTAATCCTGATTCAATAAAGAGAGAATCAGTTTGAGTAAATCATGATTAACATTGAACTACTGAGTCAACAGGAAGAAGCCTTCAAGAGCAATTGATAACGCTAGGAACCTTTTTAGACCTATGCATTGAGGATTCCAGTATCACTAAGACATCTATAATTAACATTTCATGTTATAAGTAGCACTTCTAATTCAGCACATGCCATTCATCACTCTTCGTTGACACACGGAACCATTAAGGTAAATGAAGGTTTCGCCAAATGCATTATTTATTGCTGAGCTCTAAAACTGAAGGCAGGTGTAGAAGACTTGGAAATGGCAAGTGAACATCTTACTACATGCAGATTGCTGGCTTAACCTCTACAATGCACACCACAATCAAAGATAAATATATGAAGACTATGTTGCTCAATAACAAATTATATTTGGCATTACATACAAAATTATTACATCAGATGCTATCAACGCCAACATTTTAGTTCAAATACTTTCTTATATGCTACACAGGATTCAAAATGTCAGTTTAGCTGGTCTGGTTGGTAAAGTAAGCTTTATGTCAACCTCAACGTGATGGTAAACTTGTCACCTGCATGATTTAGAGATTAAATAGCAGGTGCATGTGGATGGGCCAATCAAGGCCAGAGTTGCAGTGGAGCTGTTAACTCTTTCCTCCCATGTCACAGTCCCAACACAATATCCCCCCTGAAGCTGCTATAGTTAGAACAGGATGGGAATTCCCATTGGAGAAGGAGTTAGTGTTCTGTAGATTGATTACAACATTGGCAAACATGTTGATAAGAGTGTTTGCGCCAAGCTAACACAAAAGAGGATAGAGAGGACCAACAGCAGGCATTGTTTTATTTCTTACCGTATGTGTATGCTACCTATGAATGACCTGCAGTCCTCAGCTAAAGTTGTCTCTGGTTTCAGAGCTCAGTTGGAGGGAGGAAAAGATCAAAAATAACATAAGGGGCATTTGCGGGGGAGGAATTAAGCCTTATTTTTTTAAAAAAAACACAGAGTTAAGAACCAGGGCCAAATTAGATGGAATTCTGGCAGCAGGCCCACCCAAATCATGTATGAAGCAAACAGGATGTGAGGCAAAAGTTAATGAGCAGAAAGGGTGCTGAACGCACTCCCTGCCTTGCCTCTCCCCATGAGCTTTCCCCCCCAACCATGCTCTGGAGACAGAATTAAACCTAATTTCAGCATTCAATCCACACTGGAAGACTCTCAGTGGGGAATGGAACCATAACTTCTGTTTGTAGTAAATGATAAATATCGACAACCTCTGGAGGGTCACAGGTTTCCCCTGCTTGGACGACAGAGATGTCATACTACCAGTATCAAAGTCTCCTATCAAAAAAGGTGCAGGAAACAAAAAAAACACTAACGTTTTCGCCAACTGCTTCACCCAGAACACCACCATAAAATATACTTAGGATCAGGACTGGACTCCTGACCTTGCTAGCGCAATACTTTTAGGAACAAAAGGGAGTGGTTGAACTCACCAGAACTGAATGTAGACAATAAACTTCGAGGTACATTTTGTCCCGCAAAAGACAAAAACGTAACTTGAACTGTCATACTCTTTTTAAAAAGGAAATGCACACACTAGCCTTACGGATCTAGCTACTCCTCAAAGGCAACATACCCAATGGCTCATTCTATAAAACCAATACCAAACAAAAAAACAGAAAATGCTACCGTATTTTCCGGCATATAAGATGACTGAGCGTATAAGACGACCCCCAACTTTTCCAGTTAAAATATAGAGTTTGAACAAAATCGAAAATTCTTTCTAGTAGCACCTTAGAGACCAACTGAGTTTGTTCCTGGTATGAGCTTTCGTGTGCATGCACACGAAAGCTCATACCAGGAACAAACTCAGTTGGTCTCTAAGGTGCTACTAGAAAGAATTTTCGATTTTGTTTTGACTATGGCAGACCAACACGGCTACCCACCTGTAACTGGAACTATAGAGTTTGAGATATACTCGACCGCAGATTCTCCACCCAGCGGCGTATAAGACGACCCCCGACTTTTGAGAAGATTTTCCTGCATTAAAAAGTAGTCTTATACGCCAGAATATACAGTACTTCAGAAGGTGGGTAATTTGGAGCCACACTTGCCCCTCTCAGGACTGTACTCCAAATTATTTCGTTCTCCAGAGCAACTCCCTAACACGATAGGATTTCATGTGCATGTTTGGAGGGAACCCATGCATGTGAAATTTGTAGGGTTGAGGCAAATAACTAACGGTTGGAGTTGCAGGCAGCTAACTATTGCCCGCACTACTCAAAGTAGTTTCTCTAGCTAGGAAGGAGCTGCAAGGCAACTGCTATATGTGCTTGTATGAAGCATATATATTTGGGCTTAAGTGGATTATCTTTAAACTCTTCAGGCTCCGTTTAGATTATTTTTTAGAGTACTTGGTCATACAGTGAGTGGATTTAAGAAGCAGGGATATGCTAAATCTTCCCAATTATACATTTTGCCTTGCTGAGAAGTGACATGGTATGTTATCGGCAAATGTGAATATGCAATTATCACTAGGCAGGCTTTCCCAAACTGTAATATTGCATACTGTTTCACTGTTAGCATTATCATATATTATTCCATGTTTAAAGGCATAGGGCTTGATTTCTGCGCATTTTCTCTTTTCTCTCTATATAAGAAGAAATGCTCCTAAAACAACAACAACACCGCCACTATTCTGAGACTAGTTGACAAAATTAGGTTAATATATACATGGTTCCTCATGCTGCTATTTTTCCTTTTAAAAAATCCTTCCCCGTTCTGCACAATTAACTTAACTGAACGAAAGTCAGCACTGTTTTTGCAGGTTTGTAATAATTGTTTGGAAACCTATTGCTTTATCCACAACATTTATCTATAAATATAAATATGCAATTTTCACTTTAGGAAAAGTCTTGGACATTCACTGCATCCTTAGGTGGAACAAATAGCAAAATGGATTCTGCCATCATAGAATACAACAATTCTTACATGCACCAATAAGCATTTCCACTCAGTGGAATAAGCATAAACTTAAGTTTTAAAGTAAATGGGGGGACGGGACACACAGGTACTTAGTCAACACCAGTGCTTAGATGCTTAGGGTTGAGCAAAATCTGCAAAATCCAAGACAAGTCATGTTTCCTAACAGAGGTCTGATTGTATATTGAGTAAGCACCATGCCAGTTAATTGATCCATGAGCCATTTGGATAGAAATGATGTTGAAGATAACACAGATGATCTTATAACCTTGACTATAACACCAAGCAAACAAAAATGGGATTAATACTTTACCCAGCTGCTGATTCCCTCTTGCATCTCTGGTTTTTCTTCCTGGAAGAAGTGCCCCAGAAGATTTTGGCAGACATTGGCTCCCTGAGCTCAACTTGCTTTTCACTCCTTTAAAAAAGAAGAAGACACCCCCCACAAATAAATTAGACGTTGATATAATGAAAGTATCCAATGCATCTGTAAACTTTATACGAACCACCTGACACCTTAGAAAGCCACTCTCATCAGTGTATACAATGCCGAGCTCAATGGATCAATGATTTGACTCAGTATATACCTGTGCTCCTAATGATATAAATAAATAAAACTGCTGCCACACCATGTCAACCCCCTTCCCCCCCAGAAGGCCTAGAAGTCCTAAATGCATGTTGTGCAGCACTGAGTTGGAGATAGGACAATGCCCAAAATGGTGTCAGTCTCATCATGCTTTCTATTCAACTAGAAATTACAAATGGTAACGGGGGAAGTGCACAGAGCAGCAACACCAGTCCCACAATGCCTAGAAAGACTGTTCGGACAGTAGGTCTCTCTCCTCCCAACTTCTACATGCAGCAAGTTCAGGAGAGCATGTTGGGTTTGCATGCTTATTCTCCCCCCCCCCCACACACACACACTATAAAGAGAAGGTATCATCCAAACAGCCCTAAGATTTTTTTCTCCCCCACACAAACCTGCAACTAATTGTACTTTTAATTTATCAGCAGAAGAGACTACATTCAGCTAGGTTCCAGATCACACCTGGAACGAATCAAGGTTCTGCGACAATACTGCCGCAATTGATCAACTGTTTTCCAGGTAGATCAAGAACATTCCATATGATTTACGGGGGCGGGGGGGATCCATATTAAGGATTCTGATTATTACTACTGCCTACAGAGATCTTTTGTAGATGTGGTCAATCCTTGTCCAGGTTACCATAATGGTCTTTGCCTGAACTGGGAAGAACACTGCTTTCCAGCCTAGAAAAATCATTATGAAGACATTAGGCTGCCCCCCCCCCCCCGGTCATTTAAGGCTAAGAAATGCAGCTGCAATAGTTTCAGGGTTCTCTTCCCCCACCCACAAGGATTATCACCTATTTTAATCTTGTGCTGGAAGAGATCACATGGCAGTCATTTAATTAGCCCCTGACCTTTTCCCTTCCACTGATTTCAGCTGCCTAGCGTGACCTGTAAGAATTCTTGGCTGGGACTACGCACTTCTATGGTTTGTACAGAAACTAGCACACTGCTGGTATTTAAACAAGCAGACGTACTCCTCAGCTACAGTTAGACAATCATCCATCAACGTTCCAGCATGTGCTTCATTGGTGGTGATTTGGTAGCTTCCTCATCTCATATCTCTTACTGAGGGAAAACATATGCCTGGTTTTTAAAATTAAAATATCCCATCTTTTCTATTTTTAAGCTTGCAAGAGTCATAAATCTCGGAACTAATAAGTAGGGCTTGTCATGTAAGGCACTGGTCTCCTCCTGCCCCTCCATTTCTCCTGAGCAAGGCTAGCCTTCAGAGCCATAATATATTTAATTTAAACTATCTGGCAGGGAGATGGGAGATCCCGGTGACAATTTACACCTGAGATAATCATCTTCCTCTGATCCCAGAGGGAGGCCAAACCTCTACCTGTCAAAATGTCTGGGTTCTGCTTCGCTGGAAACAGCCTGACCAACGGCGAGTTTTTGTCCCTGCCCTCACATCGGGGTCTGTCCCCTTTCTAATGTAGGGGTCCAGGAAATATATTGGTAAGAATAGATGGGCCTTGTGGTCCCTTACAACTCTACAATTCTACGTTTCTCTATCACTGACCATTGTAGAGCCTGCAACCACACTGCTTTACTCCTAAGTTGACTGAGAACACTATGCTATCATCAAACCAATAGCTTGGGGTAAGTCAAATTTTTAGCCGCAGAGCTCTGATTGTTTTTCAGTATTCTGTTTTGACCCTTTGTGTCCTTCCCTTCCTTCTATTTTATATAAAACTGTGTAATTTTGATTTCTGGGTTTGATGTGTATGGTGGCCAAGCTCAGTAATTCTTGTAAATTCCCACATGCCAAGATCATTTTGGTCCATGCTACTGCAGCTTAGGATCAGGGTTGTTAAAGATCAGATGTTCTCTGGGAGAGGCAAGGGGCTGTGGGCTCTATTTACACTCTGAGCAAATTTTAAGGGAACAGGCTGGCCAATGCAGGGCGCATTATTCCAAGGGCCTGGGATCTAAGATTTAATTGAGCGCCACCACCCCTGCCAGATTTATTCCTGTTTTGGGGGGGACAAAGGCTGGGAGTTCATAAGCAAGCTTAAGAGATGAGATACCTTTTGGGGTGCTTTTCAGGGAAAGCACTCTCGGCCTAGGAATGGGCTTTAGAAAGATGGATTCAGCTGTGCCATTTTGACAAAGCGACTTCGAAGGCCACTCTCCATTTCTGATTATAATTGTGGCACTTGTAGCTATAAAGGAAAAATACAAGCCGTAAGGAAATTCAGTTTAAGTACCACATAGCAAGAAAAAATATGCCAAATATTCAACACTTGAAACTCTTTCTGCTATCATAGAAGTCTTGATGTTACTAGTGCAGCAGCAAACACAACAAGACTTGCGGCAGCTTGAAGACTAACAAATTTATTATGGTATACACTTTCAGATGTATCAAGTATTATCCTCTGTTGTTAGAAATATATCTGTACATGGAGAGTCAACAGGCACATTAAAATCAGGTATTCCTTACAGCGTTAAGATAGACTGAGCATCAGGTGCTGATGAGCTGCTCATACCTAGACCTAGGGACACAAAGGAAACAACTACAAAACCGTTGTGTAAATAGTTGCAATGTAACATGCATATACTCCATTTGTGTACATAGATTTAGTCAATCCACCAGTCTCCAACACACAAACACTTACTTGTAGGGGGGGGCATCCCTCATACAAAGATGCCTATCTGGTTTAACAATGCCATAATGTATTTTTTAACTTTAGGTGGCTGTTGTAAGAGGACTGAGACAAGCTACCACATTTTCATTACAGTACACTCCTGAAAGGAGTTCCAAAATTATTCTTCCTACAGATTTTCCTCCCTCTATATTGCTGTCCCTTTATAATTCCCGTTACTCTACACAATGGGTCTGCTTCCCTGGACTGTTCATTTATTTGGCACTATAGTTGTATCATTACATTCTTCTTACCAGTTATTATTAGCTTATATGGCCACTTTCTTAATCTCAGAGACTACCCAATATTTAGTGTATCCCTTCTGCATCCTTATTCATACCACTCTCCATATAACGTCCTTATGAAACAAGGCAGAGATTTTACAAAGTTTTTTCCTGTTGGGAAATTCCTATTTTTAAACAAAGTGAGCCACTGTTGTCTGTGCTCTAAGCACCACTAAGGAGTGGAGAAGAGGAAGCTGGAGGAAACACACCAACTCTAGAACTACCATTAGTCATTTCGGGAGGGGGGGTGGGACTTTCAATTTTTGCTTCATATGAAAATAGCACTCGCTTTCTGAGATGCTTCTTCACTCCTCTCTAACATACTGCAAAAAAGTATCTCCCACTGGGGCTTTGCTTGGAAATAGCAAAGCCAAGAGCATGCAGCCCATAAAAAAAGAAGAATTAAAAAAAATCCTGGAACAATACTGCTTGCAGCTCATACCGGCTGTATACAGCACATGTTCACAAAGAAATAAAACATGTATGTATCTTACGAAATGCACCCTAGCCTACAAAAAGCTTCTGCCACAATATAAAGGCATGTGTACATACAACATTCCTGATCTCTTATGTCATGGGAGATCACAGCCCCTTCCTTCTCCTGTGCATAACTTCAGTCTGCTCACATTCCTTCCGACTGGATCATGATTTACACCAGTATCGAAACCCTACTTGATAGGGTTGGCAGGAGATGTACAGCCACATTTGCAGGAGCAGCCAAATCCCAGTCCCCCTGCTGCAGGTATTTGACAACTACAGCAATCCAGTTATGTTGAACACTGTTCATTCTTTAGTCCGAAACTCTATTTAAAAGCCTGCTCACTTTATTTTAAGACCATGCCCTTATTTTGCACCAACGTAATTTACCTTCGTAGAAAGGGAAAGCAACATCAAGAAAAGGGAAAGGGAATTTTGTTCTGTTGGATTTAGGAAGGAAAAACAACCGTAAAGCAGACAGCCATGAAAGCCTCCATGTGGATACCCCCTCAGACACCACATGCTTGAAACAGAAAAACAGCACCTGTAAAGAAGGAAGCGTCAGTGTACTGTCTGGACTTCTTTTTCTCTATGGTCACAGTAAGATCCTAGCACTATGCTTCTATTGTTCAATGTGATGTTGTATGTTTAGTGTTTCAGTGTTTTTTAACACAAGGATGGACATTATACAGAATGTGGGACAATAATGGAAACTGCTCATTTGGGCAGCATATGGGATTCTGGTGAAAATCATTTGACAACAGTTCTTAAAGAAGACATGAAAGCACTGTCATGCAACTTTCCATAGCTAAGAGCCACTCATTTCAGAAAAATCTGGTAGATTTTTTTTTTTTTAAATCACATACAGTACTTCTAATCAGTGCTTTTTTTTTCTTTAAAAAATGTTTAGGGGTAGGCCTACTCTCATTTTCCTACTCATTGAAATACTGCCCCTCAATGAGGCCAAACCTAAGATTCACAAAATGTTTAGTGGTATGCATCCCGCTGCGTCGTCCCCCCCCCCCCCCCGAAAAAAGCACTGCTTCTAATACGTTTTGACATCCACTAGTCGTCCACGACTGGACTTAACTGTCAGGGGTCCCTTTATCCTTTTTATGTTCATTTTGAACGAACTAAGAGATACTTCACAAATTACGGAATAGAACTGGTCCCCAAGTTTCTACAACTGGCCAGACATATCTATGCTATAATTTTTGGAGGACATTCATATTTCAAGCAATGCGTATCAACCACTCAACTAGTCCGGACCCTAGGGTCATGTTTACTGTGATGTGTAAAACCCCATTGAATGTTACAGAAAACGTATGGTCAGACAATAGCACAAACATCTATTAAATGAAGCAGAAAGTGACTCTAGTATTTAAATTATTTACAGTCCTCCAAACACTCTGTTGTGGCACTTGGTGATATACAGTTGTGTAATTCAGGGGTCAGCAAACTTTTTCAGCAGGGTGCCGGTCCACTGTCCCTCAGACCTTGTGGGGGGCTGGACTACATTTTGGGGAAAAAACCATGAATGAATTCCTATGCCCCACAAATAACCCAGAGATGCATTTTACATAAATGCACACATTCTACTCATGTAAAAACACCAGGCAGGCCCCACAAATAACCCAGAGATGCATTTTACATAAAAGGACACATTCTACTCATGTAAAAACACGCTGATTCCCGGACTGTCCGTGGGCCGGATTTAGAAGGCGATTGGGCTGGATCCAGCCCCGGGCCTTAGTTTGCCTACCCATGGTTGTGTTGCTGCAAAAACATTTAAGCTTTTCTATCATGACACTTTGTTAGGTTAGCTTTGGTTGTTGAATTTATGTATTGCCTCCCACCTAAAGTGATTTACAACCAAGAAAAAAACCCTACAATAAATAAAAATCACAGAAGCTTAGTTTTTTTTTTTTAAAAAAAGAAGCTTTAACTGTACAGTGGTACCTCTGGTTAAGAACTTAATTCGTTCTGGAGGTCCATTCTTAACCTGAAACTGTTCTTAACATGAGGTACCACTTTAGCTAATGGGGCCTCCCGCTGCCGCTGTGCCGCCACCACACAATTTCTGTTCCCATCCTGAAGCAAAGTTCTTAACCCGAGATACTATTTCTGGGTTAGCAGAGTCTGTAACCTGAAGCATCTGTAACCTGAAGCGTCTGTAACCTGAGGTACCACTGTATATAATTGGTGCTGCCCAAATGCCTGGGAAAACAAACACCTTTGCTTGGCACCCAAATGATGACAAAGCTGGCATCGGATTGACCTCTTAAGGAGAGCATTTCATAAATGCAGAGGCTGCACGGTAAAAGCACATTCTTTCATTTCTACCCTCCTGACCTCCTTCAGAGGGGGCGCATAGAGATGGGACTCAGATAATGATCTCATGGTATTGATAGATACATATGGAGAAAGACTGCATGGCACTTGGTTTCTTCAAGATGGCACTGTTCCAGCATTTAAAAAAACAACCCAAAACATAAAACTTTTTTTTTTTTAAAAAAAAAAAACCCATTCTGCACAGCTGACTTAAAACCATATTACAAATGTGTTTACTCAGATTAGATGAGTACAACAGTCTAGACAAGCAGAACACAAGTCTGTCAAATAAGGCAATGGGCTTTCACAACTTACTCTCCTTCCCATGGCCCTAACTCACAAAATCTTCAATGCATGTCAATGTTTGTTTCTTATTTTTAGAAGGCCCATTTAATTACATTTAGAATACTTGTTTGCTGGCAACGCAGATCTGATGCTTCAAGTCTGCAAGACTTGCTGCATGTCAGAACTCATCATGATGAAAGAGTGGTCTACTGACCTAGTTTAGTGATAGCAACGCACTGGGTCTTTGCAAAGGAATCTTGTTACCGTAACAGTGTTTAAAGATACTGTTCAAAGGGAATTAGCACAGTGTAATATAAACTAATATGCCTGAATGAAATGTGCAATCAAATCATTTTCAAATGTCCTCAGTAGTGATTTAGCCTATGCCAGGATGGTAATAACCAATTAATAGCATGCAGGTTGCTGGCCTAGCTTATTTTCCAGGAGTATATAATTTTCTGTACCTTCTCGGTGGCCAGGAAATATGGCAAGAAAAATAGACCAGATTTTCATCTTCCATGTGTATCCTGCTACCCGAGATGGACAGTTCAGCCTGTTCAAGACACAACCTGGCTAAATGATCCTGACAACCTGTTAATTTTCAGGCTTAACCTCTCCATATTGTTGTATCACTAAACGAATAAGAATTCCCCCCCCCCCAATACTTATGTGAGAAATTGACTACCTTAAGCTAAGGCCAAACTTGCTGAGTTGTTTGCAGGCAAAACCTGTACATGCCAGACTTAGCAGAATTTAAGATAATCCAGCAAGATAATAAATTTGCTATGCAAATGCCAACGTTCATTTTTGGAAGAATTCCAAGCCCAGTGGTCATTCTCAGTCTTGTCAATGACGACATAGTTTACTCTATTTGCTGAGAATACAACTGAGACACTGCAAGGAGTAAAACACACTTTATAAGCTTGCCAATAGTTAATATAATCGAGCTTGAACTATCTATGCTCAAGTAAGATCTAGGTTAGATTACTGCAATGCATTATATGTGGGGCTGCCTTTGAAGACAATTTGGAAGCTACAGCTAGGGCAAATTCAGAGAGTAGGTTAGTAACTGGGACCAGAAAATCTGATCCTATGACAGTACTTCTGGCACATCTGTACTGGCTAACGGTTAAGTTTCCAGGCTCAATTCAAAGTGCATCTTAGGACCTCAAAAACTACCTCTCCCCCACATGAACTAGCCCAGACCGTACAGCCTTCATCACAGTCCATCTTCTGTGTGCCACATCCAAGAGAGGTGAAGAGGGTGGAAATATGAGAACAAGCTTCTTCAGTAGTGGGTTCCCAGTCTGTGGAATGCTCTCCATGTCTGGCACCATCACTCTCCGTTTTGAGGCACCAGGCTAAGCCCAGTATACCTGAAGGAGCGTCTCCACCCCCATTGTTCAGCCCAGACACTGAGGTCCAGCTCTGAGGGCCTTTTGGCGGTTCCCTCACTGCAAGAAGTGAGGTTACAGAGAACCAGGCAGAGGGCCTTCTCAGTAGTGGTGCCTGCCCTATGGAACACCCTCCCATCAGATGTGAAGGAAATAAACAACTATCTGACTTTTATAAGACATCTGAGGGCAGTCCTGTTTAGGGAAGTTTTTAATGTTTGATGTTTTATCATGTTTTTAATATTCTGGTGGGATTTGCCCAGACTGGCTGAGGAAACCCAGTCAGATGGGTGGGGTATAAATAATAAGAATAAGAAGTAGTAGTATTATTTTACCCACACTTTTGGGGCATGTGACCCTCTGCTGCGACACTCATATTTTAGTGGAAAGGGGGGAGGACTAGTCCTTACTGTATTCTTGGATGGTACATAGTTTAAATTTGGGTTTTAATTGATTTTATTCATTTATATTTTATTTTGTTCATGTCACTTCAGCAGCCCCCCCTCCATAAAACGGCTAACAATTAAAATAATAATGCTGTTCTGATACAAGTTTTGCATAAGGCGGCCTTTTTCTTCCTTCCTCATCTCATTGCCCTCTCCAGCATGTCTGAAACACCATTCCTGACAATAGCACAAGAACAGTTCTATTGAAAACTCTGCATAAACTCAGTTTCAACCATTGCTGAAGGGAAGGCAGTTTCCTTAAAACCGGTGGTGGTGGCGGCTGATGGGCAGGGGTTGGGGGGAAGAGAAAGAAAGAACAGCCCAATCTCAAAACACACACACACTGCAGAAACTACATTTAAAAAGAGAGAGAGAGAGAGAAAATGACATAAAGCATCGGGCACACAAAGCGACAGAATTGTTACTTTGCACTTGCCTTAAGAAAAAGGTCATTTTACAGTTAATTTACAGATATGCACTGTTTTTTAAATTTCAACCGCTTTACTGAACAAGCATCTTACTTTGACCTTAGAATGCTCCAAAAACGTATCATTGTGAGATTATATGGTGTCTCCCATGCGCTGTTGATGCGTCCGATTCCAAACTGTGCTCAGTATAGTCATACACACACACACACACACACGTTTGGGAAGGAGTGGGTGTGTGGGTGTGAAATTAAGTCTGAGATAAAAAAAGGGGGGGTGCAATATCCAAACAACAAAGCTCTACAGTTGGAAATGCATTCGGCTAAAATATCCCCCAGATTTGATTACGGCTCTAGACGGCAGGTCAGGCTTACATTTGTTAGACAGAAACTGAACACATTCCTCCTCCTCCCCCCCTCCCTAAACCACAATTTTAAAAAGCAATGCAGAATTAACACATGCAGAATTAACACATTCATTTTATTCAATAAGTCAACACATTCTGCCCCTGAATATATATACATATATATATATATGTTTTAAAAAGGATGATCACCTACTTCTTCTCCCAGTAAATGTGGCTAACAAAGGGATTATACAAAAGCTGTAAGATCCCACTACCAGCAAGGTCAATAAGGTAACATCGCAGTGGCTCCTTGAATCTGCCGGTGGCGTTAGGGTAGAATTGGTGAAAATATGAGGAGAAAAGTCAGTTTCTGTGCAACTGCGAAGTCCTCCTGGTATAGTCATTTAAAATGATCAAAGCAAGCTCAAAGCCCGAAAGACTGCAGCCATGTTCAACCCTCTCTCGTATTCCCCACGCTTGCTCTTAGTGAATTAGAGTGGAAAAAAATTGTAAGCTTCAAGGCAGGAGACAAAACAGATTAAGCCAACTAGCCATCAAGCTAAGAAACAGTCGTCAATTAATCTGAATAGGAGACCACCACATTTCTTTGTTATGAAGCAAAAGACCTCCCCTTTGTTACGAGAGCAGAGTATGAGAAAAAAACGGAACAGAGCATTTACAACCTCCTTAGGTGAGTCAGGCACCGTAGTAAACTGTGCAGCCAAAAAAAAAACACAACCCCAACATGGCTGTCTGTTCAGAGCCAATCTGTTTGTAGGAGAGATGAATGCTGCAAAATTTAAATGTTTTTTTTAATGAAAATAGTACACAGGGAATATTTGTTTTAAAGGAAAGAGGAAGTAAAGGGAAATGCAATAAACCTTTTTTTCAAAAAAAAAAAAAAAAGCCGTGCTGCAGTTTGCCTCCTCAGCACAAGAAGGTTTTAGCATAATATCTCTCCTCTCCATACAGAAGATTTGAGCTGCTTCAATATGTACCACCATTGCTACACCCCCCCCCAAAAAAACCCTACAGTTTAAGGCAGTATCAAAGCAGGCAACAGTTAAGCTTTGTCAGGGGGCTGTTTAGTATTAATTCCTTAATGGTACTTAAACAGCGTGCTTGTAAAAATTGGTCTAAGCTCGTAAGCAGCAACATATTTGAAAGCCTAACAAAACGAAGACACCTGCTGTAAAATCAGAAAGGAACAATGTTGTACATAAAGACTGCATCCTACAATGAAAGCTAGTCTTAAACCACAGGTTATTTCCATCGCCGTTGGTGGAGTGTGTCGCCTGCTCAGTGACATAGGTACACATTTGCAAACATCAGGGGTCCAACAGCACGAGCATTTTCCGGTTATTGCTTTCTACCTGTTATTTAGGGTAACATCTCAAGGATGAGGACAGCCACAACACCATCAGTGCCATAAGGACAGACTTAAGCCGTTTAGGGTTTTATTCAACTAATATATATATATTTTTAAGAGATGGATTAACAAAAAAATGACTTACAATTATTGCTGCGTACACTTTGGTCACTCTGAGTGCTGCTGACAGAGGAAATGCTAGGTGTTCTCCGTATTCCTTGACCTTTGACAGGCACTTTTGATTTGGGACTCGGCTTAGCAGAACTGGTCCAAGATCCTGGCAAGGCTTTCACAGATGCAAGCCTCCCCTTGGGAGAACACGTTTCTGTTCCTGCCAGCATAAAAAAGGGAGTGAGTCACTAACAAAGATTACAAAAGTAGTAATCTCTAAAACAGTTTTTTAAAAATTAAATTAGAAGTCTTGCTTTTGTCTCATTAAGGCATTAGTAAGCTGGGGAAATTACGCAAGAGTAAATATAATGATATGGCAGAAGCTAAAAGTCATGACAGCTAACAGGTGTGATTCTGGAGAGCTGTTTTGTGTTAAAATGTCCCAAAATAAGGATGCACAAAGCAGGCAAATATCAGCATCTATCACATTGTTTCCTGTTCTTTCTGCAAGACGCTCGGGGTGGCGTACCTAGGCGGTCTCATTTTATCCTACAAATACCCTGCAAGATAAGTTAGAAGATAATGAACTTAAATGACTGTATGAGGATCTGAATGTAGACTCCCCAGCCAGTATTTTCTAAAAGGAATTTTCAGTGGCAAGGACATTTTCAGCACAACTCCAGTAACTCAAGCCTCCGCACCATTCTGGCTGGATTTGGCACCCTCAAACCAACCCGCACGCACCTTTCTTGAATGCACTGCCAATTTCCTAAATGCGCCACCAGTTATTTGTCATTTATGAGAAACAGTCCTAAGGACCAGAAGTGGGCTTGGAGATATTTGCAAAAGTGCAGGTTTTAACCCGTTCTGAGGGGCAGGTGTGCAGATTCAAGAGCTCTGTGCCAACTCTATGAGACTTCGGAGAGTTTAGAGGTTGGTAAGATGCGCTGCTGCTCACCAGAGGGGAATCGTTAGAAATGATGGCATTTCATGCCCTGAAAGTCTCCTGCAAAATCATCAGCTGCCCAATTCCATTTTTAAGTCAGCTGTTTAAAAGATTAGTTCTGTTTGAGAGACAGAATCTCAAAAGCACAAATTTGGCAAAGGCGATTAAAACACACACACACACACACACACACACACACACACACAAACACAATGCCGCCAAATCTCAACACCAGATGGCACTGTAAGATAGCATAGGAACCCTAATAGCTTTTGCAGTTTTACTTACCACTTGAATTTGTTTTTATTGTTAATTTTTATTTATACTTTTCATTTTACAACACCAAACATAGATTAAAATTATTCCACACATCATATTTTGACTTCCCTCCCCCGCTTTCTGCGGTTTCTTATATCTATACTACTTTTTACTGCATTTCCAAGCTAACCCTATTTATTATTTATCCCAGATAATCAACGTATTTTTCTGTCACTGCACATTTTTACTTTAATCCTGCTAATGTCTCAATTTGTTTAATTTCTTTTTGTAAATATTCAACAAACGGTTTCCATTCTATATTAACAAGTTTATCGTCTTTGTTTCTTATTCTTCCAGTAAGTTTCACCATTTCTGAGTATTCCAAATAACTTCTGTTGCCATTCTTCTTTGGTTGGGACATTTTCTTCTTTCCATCTTTGGGCAAAAATCACTCGAACAGCAGTGGTCACATACATAAATACATGTTGACATTGCTTAGGTAACTCTAGTCCCATAATTCCCAAAATAAAAGCTTCTGCCACTTGAATTTGTTAACTAGCTGTTTTAACTTAAACAACTTGAACAGATCAAGTAAAAAAGGAGTTACTAGACACGACAGGACTTAACTGAGAAAAAGGTCAAATACCTTAACACCCAATAATATAAATATCTTTAAGGACAATTATATTAAAATATGGACAGGAATTAAGAGAAATTTGGAAGTTTGTTGGAATATGAACCTCTTATTGTTGGGAAGAATATCAGTTATTAAGATGGATGTGCTATCAAAAATGATGTTTTTATTTCAAGCAGATCCATTGAACAGAACGCTTCAAGAGTGGCAAAGAGACGTTACGAGATTTGTGTGGCATGGGGGGGAAACCAAGAATAAATTACGTTACTGGTGGATCTAAAAAAATAAATAAGACCCCCAAAAACCACAAGGGGGGGGAGTCCAGACAGCTGTTTCATTGTTTTTTCTCCCTACATTCTAAACTGACTTTATCCAAGTAAACCATCATCAAATGAGTGGACAGTGAACCCTGCTGTTGGAAAAATAGAAAGCACAAGTAGCATGCATGACTAAAAAAGGACACTACATCAACTGCATTATAGAATTGGTGTAGAAGCCCCCAAGAGAGGGTGGGTTTTAAGCCTCTCTCTACCACCACCAGTTTCCCCAAAAATCCACTCTAAGATGCTATGTGCGCTCCAGGAACAAAGTTATTATAGGTGCATATAACAAGATCAATAGCACTTTTAAAAATAAGAAGCAGCTTATATGGATTTGTTTTACCAATGCTACATCTAAAACTAAAAAAAACCATACACACATGATGTCAAATGAACATCCTGGAAGTCTACGGAAAATGGAACCACACAAGTAGCCTATCAACATGACTGGTAGGAATTGTTTATCAGAAGCAGGTGCATGACCAATTTTAAATGCAGATTTATTTTGGACAAGCTACATCCTAATAATAATTAAAATAAGCATCCTGTTTCTATTCTATTGATGCAGCATACCATGGGGATAGGGTAGAAACTCACTGTATGAGGAACCTTATTCAGAGATCTTATTCTCTCTGGTTTCAAGCCATGGCAAGCCCTGGCAAAAAACAGTTATGGGTGACAAAAAACCAAAACAAAACGCCCAAATCGCCTAGATTAAACTCTAATGGTTTACATGGGCTATTTTGATTGCTGTTACCATTTTTTAAAAATCTTGACAGCCACTGGACTTTCAGCCCCTCATCGTGCAAACAGGCATCACAATATCCTTTGACAAGGAACAGAGAAAGATTGATGAGCCTTCTTAACTTCCGAGCTTATCAAATGCTTCCAAACATTTGACATCTGGATGAAGAGGATTAGTCAAAGAGGTTTGATGGGGAAAATTTCCCTGTGTTCATCCCATTCTAGAGCTTTTTCTTGCTGGTGGCAATGCAACAGATCCAGTTTCCAGATAAGAAACACCAAGGTATGCAATAGATCAACCGAAGCTTTCTTTGTCCAAATCTTGCATGGAGAATATGAAATTGCTGATTGAGAAATTCAATCCTTACACTATTTCAGCACCTTAGTCAGGGCAGAAATTTTAGGCAGCTGCCGATCATAATTTATTTCCTCCTGCAATACAGTCCACCGCAAACAGGCTTACTTCATTGTTTATGATGCTGATAGCTAACTTTACATACTCAAAAATGCTGATGAGAACCCAAGCCATCCTTTGGACAATAATGAGAAATGATATACCGATGCACTTAGGTGACTTATATTGTTGCATCCTAGGATGAGATCTGCTGAGAGCTTTGCAAAGATTTTTTTATCTGCTCTTTTCTTCTACTAAAGTCAGCATTTTGAATATAACTAATATATTTGGTGACAGTAAATATACAACTGGACTAGACAAATACTAATTGAGACCTAGTCTAGACATGCAATCGCATGCATCTCCTCCTACTTTTTTTTCAAGCCCAAAGCAACCTTGGAAGGCTTTGAATTTCAGCAGAGGAATGTGGAGGGAGGACTGCTTATTTCCCCCCAGCTTATTTTCCAACCAAGGGAATATAGGAGATAAAGTCCTATATCTTTCCCCTTCACAGGCAGAAAAGTAGTTAGAAGGGACCATTTCAAACAGAAAAATTAGCCAGAGGGGGGAAGACTACACGCCCCACCACAAAAAAAAATAGAAAAAAAATAAAAATCCAATTCACAGCCTCCCTAAGCCACTTATTTATTTATTTTTAAAGGAAAGATAAACACCACATGTCTAGTTTGGGCCACAGTTTAAGCCAAACCATTCGGCCATCATGAAAGAAAGAATCACAGGCAACATTATCAAAAGCCAGATGACATGTTTGGATTTAATTCCTCTCAGTTTACTTTGTAAAGGATGGCAACTGAAACCCAAACCACGTTAAAGGGTTTGTTGCTAGCAGTGCAAAGTTTGATGGCAGTATAAGCAGGGGTGTGTGTGTTATTTTTTAAGTCAACTTTGAATGGAGAACACTATTTGCCTACTCAATTAGGATGTGCAGCAACTGCTACTCAAACAACCTCGCAACAAACTGTGCACACATCTACCATAGGAGAGTACTTAGCGCAAGGCAAAGCATACATCTCTCCTGCATCACTTTTATCACTGGATATGCATTATCCGTAGCCACCATTCTGTGGCTCAGTGTTCAGCACACACTAAGGAAAGAAGGGCCTGTCCATTTTGGTTCTCTCGGTTTCTCATTTTATTTCCAATCTTAAATTCAGTTCTCCACATTTTGCAGTGATTTGCAAGAAAAACCTGCACTAAAAAGTTAATGGATTTTCAAGCTGCTAGGTTGGCAGGAGCTGGGACCGAACAACGGGAGCTCACCCCGTCGTGGGGATTCAAACCGCTGACCTTCTCATCGGCAAGCCCTAGGCTCTGTGGTTTAGACCACAGCACCACCCATGACCAGTGTTGAACTAGATCCCCTTTAATACTTTGGTGAAAGTAAGGGAAGTTGGACACTTGTTCAGCCAAAGTATGAAAAAAGCATACAAGGCAAAACATGAAAGCTGCATATTGAGAAGTGGCCTTTCTCATCTCCACCAGTATGAAAGGGACTCCCATTCCACAACTGAGCTGTGTGCTAAGCAGACCCAGAAGTGTGTCTGGCCTGTCACCTTCTAGCACTTCAGCCTTTAGCAAGAGAAGTAGAATAGCGCACCTTGGAATTGAGGGATTATAATTGAAGGCTCGCCTCCCCCAAGTGCTTAGACATCCAAAACTGACTATTTTTAAAAGAAAAACTGGGAATGGGCTTGAGCCTTCCTAGGCATTCCACCTTCAGAAAGTATTTGAACAGCAAGAAGAAGAGAAGAACAATTAAAGTTGTTTAATTAATTCATAAAAATTGACTCCATTCCCAATTCATGGGAATTTTGCCCTGCCACAGGATCCTTTCTGGAAGAGGAGTTTGACAAACACAGCAAGGGATGATCCCTTAATTATTCACATGGCTACTGTAAAGCCTCACAGACGATGGGGTTTTGGTTCCTGAATGTATAAGCCTCACTTCCTCTTTGAGCTTACTCAAACTCTTCCTGCCAGACTCACCTTAGTGGAAAGAACAGGTAAAATTATACTAATGCAAATATTTCTCCTCTACATCAAGCATCAAGTATGTTTTAAGCTTTATGTTAATAAATGTATTACAGTCGTACCTTGGAAGTACAACAGAACCCATTCTGGAAGTTTGTTTGACTTCTAAACTGCAGCTTCTGCAGCCAATCGGAAGCCGCAGAAGCCTTCCAAAGGAATGTTCGAAAACTGGAATAGTCACTTCCAGTTTTTGATCGTTCGGGAGCCAGAATGTTCAACTCCCAAGGCGTTTGGGAGCCAATGTACAACTGTATTATGTAATATTAATTATTATGTAATAATACTGCAGGGAAACAGGAACCATAAGTGCCTTCTGCTTTTGGCTCTGTCACATCTCCAACCTCCTGTCCTCCCCAAAATAGGAGCAATGGAAGATGGTATGGAGGATATTTTTCCCCAGATATGTAGGTGTGGCCATGACTTGATATGGAGAAGCAGGAAATTCATGGCACTCAAGAATTCCCTGACAATTTTGTCATGTATATGCTGTGGTCTTGCCAAGCCACAATTCAGGCTCTTAAGAATGACTCAGATAATCTATAGTTGGTTTGCAACCAAGCATGACCTTTGGCACCTAGGCTGAATGACAGAGTATTTGTTCAAAACCCTATTTTGTGTTTCTTTTTTATAAACCTGAAATCATGGATAAAACGTTCTGTACAGTGAAAAGACTCTGTTGCAGACATGCTTAAAGCTTCTCCACCCCTCAAGGCTCGCCAGTGTGATGCAAAGAAAAGTTATTGATATTAAGAAAGAGGAGAACATTTTATCAGCTTGGAATTCCACTTACATTAAGTGAGAAAAAGTGTGCTATGCCAGTAGCAGCTAGCTCTGGAACTGAAACTAAGACACTCACCCATCATTATCACTAACCAGATAATGATTACTCAGATAAAAATCCTTTAAGAACAGAAAATTGGGCAGGCTCCAGAAAGACTTGGCTGCATACACATAAGATTTTATTCTAGACTCTATGGACACCAAGACCATGTTTTTTCTATGTTGCATATCCCCCCCACCCCGCCCTCTGAAAAGCACTGCCTGAGAAACTCTCTCCTCCAGACACAACCTAACTGAAACTGGGTGGATTTTGTGAAGTTATAAATTACTGTTTTGAAAGAGCAAAAAACAAAACAAAAAAACCTTTCCGTTTTGTTTCAGCATGCTTACCTCCCACTAAATAAGATTTTGTATGTATGGAAGCATAAAAAAGTCTGGCTGCATTGAAGAACCCAAAAAGCAACAACACCCAGCTTTACAAAAGAGCTCACATGAAAAAAATAAAAACGGAGAAATCATTTTTCAGATCACCAGCACTTTGTTTATACATAACAAACTTAAGTTAGTTTGGGTTGTTTCTCACTTTAAAGAGGGTGGGAAAGTCAGGACAATTAAAACTGGTTTTTCTGGGTAACAAGTCGTTTGCATGCTTTTAAAATGATGGTATGTTTTCTAAATTAACTTTACATGTCCAGACTGACTTTTTAGTTAGCAATTCTTAGAACAGGTGTGGGCAGAAGATAATTCAGGATCTACTGGTAGATCCCTGGGTGATTTGCAGTACATTGGCAGGGGCTTCCAATTCCCAGTTGTTTAGCAATAGCGACAGCAACAGAATGACATATCCACCCCACTGCAGCCTACATTAGGTTGCTGGAATGAGCTGGGGTAACTAGGAGTGAACATGCGTGAAAGGGCTCAGTTCTGGTGATGAAAACAGATCCTTAGGCACAGAATGTGCTGTGCTCTCATTTTATGTCTTTTGCATCTGGCCGTGCTTGGTGGATCATGGGCAGGGGCGTAGCAAGGGGGCGTATCGCCCCATGTTCCATAATGGAGGGGGTGACAAATTATCAAGGAACAATTACTGCCCTACTAGGGCGGTTCATAAAAAAATATTTTTTTTTAATAAAAATATGCCTGCTCCAAAGGTCTTATCTTACTATACTAGGGATTATATAGCTATATATGAAATTTCATGCATATCGGTTAATATCTTGACCCTCCTCCACCAAAACAGCTGTTTACTTGGCTGTTTTCTTATGTCGTGAAGGCTGAAATTTCAGTTCAGTGGAGCACTTACTGTTCCCAACCCTAACCCTGTGGAAAGCCATCTAATTAGACTTTTTTATCATTATTACTTGTTATTATTCCTTTGTAAGAAAATATGAAATAACGTAAAACCATTTTTGCAGGGGGGGGAATCAATGGGGGGGTGACAATAAATTTTCCACACCGGGTACCACCTGACCTTCCTATGCCTCTGATCATGGGGTTCCAATAAGAGAAAGTAGATCCAATGGGACTGGAGACTTGCTAAAGATAGTCAACAGATGGGTATACGTGTATACATTCAAGGTGTTTATTTTTATTCTATAAAATGAAATCCCAGGTCCACAATCAAAACTGCAGCATAGAGGAAGCAGCTTTCTTCACTTCAAATCGTGGTCCCAGCAAACGACCCTATTATCCTCCCCATGAGATAAGCTAACATTGGCAGCAATGATAAACTTCCATCTTTGCATGAGTGTCATATTTGGAAGAAAGGTAGTTAACTGGGACCATGGCATAGTAGGAAACCCCACATGACACAATCCTGGTACCGATAGGGGGGCTCACAACTGTTCTTTTAAAGGGTTAAATACACAAGATACTTTAAAAGCATGCACACAACAGGACTCCGGGGCAAACCACACAGCCTCCTTAGTGTCCCACTACTGCTATAAAATACTCTGCATTTCCCCAACTCCAGCACCAGTAGTCACACAAGCTTATATGAACAGGGGAAAGAGGACCACATAATTGCCGCTAGAATAATCTGACCTCTGCAGAGATCGTGGAAATGGCTGAAAAGCGAGTCTACTGTAATTGGGAGTTTGTGGTCTCGTGACCAAAGTCCATTTGCACAGACCCCAGCACACCCCAGCAGCAGATGCACGACCCATCCACTCCTCTGAGCAGGCTTGCTACTTCCAAATAACTGCCATTCCCACGGGGGGGGGGGGCCTCCAAGTAAAGGACAGTCAACAACTACAGATCTAAGCAGAATAAAACCTCCTGTTTTCTTTCCTCGTGGAGCAGGGTTCATGCATTTTGCAGCCGAAAAGTCGAAATTGGGGAGATGCGGGGGGGGGGGGGAGATGACCAACAGTGACTTGGCATCAACATTGACGTGCAGGAAGCATTTCGCACAGGCACAGAATTCCAAAATTGGGCTACTTGCTATGCACTGTCATGGGACATTCCACACAAAACAGACAACTAACAAAAGTGTTTCTCACCAGAATTTGACGACAGGACTGCTCTTGCTCTTGGAGTAGATGTGTGGCCATTTTTGCTGTCACTTCCTCTCCTGGAGCGGAATGCAATCTTGGAGGCCGGCATATTCCTCACGGCAACAGGCCTGTCCTTGGATAAACTTTGCCCTTGAGTTGCCTCTGCTTTAGGCGAAGAAACCTATATGATTCAGGAGCATGTGGGGGGTAAACAAAAGACAAAAAACAAGCAGTCATGATCAAACAAAAAGGGAATCTATAAGCAATATAGATATATATTATTAGCCTCACTTTAATGCGGAGCATTAAGTTAACAATGGAGAGAGGCTAATGCAGAATCATTGGATTGAACATGAACTGAAGGCTTGTCTCAAATTAAGAGTATCCCAACATCAACAGGCAAACATTTGTCTTGCTGACAGCCACCCACATGCTCTAATTTAGAAAGACAGAACAGCTGTGGTCAAAAGATTATGGACATCACTTCTGGTATTTAATTATGATATGAAGGTTTTTAAAAAAATTTATTGTGTGAAAGTGTAAGCTCCCCTGCTTCTACAAGGATCAGGGGAACTGTTCGAATGAAATTTTGGGGGGAGATGTTAAAAGGATGTTAAGAGATGCTACTGAACAAGAGCTAAGATAATAGTTTTGACATTAGCCCTCTTCAGGTGCACAGCCTGAACATGTGAGGGACATAATGGGCGTAGGCGATCATGCAACCACACAACATCCCCATCATCCCTGTGTGCATCTGTCCCACCCCACTCCTCTCCTCACCTATGCTTTAAAATCCACAATTCAAGTCAAAACCTCCAATCCAGAGGTAAAAGCATGAAACCAATGCAGGAGTTGCTGAAGTCAAGACAGATTTCCTATACGCATAGTCCTTCACTCATAACATTACTATTTCAGTATTATCATCTTACTTAAGAATTTCTGAATTAAAAGACAGATTGTAGCTTTATGCAAACATACTAGTGGAGTCGAGGCAGGCAATTTTCTCGCTCAATGGTCCTGTTTAGAAGCAGGGATCCAAATGTTTTGGTTTGGCTTTGGCTTTGTAACAAGCCATGATTTGCTATTATCAGCACACACACAAACATGCACAGTCCTCTGGCATGTGCATATGCTATACGCTGAGCTTTGGAGAAGGACCTAGAGAGATTCACACTGCCTTCTCCAAGCCCAGCACAAAGTGAAGGAAGGTCTCACTCATTCTCAGTCTTCTGCAAAGAACTTGTAGGAGAATCTCACTTTGCGGTTTAATTTTTAATCAAATGCCAGCACCAAGACTAAAACCAATGTACTCAAGTCTGGGGAATCTGTACGAAAGAGTATGCCTAAAGGTAAAGGTAAAGGGAACCCTGACCGTTAGGTCCAGTCACAGATGACTCTGGGTTTGCGGCGCTCATCTCGCTTTACTGGCCGAGAGAGCCGGCGTACAGCTTCCGGGCCATGTGGACAGCATGACTAAGCTGCTTCTGACGAACCAGAGCAGCGCATGGAAACGCCGTTAACCTTCCCCCCAGAGCGGTACCTATTTATCTACTTGCACTTTGACGTGCTTTCGAACTGCTAGGTTGGCAGGAGCTGGGACCGAGCAACGGGAGCTCACCCCATTGCAGGGATTTGAGCTGCCAACCTTCTGATTGGCAAGCCCTAGGGCTCTGTGGTTTAGACCACAGCGCCACCCGCTTCCCAAAAGAGTATGCCTACAAACCCTTAAAAATTATATTTTAAAAACCCACAGTGCCAGAGATTAAAACGCTCTTATATGCTTTATAACTAGTTTCAGGAAGTTTGTCATAAGCTTTTCAAAAGTCTCTCATTGAAATCAGCTCTTGCACAATACTTTAATTGCTGTGCTGAAAAGAAAACATTTCTGCAAATATTATCGCTAGCAACTGTCATCCTGAGAGCTTGATAAAGGAACACCTACACATTGCTGCCCCTGCAACAAGATTTCCAGTTCTAGAATATCAAGATGTTTTGATCATTTTGGCATAAACTAAATAATGTTGGAACTGAAAGCAAAGAGGCTATATTTTGTTGCAATATAGTTGCATATCAAAGCTTTACTAGTTGCAATTTTCAAACAAACTGACTGTGTCTAGCTATAAACAGAAGGTTACAAGTAAGAGGTATTTGGATGAAAACTGCAAACAAGCTGTCCTGCGTTAATTTGGAGTGAACGTGCATTATAAAATTTTCAACAGGCTGCATCCGGTGGGTGGCAGTTTCTCACTGCAAGGCTAAATAAGCAAAGCAGAGGAGAGAAAGGAATTGCCTCAAGGAAGAGCCACCGAGAACGATCCTGCGCCCCTTTGGGCACTGCCACACATAATACTTACTAGGAGCATTATGATCTTACCAGCAGTACATAAATCACATCTGACTTGCATCTGTCAGGTTTAACAAATCACCATCCTCAATATTTGTAATAAATCCTCTACCTGCTTGCCCAATCTGCCTGTAAAGTCAAAGAAGTAGCTATCACCATGTGTTTATATGATGAAAATGCTAGAGGTTTGAGTTCAATAAACATGCAGTCCATGTTCTGGAAACAACCTGAAGACACATTTAAGTTGTTGTTGTTGTTTTAAGAAACTTACCGAGAGAACTTGGTTTGCAGTATCTTTTGCGGACTGTTCAGCTGGAATCCCACAAAAGCCATTCTGCTTCTGCTTCTCTTCCCCTGGAGGTATCTGACTCAAAGCACAAGGCTGTGCCCAAGACTCTGCACTATCCATTTTGTCGCTCGCTGTCCCACCCGAGTTCTGGGAGCATGTAACTGCCACAAGGGAGCATGTCAAACCAAGGCATCTTGCTTTGTCGACCTGTTCCATGCTCTGCTTCGACACTGTTGTTTTTAGAGCCTTGTGGGAAGTGTTTTCGGAATGAGTTGCAGCATGCACAGCTTGGCTAGGAAGGTGTTTATTAAAATGTTGCTTGAGAGTTTTATTCATTGGGGCTTCTGCTTTTGTACCTTTATCCAAGTCTATTTTTTTCCTCAGTGCTGCAGCTGAAGAGGATGGTTGCCTTGGGGAAGACAACGGTGAGGATGAGGAAGCTGTAGACAGCTGAGGAGATCTTTGAGCTGCTTTTGATGCACTACTTTCTCTTGGCTGAGACACGGGCCTGGACATAACTTTTGGCTTGACATTTTTAAAGTTTGGTTTTGGAAAGCTCACTATCTCTGCTTTCCTAGCTTTGGTTATGGTAGCTGCAAAGGGAGACCTGTTTGGCGATTTGCCGGTAACTGCAACTCGTTCAGCATTACTTTTCAATGATGTCCTCCTGGGGTGTTCTTTCGCCAAGTGGCCATTCTTTCCACCTTTAGAAATTCCATCACCAACTTCATCGGGGGTAGCAAACACAGCAAAAGTTGTATTTGTTGACCCTGCTTCAGGAGGTGGAGAAGCCAAGTTGTGTTCCTCAGCTGAGGGACTAAAAACCACAAAAGTCGCATGGCAACTAGGCTCAGCCAGATCAGCCCTTTCCAACTTCGGTATATCACAGTGTAGCGTCTCGGACATTTTATCATCGTGTCCTTCGAGCAAAACCTGATCTTCTTTAGAAATATTTTGTGCTTTGGTCAAGATCTCTCTGTCTTTGTCAAACTCCTGTTCTGAATGCTCATCAAAGCTCTCAATTACTAGAGGGCACATGCCATTGATGGTGCTATCAACTCCAGGTTCAGCTTCATCACGCTCAGGTGTGCTATGCATATATTCCTTGTGCTCAACATTGAACAGATTAAATGGTTCAATTTCTGGTGAGCTCCTACAGCAAGAACCACCACATTCGGCATCCTGCTTTCCCTGCTCTTCACTGTTCTGCGATACTAAATCTATGTAATTGGTGGCCTTATCTTCTGTCAGTGAAAGAGCAGTAGGTAACACTCCGCTATCTAGCTGTATGATGCTTATCATATTTGGGTTGCCAAAGGCATCTAGCTTAGGGGGACCAGCATTGTGTGTGTAAGCAACAGTTTCACAAGTGTCCCCAGAATATGCAGGCATCTGAGGGGCACATCCCACCTCATAACACTTGCTTCCCACAGTATCCCCTAGGTTTATAATGGTAATGAAAGCGTCACTTGAACTAGCACCTTCCTGTTGCATTTGGGCATTATCTAATTCACCTTGGATTTCAGTAGTTGTGTTTAGTTCCACAGCAGCGAGGGGGACTGGATGCATTAGGTCCGCCTGGCAATAAGGCACAGATTCCTCTATACTGCATTTCTGGATACTCGTTATTGCAAGACCTTCTTTGAGAGGGTTCTCTGGCTCCTGGAAATTCTGATTGAAGGCATGCATGTAAAACTGTTCCTTTGCACAAGGGATGTGCATGGCCTCCAGATCTGAAGTCCCCATGCAGATATAGTCACTGGCAGTCCTTTGCAGATCTTTTGCTTCAGTGCTCAGAGGATTTGAATAAATATCTGCCTCACCTGTATCCTTAAATTTGATATAGTCCTCACGTCCCAGCTCTTGGTGGCAGTGGCTAACAGTGCCGCCATTCAGGGAGGTTGACGTAGTGGCGTTACACACATATTTATTGCCATTTTCATCCCTGATGATTATAGGAGGCTGCAAGCCCTGTTTCTCTATGCTTTCAATGTTCATTTTTGACTGTGTTTCTAGCTTGTCCTCATCCTAATCTGCAGAATGCTCAGGATTTAAGGCATTTTCCATCACTTTCTTAAAAGCTTCTCTCAGTTTTGTTTCCGTTTTCTGGAATTGTGGGGCTTTTCAAGTATATTCCCAATTCTGACCTGAAATGGAACATATGGAAAAATTAGAGAACACTCCTTGCTTTCCCGTCTCATTTTTCCCTTTAGGGAAATAGCAGCTTGGGATGTTGGGGTGGTTGAGAATGTACAGGAAATGGTCAACTTCCCTTCCATGAAGTCCTAAGCTGGATCAGGGCCTCTACAGCTGCCTTTTGGGGAAAGGGGAATAAACATTTTTAAAAGAGAAAGAGGGGGTGGGGGAGGGAGAGAACTAACATTTAACAGCCCTGGTACCTGACCAAAATTAGAACAAAATAAAATGCAGCTGATATGAAAAGTTCAAGCATGTTTTAGGCTTGAGGTCTAAAGACCAAGAACCTCATGCCAAGTAGTTAAAACCCTACAACAGATCATTAACATACACTTGGAGGGTGACAGCCTATGTGGGGATTTGGGTATTAAAAAATTTAAAGCACTTTTTCTCAACAGCATGTATTGACAAATAATACTGCACATTTGGCTACATCTGCATCACACACTTAAAGCACATTGCTTTCCCCAAAGAATCCTGCGAACTGTAGTTTATCCCACACAGAGGTACAATTCCCACCACCCTTAACAAAATTCACTTCCCAGGATGTGAAGGAATGTGCTTTAAAGGTATGGTGTGGATCCCACCACTGTATCCCATAACCTTTGCTTTTGAGAGCTAGGCCTACACATTTCTTCTACAACTCTACAATATTGCTTTGATATTTCCAGCAGTTTGGTTTCCAACTTGTTATATATGAAACAAGCAGTCAGGTATGTGTTTTTTCCTCACTGTATCAGTCCACAGAATACCTGATGTGTCCCTCACTGGCAGCCTGAAACCAAATACAGTGGTACCTCGGGTTAAGAACTTAATTCATTCTGGAGGTCCGTTCTTAATCTGAAACTGTTCTTAACCTGAAGCACCACTTTAGCTAACGGGACCTCCTGCTGCCACTGTGCCACCAGAGCACGATTTCTGTTCTTATCCTGAAGCAAAGTTCTTAACCTGAAGCGTTATTTCTGAATTAGCGGAGTCTGTAACCTGAAGCGTCTGTAACCTGAGGTACCACTGTACTCGAAGAAAGCTTCATCAGCTGAATTGGTTTCACTTTCCGAAACAGCCTTAGAAGCCAAATTTATAAGTACAAATTAGAACTGATGCAAATGAGAACCGAGTATAAAACTATAAGCACTGCTCTCAACCTAGTTAAATCCACTTTAAACTAATGTAAGTTTTCTAATACCTGCTAGGTTCTTCTTCTAATCATAAATTCCAAGTTGCATTTACTCAATGGATCAGTACATAGCCCCCAGTTTGGACCATATCCATGTCAAAGATGAAAGCTGCTCCAATTTTAGCCAATTTTTCTCCCACCCAAGCACCACCCTCATCACACAGTCTTCAGAGGCTCCCTTGGCCCCCCCAGAGACCTTTTTCCAGGGGGCATAGGGTGAGAGGAAGGGGGGATACTCCTTCTGAGAAATTTCTTCCATTTGTGGTTGCTCAAGGTCCAAAATGTTGGAGAGGGAGTTCCTTCAGCACCCTCTGATATCAGAGCCCTAATTAACAGGAGTTCCAAAGATGCCAGAGCATCCATCCCCTCACTCATTAAGCCGTTCCAAGCAAAGCTAGGTTCTTTTTACAATTTCACTCATTAGGGACTCTTAGTATTATGCACAGTAATCAGAGCAAGCAGGCAAAAAAACGAAACAACCCATCATTGTCCATTCATCGTGAATATCCGAGAAACTTTTACCTAACATTTCTGTCTCCATTTATCGTCCCATTATGCTTCAGGTCAGTCTTAATACAATACAACACATACGCACCCCAAAAAACCAAAGGCTTAGGTACACGCAAAAAGTTCAGAAATTAATCCATCCTTCTAATTACCTTTATTTTCCCATTATATTAGGGATGTGGAACCTGTGGCAACCCTGAGGTAGCTGGACTATAACTTCATGATGCTAAACATCACTGGATGGAAAAAAGCCACAGATGCAACTGATGATGACCTGAATCTGCAGCCTATTTGGGTTGGGAGTATATGACACTACCCACAAGTTCACACTTACTGCTTATTATTATTTATGAAGATTACAATGTGTTACACCCTGTTTACTTTAGGTCCATCTCGTGTATTATCCCTGACATCTACTATATATTGTTGACATGCCCAAGGCACTCTTATGGCAAACGTTTCCTGAAACACTATTGGAAATAATACCCTTCCACGGCGGCAACATTATCACTTGCTTACTCTGTTTATTTGAATTTCTAATCCACCTTTCCCTGAAGGCTTACAGCAGAAAAAACAAAACATTCAAATAAAATCAGGACAGCTTGATGGTATGCTTAGTCATCCTTAACTATAATATTCCTGCCCAAAGTCTTTTATTGCCTCTGGGAGACACTCTGGCTCAGGATTATGAAGTTTCTGAAGAATGAAACTCAAAAGCTGGGAGTACCTCCCAACAGCAGTATTATTGATACTTGATGCTTAGCAGGCATTGCTCTGCAGTGCCCATGGCAGAAAGCAGAGGGCAGAGGCAATGTAAATGTTACAGTATGCTAGGTAACTTAAAATGAAACACCTGAAGAGTTCAAAGTTTATTTTACTGCAACCCTTCCATTTAGCCAACAGATGACACACAGGGGATTGAACACCTCGATCAGGCATAGCAGAGATCACTGCAATGTTACAAAAGTCTGATGAGGTGGGGTTGGTATTGATAATGTTGTCTAAAGAGAACTCAGCTGGCTATAAATGAAAATTGCATGAGAAGCTCTTCCATCTCTGTACAAGACACACTGCAAAGGTTCTCCTGTGCCTCAGGAGGGCAGTGGCTCATTTGCAGAGCACCACTTTCTATCTTCACACAACAAAGCCGGTGACCACAGTAAGAAATATGTTTAATCCTGAAATTCTGGGTGATCAGGGGCTTGGCTAGGACTGGACATGCTGCAATCCTTGGCTGCCTAGAACTATGCAGCTATGATCAGAAACACACAGAGAAGTGCTTGAATGTTTCATTAAGAGAGATATCCTGGTAAACAACACAGTCAGGCCTATTAAGATTTGACACACAGCACAACTTGAAAGTCACATACTGCATCACCCCCACAATTCACATACAATTATTTATCTTTTAATGGAAAGAATCCAAGCGTCGTAACAGTATACAACAAAGAACACACACATGGGATTAATCTAAATATTTTAGAGCCAGTGTAGTACACACAGAAATAAAGAGGTTTGCATACCACAGCAATGCCTAAAAAATCTGTATGGGAGCAGTGTTGAGTCAGGAATCCCAAGAAAACACCCAGTTTTATAAGAGTTGTAAATGGCTTCCTGGAATGAAGTTACACAACCATTCTGAACACGTCACATCTAGTTATTAAGCATTAAAAGAACAACAATACCCCAGCAGTGCAAGAGGTCTCAATTTATGTTGGCGGCAGTAATATTTTTTACATTTTAGAGAAAGAAACTGCAAAAACATTCAATAACTTAGAAGCTGCACTAAAGTCACAAACTCCTCCATGAGTCAGCCAGAAACTATTTTATGTTTATCTCATAAAATGCAAATCCATCCAATCTGTAAACTTTTTGCACAATAGTGCTGAGAGTCCACTAGACCCCAGTAAACTCATGAGAATTCCCTTCAGGGCCTCATTGCAGTCATACACCCCCCAAATGTATTTTTTAATAAGGAGAGATATGAGCTTCTAACAGCACTCGAGTTTCTACTGTGCTGAAAAGAAAAGTCTATTATTATTTTCTCCTCCTGCTTTTACATTTTTCCTTCTAGCCTGGAAATGTCTGAAACATGACATTTGTTCTCCCTGGGCCAAAAACTGAAACCAAGCACATTCAACATAGCACATCTACAAACGTTATCAAATGTACATTATTAAAACCTTCTAGAGCGACTAGCATCTCACTATTGTGCACATGCTAAAAGGAAGGTTATACTCATAATGACCCTTGTGTTCCTTTGACAAAATCTTGCCAATATATTATTTGGATAAATGAAGGAGACAGTGTGCATTTACAACAGCACAGCATGTGTTACCAGGATGTTCCAAATGCAGGTAGGTAGCCGTGTTGGTCTGATGCAGTCAAAATATATAAAAAAAATTGTCCACTAGCACCTTAGAGACCAACTAAGTTTGTTCCTGGTATAAGCTTTCGTGTGCATGCACACTTCTTCAGATGTTCCAAGTTATTTAATATTCCACAAATTTTAAGTCCTCTATGCAGGTACATAGCAACATTTTTATCGCACTAAGCTTAGGCTAGATGTTTGTACTGTTTTTATGCATTCACTTCATTTTCATCATCAATAGTCACTGAAGGCGAAAAAATTGTCATTAGAATAAAACAATAAAGGAGATGAAAAAATTATCTGAGAAGAGTAGCATCTCTTGAGTCGCAGTGCTGTAACAGATGCAGTACAGATCATGTTCTATTTCTGCAGCATTTATTCCATTAGTTTTATCCTAGGCGTTTGCTAATCAGTTATCCCATTATGAACTGAGTAGAATTACCTTAGGGGTTGTTTTGTTTACCTCTAGAAAACAGCATCTTGAAGCAAACTTATTTTTACCTATCGAGCAGAAATGTAATAGGTATCTCACAGCAACCAAGGGTTAACATTGCCCTATCCAATTACCTCCTGCCACACTCAGCACTTGTAAACCACAATGGTTTTCTAGTTAAGAGGCCACTTTTCTCCAGATATCTAGGCTAGAGAAGCATGCAAATTGGATAACTGTGCTGGAAGCATGGGACACTTCACTGTCTGCATTCCAGTTGCAAATAGATTGCGTAGGTGCTGACTGAGAGAGACAGCATGTTTTAGATTTAGGGTATGGGGTTTTTAGATCAATAGTTGTATTAAGGCATAAGAATACTTAAAAAAACAAAAACCCGATTCATATTAACACTATCACTTCAGCAGCTACTGCTAATGTGTTTTTGTACCACTGCCAATCTTTAAGCAGATGCGCACCAATTATTTGGGAAGGCCAGAATGAGAGAGGAGCGTTTTTCTGTTTCAAAATATCAAGCAGGATGCATTTTAATTTAGATTGCACACAACATGAACCCATCTAGGCCACACAGCAAGATGCTAATTTTAAGCGCTCGCACAAAAAAAGCCCAAGACACAGACAGACAGGCATTGACATTACAGTAGGTTACATTTTTAAGTTCTGGCTTAATATAAGTATCGGAAGCAGTATGTTGAGGCATGTAAAACTTCAGAGATATCAAGCTGTACATGCCAACTGCACTACATCTACACTGCCACTGTCATGCAGGAAGCAGCTTACAATTATCCAGAATGCAATATTACCTCATTTGAAAACACACAGAAATATTAAAGCATTTGAAAGTAGTAATCACGAATAAGCCTACTAAACAATGTTCCCTTGTGTTTCTTTTCATTTGCCTGACAACTATCCCCTCCCGACAGATATCAAGGAAACAAACAACTATTGGACTTTTAGAAGATATCTGGAGGCAGCCCTGCATAGCAAAGTTTTTTAATGTTTGATGTCTTGCTGTGTTTTAATTTGTTGGAAGCTGCCCAGCATGGCTGGGGCAACCCAGTCATATGGGCAACATATACATTATTACTATTATTACTATTATTATTATTATTATTATTATTATTAGCAGCAGCAGCAGCAGCAGCACCCTGTATATTTACAGTGAAGCTTTTAAACATATTTAGAGCCTGTTCCCTGCCTGTTCCCTGCCAGAACTGAACCCATGCCCCCAGGCAATAAGAACCTATAAAGTGTAAGGATTAGACACAAGGCAATATTGCATTGAAATATAAGCTGTCCACCATTTCTCCCCTTTAATTGGATTCCTTAATAAAATACTTAAAAATCGGAACGCAGGAAGTGGCTTGCACACTTTGTATACTCAATATCCTCTCAACCACACACATACATTGCTTGGGTCTGTACTATAAATTTGCAAGGAGAAAGAATGGGAATAAACAGGTTATGTCTAGCTAGTGAGGACTGGCAGCCTTGGAGTGTTACTTTCCTACTCACGAGAAACCCCATACATCTGAAGAGATTTGGGCTTCAAAGCCACAGACACAGTGGCAGAGACACCTTTCTTGGGAGTGCAAGAACAAGCACTGTATTTTTAAAAAGCACACAGCATTTTAGGAATTGGTATATGGGTCACTCTTGGGAAAACCAGATTACATCAAGCCCATGTACTAGGAGCCTATGACCCACAGGTGTAATAAGGCTGTAAGGCTTCCCAATTTGGCCCATAAGGCAGTTTTGACCAAACCACACCCACCTGCCATCATATGATATCAGACATTGGACAGGTAAAGCAGTGCCTGCAAACAGCAGCAAATCCAAGTCCTGGCTTGAATTTGACGCTTTCCCTGTCACACTACTTTCAGGATCTGAATCAGGAGCTCCTGGGTGTATCAGAAATTAGAAAGCAAAATATGCATAGGAGTAGACAGCAATGCGGGACGCGGCTGGTGCTGTGGTCTAAACCACTGAGCCTAGGGCTTGCCAATCAGAAGGTTGGCGGTTCAAATTCCCATGACAGGGTGAGGTCCTGTTGCTCGGCCCCTGCTCCTGCCAACCTAGCAGTTTGAAAGCACGTCAAAGTGCAAGTAGATAAATAGGTACCGCTCCGGCAGGAAGGTAAACAGCATTTCCGTGCGCTGCTCTTGTTCACCAGAAGCAGCTTAGTCATGCTGGCCACATGACCCAGAAGCTGTCTGCGGACAAACGCCGGCTCCCTCGGCTAGTAAAGTGAGATGAGCGCCACAACCCCAGAGTCGTCCGCGACTGGACTTAACAGTCAGGGGTTCTTTTACCTAGACAGCAATGCGGGTGTGTTCAGGTATATGAACCGCTGTAGTCAATAGTGCAATTCACACATACTTGGAAGTTAATTTGTGGCATACTTGTTGAAACAGTTGACTATAATGCGTTCAATGTAAAATCTGGATCTCAAACCCTTTGTTCCTCAAAGAAACCAACTAACAATGCATCCTGGAGAACTCTGAAGTCACACAGACTGAGAGGTATGGATTCACCACATGGACTTCTAGGTAACTTGAGTAGCTATCATCTGAAACGAAACCCATTTTTTTAAAATGAAGGAGGAGGAGGAGGATTCAATAGCAGGGTTTTTGATTTCATCTCATTCAGAATGGGGGGGGGGGTTTGGTTGTCACTTAGCCATAGCCAATGTCCCACCATTACTATTTGACAGTTTGCAGAGCAAGGTAAAGGTAAAGGACCTCTGGACGGTTAAGTGCAGTCAAAGGTGACTATGGGGTTGCGGCGCTCATCTCGCTTTTCAGGCCGAGGGAGACAGCGTTTGCTCTTAATATTCTAGTCATCTTAAAGATAAAGTGACAGATGCCACAGGTTATGCACACAAAGGGGATCACAGAATATGAGAGACAACAGGGTATGGAAATGAGGTGGTCTGCGTGCAAGGGAGAATTGGAAAGTTGGTCAGACAAAGCAAGTGAAGGTGAAAAGGGGGCGTACAGAAAAGGAGGGAGTAGGAGGCGTGGGACTGGCTGTGAAGCAGGTGCATGGAAGGGTCTGAAGAATAGGAGTGGTTTCATAACTGGACAGAAGGCAAAAAGGGTGCTTAGTAAGTGCAATGTGTGGAAGATGCAAGATGCAGAAAGTAACCATGGGGGTTGTTTGTGTGCACTAAGGGAGGCGGGGAGCCATACATATGGAGATGAAAGTGAAAATGGGTTCAAGGTGGGAATGAAGAATATAAGAGTTCAGAAATGGGGTTGGAATGGTGAAAGGGGAGCTTAGGGAATAGCAGGTGAGTCGGCGAGCACGGTTCCTAGGCACTAAAAGAGGCTGCCGTATAACCTACATAACGATTATTTCCCTGTAATAGAAAGCTTAATCTTTTTTCTCTTCCAATACTATATTTACATTAACAAGGGTGCCGTGCTAGGTAAAGGTAAAGGGACCCCTGACCGTTAAGTCCAGTCACAGACGACTCTGGGGTTGCGGCGCTCATCTCGCTTTACTGGCCGAGAGAGCTGGTGTTTGTCCGCAGACAGCTTTCTGGGTCAAGTGGCAAGCATGACTAAACCACTTCCGGCACAACGGAACACCGTGACAGAAACCAGAGCGCACGGAAATGCCGTTTACCTTCCCAACGCTGCAGTACCTATTTATCTACTTGCACTGGCGTGCTTTTGAACTGCTAGGTTGGCAGGAGCTGGGACAGAGCAACGGGAGCTCACCCCATCGCGGGGATTCGAACTATCGACCTTCTGATCGGCAAGCCCAAGAGGCTCAGTGGTTTAGACCACAGCATCACCCGCATCCCAACTTTACAGAGCACCTACAACTAAGCACTGGGATGCACATATTCATTATTGAGAGTGGAGAGAAACAAATCAGAAGCTTGGGTTCAGACAAAGTGCTAAACGAGACCATGTCCTGTTTCCTGACAACACAGGAATTGGAGAGCAGCCAAGTATTGTGCCTAGGATTTCAGCAGGGTAGTGATGTGAGGTGAGAAAATTCTCTGGAGAAAATTCTCGAGAATGAGAATATTCTCGAGAATATTCTCTGCTAGAAAATTCTCCGGAGAATATTCTCCACAAACTGTAAATTCAAATGTAAAAACTAGTTTTACAACCCATATTTTAAAAATCTAGTAAATAGTAAGTCAAACTGAGATATTGCCAGTGTAAGTAATGAATAATGCATTACTGGGCATTGTGTCATTCACAATTGGCAGTTCTGAAATGTGAGCTACAGAAAACATTTTTTTAAAATAAAAAAATGCTATTCATTTAATTTGATGAACATTTGAATTCTTATGTATTTCAACTATATGTACCGGTAATAGCCTTTTCTTCTATTTTGGTGTGACCTTATTCTTAGCAATTCTATACCCTTGGCAACAGTGTGATTTTTTTTTAACATAAAGTAGCTTTAATGCTTTATATACTTAAAGTACCTAAGCCTATACAATTATGTGTAACAGCATGTGAGGCCTTGATTTAAACAGTTGACATTTCTATATTTTTATTTAGTTTTTGGTTGCCATCTGAACAAGTTTACCCATGAATAAACATGTATATTAACTAATTATATCATTTTCAGTGCATTAAAATGAACATTCTCCTATTTTAAATGAAAATTCTCTAAAATTCTCATTAATCGAGAATATTCTCCAAAAGATTATTCTCAAGAATTTAACATTACTACAGCAGGGTGCACTAGTATGTCACACATGCACATTGAAACCATAGTTCAGTTTAACTGAAGTTTGAAGCATGGGTGGAGAACCTTCTTTAGTCCAATGGACACATTCCCTCAGGCAACTTCGGGGGGGGGGGCACATGTTAGGGGTGGGTGGGGCCAGAGCAAAAAAAGTGGCAGAACAGTAGGTGTGCCTCTTACCTTTGTATACTAGGCTACATTCCAGTCAAATGAAAGTCACAGGAACACACACAAACCCCTCCCCTCTTCTACCTTGGCAAGCAAGAAGCATCCTCGACACAGTTAAGCACTTGAATTCCTAGTAATAGTTGTGACAGTAGTGTTTACATTCATCTGGCATACAAGAATTTTGAAATATGGCATGTAAAACCGCATCATTTCACTTGGGGTTAGAAAGCAGAACACAGATCAAGATGCCTATAATCCAACCTGGCAATTTTTTAAAAGAGATCTTTTACTCCATTTACAAACTTGCTATTTCCCCGTTTGACTTCCATCTAGCTATTTCATTCAGCTGCTCAATGGCATTAGAAAGTTTTTGCTCTCAAGAATGGAAGGCTCTAAAAGTTCCACTATCAATATTTCCCCGTGTCTTGATGTCATAAATCCCAATAAGGTCCATAGCCTGCTAGTTGTTGTTGTTGTTGTTGTTGTTGTTGTTGTTGTTGTTTTGCTTTTTTAAAAATACACAATCTACCCTGGCTTTCATAAAACTTACTAGATACTTTCCGAGTGTGCACACACACACAAAAATAGTATACATATATTCTCTTGCCCAAAACAAGTTCCCGTAAGATGAACCAGACACAAGAAAACCATTCTGACTTTTAGCGCTTAAAAAAAAAAAAAACTTTTCGCATTTGGAATAAACTTCCATTTCCTCATGAACTAAAATAAATGCAGTAAGGCACTCACCATGTTTGTGCGGCGGTATGCAGATTCAGTTCCTAGCATCCATTAAGACAAAAGGAAAAATGCAGGCTTTTCACAAAGACTCCTGTCATGCGAGCGAGCGCTGCATTCAAAGATCAGTTCAACAGCAACAGGGCAGAGTTTAGTAACTTTTTCCCAGCTGAAGGATTTTCCCGGGACTTGCTGCCAGCCAGGCATCGAGGGCTAGTTGTTTGCCAGGAGTGCACTGCTCTGCTCTTGCCAAGCATTTCGTGGCATTTGAAGGGCACATACGTATCCTGCTAGCCCTACAACTTTACTTACAGTAAAAGGAAAGCACAGCTTGTCAAAGTGAGCAACTGGTTAGCCATTCAGCTGTGGGAGGAGCTATAGGCTATTAGCATTCCATGTTGCTTAGCAACTGACAGGGAGCATGATTTGCAAAAAACCTTTGAAATCCAGAGAGGAGGCAACTATACACAGTAGTTTAGTGGCACAGAGCAGCCCTTGGAAACCAATAAAGTTTTATCCAAGGAGAGTTACAACACTAGCATTTTCAGAAGTATGCCCATTTTTGCATGTTATTATGGATAGGATGCAACGCTTTCAAGAGTCCTTTTTTAAACGGCAAGGTTTTAAGCTACAACTACACATTATTGGAAAATGCTATTTTACACCAATTTCTCCTTGCAGCATTTAAAAAAAATAAAAAAATCTTGTAGGCATACCAACCAGAGCTGTGACCTTAAACACACTTGCTTTGAAATAAATTCTATCTGGATACAGAGTCTTCGACTTCACTATAAAAATGCCTTAACTTACAAGAACGAGAGTGTAAAGTAAGAGATAAGACTCCTCCCAACTACCAACAAATCTCAGCATCAAGTTTGGCTTTATCTCTAGTATACTCTTACCCCCCCGTAATCACACTGAACAGAAAATATTTCTACATAATTGCTACCTGTTCAATAACAAATCTCAAACTGAATGAAAACAGAAATATTAAGAGGAAGCTATATTTCAACTATCCTCTCGAAGTGGTTAGGGCTGCTTGGTATTTAATATAAACATTCAACTGAACAATGGCACGAAATTACATTGCAATATGTTTACAGTACATTATTATGTACTAGTCTCTGTGTTGCGTATTTGTATCATGATTAATAATGCAAAATAAATTAATAATGATGATAATAATAATAATAATAATGATAATAATAATAATAATGGGACAAAGGACTACTTCAGGTGTGCATACACAGAGAGAGAGCAAATAAAGACATTTTGCTGCCTTTGGCAGAGGACAAGATGGTCTCTGTCCCTCTCCACTCGCCCAGTTTCTTCTTCAGAAGCTGATTGGACCTGCAACTGAATCACAGGTGAATGAACAGCATCCTCGACAGCATCCTCTCTACTGCAACTGAAGGCAGTAGGGTACCACAGGAAGTACGTGGCAGGCCATTAACCATTCTCAATTAACTATGGTTCACAGAACTCTTCAGTGTGAGGTAGGAGAAGTACTGGGCCTATTCAGCAAATTTAGGTTTGTAGCACAGATACGGCCTAAAACTTATATTTTGCGAACGTATCCCATGAACACCTTAGCTAAACATCCTACAGCAAAAAAAAGCTAATCATCAGGATTCATTTTACTATTGGTAGTGAGTAAAAGCCATATTGCTCATAAGACTACCTGCATTTTATGGGTTTTGTATTTGGCTATGATTTTATCTGTTTGCATTCTACCTTGCTTAGTCAATCTGATACGAGGGTAATAAATAATCATTATACTGTACTCCAGGGAGGGAAAACGGGCAGCCCTCCAGATGTTGTTGAACTCCAGCTTCCATTAGCCTCGGCCAGAATAGCCAATGGTCAAGGATAACGGACACCGTAATTCTAAAACACCTGGAGTCTTATCCATTCCTATGCTACTCCCTAGTCTTCAAGGATACAGGCAATTTGCACTGAGTGTCAAAAGATAACAGAATACATGAAACCCCTCTAGAACAGGGGTACCCAAACTAAGGCCTGGGGGCCGGATGAGGCCCAATCGCCTTCTCAATCTGGCCTGCAGATGGTCCGGGAATCAGCGTGTTTTTACATGAGTAGAATGTGTCCTTTTATTTAAAATGCATCTCTGGGTTATTTGTGGGGCATAGGAATTCGTTCCTTTTCCCCCCCTCCAAAATATAGTCCAGCTCCCCACAAGGTCTGAGGGACAGTGTACAGGCCCCCTGCTGAAAACGTTTGCTGACCCCTGCTCTAGAATGTCACATTGCAAACTTAAGGTTCTCCTGGGATCTTTGGTTAAAGGGCAGTTAAACAAACAACGTCTAGTGCTTCAGCTCAGTTTTGCTTGCTTTCAGAGTAAAAGCTTCATCAGTTCATTTCTTTTTCAACTCGCAAGTCCTGAATTACTGGAAAGAGTCAATTTGAACTTCTAAATACAAAATTCGTTTTTAAAAATGTTCATTTTGTCAGTTTTCATTTCTTAGTTCAGAATGTATTGATCTGATGTGTAGAGATCTTTCCATTTCTAATGAATTCAAGAGCGTTCCGGAAGCTTCTGGAAGCTTCTCTGTGTGAAAGAAACAAGCAGAAAGTTCATGATGTTTGGGTTATTACTTCAGAGAAGCTGTGTACAGCTGACTTAAGCGGGTTCCCTTATCTTTTCTGTCAAGGTCATGCTGACTATAAAAGTAAGGCCAGAAGGAGACTGGATTTCACTTTCTCTTTCTATCTCTTTTCCTTCTGGTGTGGTGTTCTGTACATAGTATGCTTAGTGTTAAGGTTTAGAGTCTTATTATAAGTTATTGCAAGTTTAAGTTACGGCTGCTGCAACTGGATTTTTTATGGACAATGCCAATCCTGAATGTATTGAATTTGTGACCACTATGCTCATTTGCCTTCAATAGCAGTAAAGCTCTTTTGGATGAAATATTAATTGCCTCTGGTCTATTTTATTTTATTTTTGTATCCTGCAATGTGTTTAAGTTGTTACTCATCTAACTATGCATTGGAATCTTGCTCTGGATCAATATTGAGTAGAATTTCATGACACATTTGCCAAGCTGAGTAAGTATTTGCTCAGCATCTTGATTTGTTGGAAGACCACCACAAGTAGAGAATGGGGACTAAAAGTGTCCGTCCCCCCACGAGTGGTTGGTGGTTAGTATTTTTGCCACCATGTTACTCAACAATCTATCTGTCACTGAGTTTTTTGGGGGGGTTAGATGGATAAGTTTGGCACTGGAGTTGTCAACTGCTGATCCTGGCACCAGGGAAATAGTCTCAGTGTGTCAACAGGCTTCTTCAAACTTCGCAAACACAATGATCCTCAGGGTCCCTTCGAACTCTACAATTCTATGATAATTTTTAACCTTATACTTCAAATATATACCTGCAGGAGGATAATACTTGGATACATCTTTAAACATTTGCAAAAGGCCAGATATTTCATCTTATTTTCTGCCTTAGTGATCTATATTTATTATTTCCACTATTTCCCATCATCTGACTGGGAGTGCTATTACTTCTATAGCCAAAACAGCACCTGCACACAAGAGGGAAATACCAGCAGCCTCAGGAGAATACCAAGCTTTGCAAACGAAAAAGAAAAAAGTTTAGAAAAAACTAAAAGTGGGACTCACTCCCAAACAGGTAAAATAAGGACCAGCCATGTTCAATGGCCACAAAATACAAGCTATGAAAAGCAAGGGTAGGGATAAGATACAGAGCTACTGGGAAACCAGAGGAGGGGGAGAATTCAAAGGAGCAGCTAGAATCCTCAACAGGGAGCATATTGCACTGCAACATTTTTGTATGTGTGTGTGTGTGTGTGCTTCATAAAAGCAATTTGTGTGGATAAGAACTGCTTCCAACAAGTTTAGATGCAGGACTTTGTAGATGGAAGATGGCAGCAAACCTGCTAAACCAGTTTACAGTAGTTTACTACAATTTAATAGGGGTGTTCCACATCTACACAATCATGCTGACAAAGGAACTCCTTAAGTGGTTCTTAAATCAGGGCCAAATTACACCTGTCATTGTTTATGGGCCAAGTACAAACTTTTTCTTTCCCAAATTGTTAGTAGAGAGGAAGGGTCCAGATCAGGAGCCTAGAATGGAGGTAGGTCTGGATTTGGGAGTGAGGGCGAGAAACATTTTGCAATTTGTATTGGGAGAGAACTGCTGATGTTACAAGCTTCCTCTCTCTACAACTGTTGTCCCCTCATGTTGTACATAAATAACTGGGTAGTATTAATAGTGGCTTTACTCTAACCAGAGTCTGTTATACTGTACACAAGTGCTAAATATAACTTACACTAGTGTTATTGAATGACCTTCTACAGAAGTGTTCTCTCATCAATATACCTAGCCTACGAAATTAGCTTGATGTAACTGCAATAGTACCTTGCTGCTGATTTTAGGTTAGTTAGCTTCCCAATATTCAAAATGAAGCAAATGCCAGTGTGATATCACAGAGCTACCAGTTTCCATTTGCAGTGATCCTCTAGCGCCAAAATTAGCAACTAAACCTTGTTGATGCCATCAGCTACCTTTATGTTGCAATACTACTAGCAAATATTATTATGGATCGTTTTACTATTTTTATTTTCTGGTTATTTGTTGTTTTTCATTTGAATATAGTATGGAGGTTATCTTGTGAGGCTAAAAAGTGACTTATAAATCTTTTAAATAAAGAAATTGTACCCACCAGGCATGTACTGAAATGCAGCCTACCAGATGTTAATTTGTACTAGTGGGTATATTTACACTTCATAGGATAATATGCCAAACACAAATGTATGAGTAGAAAATGTTTACAGTAAGATTGCACTAGCCCTATGGAATGTTTTCTCCTCCTTTGAACTCCACTCCATTTCATAATTGTTCACCATACAAAAGAACTGAGGGCTACTATTCATCAATAATTCCAAAGCCATCCCTGGCTCACTCAGCTAATTTCATATTATTTTGGATCCTGGCCATATTTACAAAGTATCCTGTTCATAATACTGAAAATGTTCGGCAGACATGCGCTCACTGCACATTTCCCATGTTTCCTATTTCTCCTCCTCATATAGACCTTCTAAATATGCAGGAAGCCTACAACTGAGTATTTTAAAAAAGCAATGAGCACTATCTAAAGAAGAAGTTCCTCTAGCACAAGGACTTTTTGTTGTTCATTAGAGCTCCCATTCATTCTCCTCTAACCCACTCACCTACCTAAATCTGCTTCAGGGGTTCCTATAACCGTCCACAACACATTTGGGAAGGATGTAGAGGCACACAGGGAGAGGAGCAAGCAGAAAGCCTTGTGCTAGTAGAATCATAGAACTGTAGAGTTGGAAGGGACCAGGAGAGTCATCTATTCCAACCCCCTGCAATGTGGGAACCTTTTGCCCCACATGGGGCTTGAACCCATGACTATGATTAGTCTATGACTATGAATCCATGATTAGGAGTCGTGTGCTCTACCAACTGAGCTACTCCAGGCAATGTAGAACTACAGTCGTACCTTGGAAGCCAAATGGAATCTGTTCCAGAAGTCTGTTCGACTTCCAAAACGTTTGATTTCCAAGGCGCGGCTTCTGACTGGCTGCAAAAGCTTTCTGCAGCCAATCAGAAGCCCCACCGGACATTCAGCTTCCAAAAGAACATTTGCAAACCGGAACATTCACTTCCGGGTTTGCAGCATTCGGGAGCCAAAACATTTGACTGCCAAGGCGTTCGTCAACCAAGGTACGACTGTACTTTGCTGGGTGACACCCTTGTCTTAATGTTCTAAATATACATCTGTTTGAAAGTAATGTGGGCAATGCAACAACACAACATATGCTACACGCTCACATTAGTAGTGTCGTATTCCCTGGTAAGTTGCGTCACCTAAGCCATTTGGCCAGGGAGAAGCGAGAAAAAAACCTGGCTCCACCCCACCCACAAAAGCGAATAAAAACTATGCAAATTTGTGTCCTTGCTTGTGAGTGGGGCAGAGGACCCAAATGACATAAAATCTGGACCCAGAAAGTCTTGTTGACACCCCTGAGTACATTACACTACGACTAGGGCAATGTCCAATGTCTCTAGATAGGGAGATATCAGGTGTACTAACCTAGATGGGTACAAGGCACACCTAGCAACAGACACCACCAGTGTTCAGCTCAGTAGGAACCCAAGCTATGGACTTGGTCCTTAGCTAAAGGAAGTGCAACTCCATCCTCATCAGTTGTCTTCCTGACACACGGTAATTCCATCTTGTCCAGCTAAAGCCTCAGCTTGTTCACCCTTATTCATTCCCAACCTGTCCAACAAACACTGAACTGTTGACACACAAGATTAACACAAAGCTGCTAGTATACTTTTTCAGAGAAGAATACTACTTCAATCTTGCACAAACACTTCACTTCTGTTGATAGCAAGCTGGCATCACTTTAGAGACTTCGTAGCCATTCAAAAGTGAGCAGGAACACCAACACAACAGCTGACTAAAATAGAATGGTACCTAAATTAGAATAAGATTTGAGGGCGGTGGGGGGAGAAACAGCAGAACGGGAAAGCGCTGTATTAACAGTGAAACTGGGGTGTAGCTAATGACAAGAATTTGGATACCTTCCCTATGAATTAAGAATAATTCCACCATTCATCTTGGAGCAAGAACAGAACTAGCCGACAAGCATGAAAAATGGTAAATTCAGGAACTGGAAATATGGCTCTAGGGGAAACAATTAAAAAACAACATCCAGTTTATATTTGGCTATTACTTACCCCCCCCTTTTTTTTTACAATTTTTCAACAAGTGCCACAAGAATTCAGCTAAGGAATTTCACTATTTTCATTTTAGAACATGAATAAAACTTGGTAAAAAGGTTGCGGCAACACGGATGGAGGGCAGGTTGCCCCCTCCCTTATATTTTTAGCAAACTATTTTGCACTGAGCTTGGAATGCAAGATCGGAGAGGGTCTATATAGTTCAGAAGCTGTAAGTCTTAGGGGCGAAACTAGGCTTATTTTCACCCAGATCAAAGACCCAGTGTGGGGGCCCCTAGTGGCGGAGGAAGGGGGTGTGGGGTGCGGTCCGTCCCAGGTGTCATCACTGGTGACAAAAATGATTTTTTAAAAAAAATGGGCTCACAAAACTTTTTAGGAGTGACATGGTGGCTTAGGCACCTGCAGGTTCCGCGCTGCCTGGAATGGCAGCGTGGGACTTGCCTCTGCCTACTCTGCCTCTCCCTCAGCTGCCCTACAGCTGAGGGGGAGGCAGCAGAGAGGCTCCAAGCGGCAGAGAGGCTTGCCCCGCCCCCGGATGCACCACACACACACACACCCCGCACCAGGAACCCGAGCGGCTAGCTACGCTGCTGGGCCCACCCCCAACATGCATTTGTGTACACACACACAAACGGGTTTGAAGCCTCAGTGGCACCCCTCTGGAGGCTTCACCCGGGGCAAAAAAACCTGGCTAGCCCTCCCTGTTGCTACAGCTCTGGTCTTAGTTCCTTCTCCTAATGCAATGGGGGTGTCTGCCACGAAATGGAAGGGAAAGGAGTAGAGACAAGAAGAATGTGTTAGGGACATGCACAGCTCCTCCGGTTGGGAAGACTAAAGAGCTTGGTGAATGGCTCTTCTGTGTGCGAAACAAATGGAATCCTGCTAACGTGCTTTTTTTGTCTGCATCTGTCTCCTAGCCCCCCCTTCTTCTTTTTGAATAAATAGAAAGCTACTTATCACCGAGTTTAAAGTTTTTGTTCTGAACTGATTTGTTTATTATTCAATACAGTAAGTGTGTAAGTAAGTCACCATTTTTAAAAAATGAAACTAAGCAGGGGGAAGTGGCTTGGGTTCGGAAGCAGGGAAAGGATAAAGTGTCACTTTTATCTGCTCCAAATCTCCAACCTGATGAGAAAGCAGCCATTGGGCATTAGTTACATGCATGCATATGCAAGGTGTAGTTAGGGCCTCTGGGCTGGTTCTCACATGGATACCCATTGCTGGATTTCTCAGCAGCTAAACACTGTCAGCTGAAAGTGTGAACTACAACTCAAATTGCACTGTATTGCCAGCCATGCGTGCAATTTTTGATGGGCTCATTCATACATTCACTGTCATCAAGTTAGATTCCCGCTTCTGCAAAGGTGTTCAGTCTTCCCAAGGATCTCATACAGGGGTCTTTCCACAGTCTGATTCCTTCAGTGGTAGATGCCAAGGGTTGAACCTGCAACCTTCAACATGCTGTTCCCCATTAAAGTATGTCAATGTCTTCATGCTATGTCTCCATGGTGGGACTGATCATCACCATCATACCTTACTTACAGCTAGGTATGCTTCCTGCTGGCCACCAAAGAAGTAATGAGGAAAAGCCCTCTTCTCATAATTTGCACTTTTCTGGGATATGAAGAGAGGTCTTTGGATGCTTGAAGTGAGAATTACAACCATTCTGAGAAACTAGTCTTGTCTGAAAAAGCACTGGGAAATGAAAACATTTTTACTTCCTTTGGCAAAGCGTGGGATTTAGGAGGCAAATTATTCCTGGATGAAGCAGGAATAACAGTACCAAACACTCTGCTTATATTAAAAGTGATTCCCAACAAGAAAATAAATGGGAAACCATAGTGCTCTCTTATGGCAGTCACTACTATGTTATCACATGAATGGAAGCAACCCAGAACTGCCATTAGCTAAGATGGTAAAAAAGAAAAAAAGAAAAAAAGAAGTTATCAGATGTAGTCCAAGCAATAGTGCAATGAGATGTTTATATAGTTACTACATTATACAATTTCCTTTCTGTATATATTAACTCATGACTCTTAAGGTTCTTACAAGGATAACATGAACCTTGTGCACATTTTACATGCTTACCTAAATATTTAACATGTACACAGAAATGGCTGCATCTCCCCGTCACACGTACCTCTCAGCTGTCATGCAATTTGCCTCTAAGCTCTTGGACTGTAAATGAAGGATGAATGGGAACACGTGGCTTTAATGGAGAATTTGACAAATCTATGGAAGAGAGGGCCATTGATGACTGCTAGGTATGATGGCTATGCTCTGCCTCCACAGTTGGAGCAGTAATACTTCTGAATACCTCTTGCTGGAAACCGCAGATGAGAATGCTCTTGTCCCCAATCCTGCTTGCGGGTTTCCCACAGGCATCTGGTTGGCAAGTGTGAAAACCAGATGCTGGACTAGATGAGCCACTGGCCTGGTGCAGCAGACTCTTCTTGCGTTTAAAAGCAATGTGCGGATCAATGTTTGAATTCCCCCAGTGTGCAATGCAAGAATGCAAGGCAAACTTATATTGATTAAGCAAAAGACAGCCATTTCCCCCTCATTAACATTCTGTACCATTCCATATCCCGAAGAACACTTTCCATCACTCAAGAATGTGCCCTTAAGGGACTTCTAGAGTTCCAAAGTTAACCTCCAAACCAATCATGTCATCTCTCCTCACCCCACATGACTTGAAGATTACTCTAGCAACATGAAATTTCACCAGTGGTAAATACCTAGTCATTTCTGTGGGATTATCCCATTAACTTCAAGCAATCGTTTTGCAATCAATAACTCCATCCCATCACAGAGAAGCAGCTTCCTACAACAAAACAGCATAACCCAATATGTAGCTTCAATGGGAAAAAAAAATCTTAGTACAGTACTCTCCTCAAGCATTGATCTGTAAAATGCAATCTGCTAACCATAATTTATGACTGACATCAGCTTCTTCTGTAAAAATCAGAGAGTTCACATCTGCATATTCATCATAGAAAATTGCATGCGTTAAAGTAAGCGAACCAACGACACAAATCTTTCATCATACTTTCCAAGACATGTAGTCCACACATTCAGGCAAAAGCCTCAACACACAATGAAGGTTATTGTGCTTAACCAACAGCTTCATGCAAGTGAAATAAATCCATGGAGTTGTTGTAAGCAAGCTTTCTTTACCAAAGTGGTTCTACCTAATCCTGTACACCCAAGGAAATTAGAGTACTCTGGGGCTGACTATGAAAAGTTGCCTCTATTTCAAATGGAAACAAACACCAGTATGAGTTTCAACTTGTTAAAAAGTATTCACTGTGAAGTCTCCAAGAATTGGGGAAGTGCCCAGCTTGTGACTACTATACCACCCTGAAGTTCAGCAGCAAATAAGCTGAAATGCTGTATTCCTGTTTGGAACTGCCCTGCACAATATGTTGGAGATATTTGTTGAAAGACATTAAAAAAAAGATATTATAAGTACAGTTAGATTTCCAATTCCAGAAGCTTCACAGTCATTAAATAAAGCACAACACAGTCAAAAGCTTTTCCACTATACCTCGGCTTTTTTTAAAAAAATCTCCAAAACCTTGTACTCAACCAGTTACAATTGATTACTGTAGTTGAGCAGATCACACACTACAATTGAAGCAGAAAATTTAGGTTTTTTTTTTAACCTACTCATTGTAGAAATGTAGCTTCCAAACTCCAGGAATGCATCCATCATCATCAACTAACTTTACATATTCATAAGTTCAATCAAAAAGGCAAATAGCTCATGCAAATACTTCAGTTGTTTCTTTATGTCAAATGCAGAAGAAACTTGCTTAGTCAAGTCCCAGTGCTTTCAATGGGGCTCATTTCCAAGTAAACATGCTTAGGCTTGCAGTCTCACAGACAGCACACCAATTAACTTTCATTTTTTAAGGCAAGAAAGGAAAGGAAATGTTCTGTAAGACTAAAACTTGAACATAGGTTTCCCATACAAATAGCAAATAAAACTATTAAGATCTGAATGAGAGTAAGAGAGAGAGAGAATGAGATTCATATTTTTCCTACCTTAACACAATCTGTTCATTGGTGCATACATTCTGCAATGAAGGTTTATTAAACATCTGTTATAATGTAACCTGATTTTTTCCCCAATAACTTTACAAGTGATGCCTGGAAAACGTTTAACCCAGTGGCGCTTTATATGCCAGCATACTGAAGCAAAGCACTTAGGGATTTCATCAGCTCATTCCAAGCAGTCGAGTTTGTCCTGTACATTTCTTTAGTGGGCCATTGATTGCTTGGGGCATATGCTTGGTTTCAAAAAGCATTTTAAAAAATCCCTTCATTTTTCAATGAACCTCAAGAAATCATTCACACACCACCTTTCCTTGACCACAGTGCAACGGTATCAGATTTCAACGTGAGTGCCCTTTCCAGTCCCCCTCTTTTTGCCAGCAGTGTTTTGTATAAATAGAAACAAAAGTATAAGCATTCGAAACTACTGAGCATCTTTCCAAAGCTACATGACCTTAACCACATCACAAGTTGAGAGGCGTGATACTTAATTAGACGTGTGTTTTGAATTGCAGTATTTAAACTTCCATGTTCATAACCACTGATTTTCTTCATTTATTACAAAGGAATCCGTCAAACAAACAAACATCCAACATTTTCTATGGCTTGTTGTTGTTGTTGTTGCTGTTGTTGTTGTTTCAAAGACTAGTGTTACCACACTATTGGAAATTAAAAGAAATAATAGCCAAGACTTCTTCACAACTTTGACACATACAGGTGTCTTGGGAGCCCCACTCCTGTCTTGATACATCATCCACTACTGTAAGATTTAGTTAATGCAAGACTCCAGCAGATCTCTGCATGGCTCAAAATGACACCCATGCTCTTAAAACAAACTAAACACTCTACTGTTCCCCATCTTTATTGGAAATTTAGGTAGTCACAAAACACATTATAGTAACTAGCAAGTCACAACATGCTAAAGTCTCTGCATTTAAAAAAAAAAAAGAGGCAGGCTTTAAACTGTGTGGCTAATCCAGTTATGCTTTGATGGAGGTTTCTCTCAGGTCAAGGTTACAGTCCCTGACTGAGAGGAAGCAGACTAACACAAAAAGAGGGATGGGGATGGGGGGAGAAGGATTGAGAAAGACAAGGATTCCCACACCTAAACAACATTTTGTCCAATGCAGTAATTATTTTCTGCAATGCAATAATTATTTTCTCCAATTATATCCACTTTTAGAAAAGAGGCAACTAAGCAGCCCAAATGATGCCTCCTCTTGTTGAAGAAAACACAACACACCTAAGGTTTGATGTTTAGTTTACACAATAAACACATACAAAACAAAACATTTCATTGTTTGGCCAAGTTTTCCTACATGAAAACACCTGTCGTGGGTCTTCTGAATAATAAGCTAAAGGCCACAGTATGTAACTAATAACAGATTACTCTGAGAATAAGTACCTGGACCGGCAGCTACTGACAAGATGGACAAAAAATTAACTGGGAACTCCTCCAATTACAACCTCTTCTTCACCATGCCCCTTTGTACTTTTACCTTCAACTACTGAGGTTAAAATTATCGGTGCAATGCCAGCTTCAACCATTTTGACATGAAAGGGGTATATATTTAATTTAAGTACATTTTACACTACAAAATAATTCTTGAATTATTTCAAAAATTGAAATAATAGCAATGGCTTCTTTTTTGCATGCCTCCCACTGAAGCAATTGGGCATGAATGATGAGCCTGCGGCACTCCAGATTGTCATTGGACTTCCAATCCAAGCATCCCCGAACATTGGACATTAAAAAAAAAATAACTTGTTCTTCCAAATAAGAAACTTTACTAACCTTCCATAGCAATTACTTGTGGACATTTTATCAGACCACTGGCATTCAACTTGTGGGTTGCAGCCGCAGTTGGTGGCACCAACCAACTGTTTTTGTTTTGGGTTCTCCTGCGCCAAATAAAAAATTTCAAAGGAAAAGAGAGGGGCGAGAAAGGATGAGAGAAGAAGACCTTTAAAAAGTGAAAAGGTGTATCTCATGTCCAACCAGGTTGATGACTACTGATCTTTAGACAGCTTTATTACAAAAGTTTATACCAACTGTGTGTATCAGTTTTAGCTTAAGAAATTAACTCTGATGGCCTTTCAGCTGATGCCCTGGTGGTCTGCTGGAATGCAGAGCTAACCAGGGCTATTGACTGTCTGGCTCCGAAGCGCCCTCTCCAAATGCATGGAGCCCAGATGGCTCCATGGTTTCCCCCGGAGCTAAGGGCGATGAAGCAACTGTTGAGACAGCTAGAGCACGAGTGGTGGAAAACCCACTCCGAATCAGACCAAACACAGGTTAGAGCTCAATGTCAAGCCTACCAAGTGGTGATAGCGACGGTGAAGAGGACCTTCTTCACCGCCTCTATTGCATCTGTGGAAAATAGTTCCAGAAGACTCTTCCAGGTGGTCCAGAGTTTAAAGGATCCACCTTCACCATCAGGGTGCAGTGAGGACCCAGTATCTCCTGTGGTGACTTTGCAAAGTTTTTCACAGATAAAACCACTCAAGACTCCACCGTAGGGGCAGGGCTGGGGTGGGAGAGTGCCAGAGCTCTGACTAGTCAGTTTGTATGGGATCAATTTCAATCCGTTACCTCCAAGGATTTGGACAGGCTGCTTAGACCAGTGTTTTTCAACCACTGTTCCGCGGCACACTAGTGTGCCGTGAGATGTTGCCTGGTGTGCCGTGGGAAAAATTGAAAAATTACTTTATATATAGTCAATATAGGCACAGAGTTAAAAATTTTAACATTTTTTAACATTTTCTAATGGTGGTGTGCCTTGTGATTTTTTTCATGAAACAAGTGTGCCTTTGCCCAAAAAAGGTTGAAAAACACTGGCTTAGACGAGTGAAACCGCTCACCTGTCTCCTTGGTCCTTGCCCATCCTGGCTCATAAAAGCAAGCCAGGGAGGGTTGGGCAATGGGCCTTGTGGGGTGGTGAATGCTTCCCTCTGTGAGGGAGTCTTCCCACACCCACTTCTTAAAAAACCATCTTTGGAGCCAGCCATCATGGCCAATTATAGTCCAGTCTCAAATCTTCCATTCTTGGGCAAGGTAATAGAGCAGATGGTTACTGAACAATTCCAGGCATGTCTGGACGATGCGGACCATTTGGATCCCTTCCAATCAGAGTTCAGGCCTCATCATAGGACTGAAACTGCCTTGGATGTGCTGGGTCGATGATCTCCAGTGGGCTAGGGACAGAGGTGAAAGCTGTTTCCTAGTTCTGCTAGATCTCTCAGTGGCCTCTGACACCATTGACCATGACATCCTTCTAGACCATCTAGAGGGGTTGGGAGCTGAGGGGGCACTGTTCTACAGTGGTTCCACTCCTTCCTCCTGGGCCGTGTCCAAAAAGTGGTGTTGGGAGGGGAGTGTTCAGACCCCTGGGCTCTCACTTGTGGGGTACCTCAGAGCTCTGTCCTCTCCCTCATGCTTCTTAACATCTATATGAAGCCGCTGGGAGAGGTCATCAGGGGGTTTGGGCTGGGTGTTCAGTAGGCCTGGCCGATATATCAATATATCACTCAGGACCAGTATGAGGGGCAGACCATGATGACAGTTTCACTCAGCAGTATATTGCTGGTGAAACCGCTGCCTTCTGAATCCCTCTGCTACCAGCGCCAAGGGAGGCACTGCAGCCAGGCACTACAAGCTGCAGCAGGCACTGGAGGCAGAGGGACTCAGAAGGCAGTGGTGAAACCGCCATCGTCTGCCCTCATACTGGCAGAAGGAGAAACAAGTTGCATTGGTGAGGTGCTGATACAGCTTGTTCCTCCCTCTGCCTCTTTAAACTGCTTGGCTGAGGAGCGTGCTATTGCCCTCACCTCAACCAAGCAGTTTTAAAGAGCCACCGACCTGCCACTGGCTGCGGTGCAGGGGCTCCGTTAAGGTGCTCCCCTTCCCCAGCTGAGAGAGCCCTGATCCGGCTCCTGCTTGCACACCAGCAGGAGCAGGATGGGGGCTGCAAAGCTGGGGAGGCGCTGGCTCCATCACACTTCTCACTTAAGGGGGGGGGCAGCTGCCGTTCCCCCTCAAGGGAGAAGTTTAAGGATCCCCTGCCTCTAGCTGTCCTTCTAGAACTGCAGTCCAATAATTATTCCCGTCATATTAACCGTCACAGCAGTGCAGAATGCTTAGCAAACCAAAGAGAGGTCAGTGTTGAGAATGCAACTGTCTGCGCAGGAGAAAGAAAGGACATTTCTACTGGATGTGGAAAAAAGCCGGAGTGCTACTTGACACTGTTCGGCCTTTCCGATGGAGACAAGCACCTGAGTGCTTCTCTTCTAACAATAAAGCATGCACATTCCATGCGCTTGCTTCAATGACTGTTTCAGAGTTTGAAGCATTAAAATAGAGCAGCACAGGTTTTCCCACGAAAGGCTTCACCTGGCTTGCAGAATAAGCTGGTTACCTTAAGAGTACACACACATATGGTAATTTCACTCTTGGTTCAGCAGTTCTGGTTGCCCCAACAGACCTTGAGAAGTCTACTGCTAGGCAAGTGAGGTGGGGGGTGGGCAGGAGAGAGAAACAGCAGAGAATTAGGTACTGTTGTTGGTCATCCTCCAGACAGCATATAAGGATTAGCCTATAAACTTGGTAGTTTTCACTGGGTTATTCAATACAAGCCCTAGAGTGGTTCTCCCTGTGATGAGAAAACCTGACACTAGACATTAGCCTAGCAGAGAGGAAGCAGCACAGGAGCAATCCGATGCCAGGAATACAGGGGGGAAGGGGAGGGGCTGAGTGAGGAAAAGAGATTTCTGACTGCAGTGTGCCTTTTAAAGGACTTTAACAGTTGTTCCTTCCTTAGGAGATTTCTATGGCTAGGGCCCCATTAAGAGACATTCACAGATTTGTCCCAATCAAGTTCCTGAATCAAAAGAGAAAAGCAAATAAACCAAAGCAGAACCCATGATATTAAGGACACAAACATTAAATGTTGTTGTTGTGTACACGTAAATAGCATGCTATTCTAAGCCTGTTAGGATTATCATCCTGCTATGTTGTTTGGTAGGCTGCGAGAAGGTTTTACTTAATAACAAATTATAGTTGTTGCTGGATGACAACTCTCACCATCTCTGGCCATTGGCTTGTGCTGCCTGAGGCTGCTGGGAGTCACAAAGAAGGTTTCAAAGTAATTCATCCTTTCAAACCATTCTACAAATCAACCAGTAATCCTGTTTTACAGATAGGAAGGTGAAACAATCCATGAGGTCTTGAAATAAGCCATCTCAAGTTCAACTTCAGGGGTGTTTTCAAACGAATGGAAACACCTTTGAGCCTACCTATCTGTGTATCATATTGTTAAGGCGGAACAGAAAGCAAATACCCCCCCCCCCAAAAAAGCCAGATGTACATTCTACTAGATATCGGTTTTACAGATGTGCCAAATATAAGAAACACACTTTACTTTACTTTTAAAGGAACACTCAGACTGGAGATTTAAACTAGTCTGAAATGTGAAATATAAACCTCTCAACCAACAGCTACCCAGGGGCATCAGGCATCCCTTCCACGTTCTGTAAGATCAAGCACAAAACTCAGGGAGAAGAAAAAACTTAATAGGCTTTTTCTACTGTCAGCTGCGGCAACGCCTCAAGCGATGAAACGAGGACGCCTGTTGCCTAAACTCTTTGGAGTCCGCGAATGCGATTTCTCCCCATCTGATCAGCGACAGCCCGCGCCAGGTTCCGTTCGCAGAAGGGCTCGCAGCACAGAGCAGGCGCAACAGGGATCAGCCAGGAGAGAGAACCCTTTGGCCTGAGCTGCGACATCCTTGCCAACTTTCCCCTTAAGTGCCTGGCACAAGCTAAAGCTGGCGGGTGGCGGCGCGGGTGGGGAGAGAAAAAGAGAGAGAGAGAGAGAGAGAGAGAGAGGAGCGAAGCCGTGTCCTCCCCCCCCCCCCCCCCGGTGCGCAGGGCGGAGAGAAGGCGCAGAATCGCGGCGGGCCAATGCGGCCGAGGCGGAGCCCAGCCAGAGCCAGCAGCAAAACGCCAGGGGGAAGGAAAGGGCAAGAGCAACTCGGGAGTCCAGCAACTCGCAGGAAGGCCAAGGCCGCCAGCCAATGGGGAGACCCCCGCCGCCGCGGCCGCGCTCCCCATTGGCCCAGCCGCGCGTCCCGCCGGAATGGGGGAGGCCACGGAGAAAGGGGGGGGAGGAGGAGAGTGGGGAGCGGGAGGCGAGACGAAGCTCTCCCACAGCTCCTCGCGCCAACTTGACAGCGACCCTCTTCCACACACATATCTATAAATCTCGCCTCAGACCACACAGCCGTAGCCCTTTTCGAAACGCGGGACACCCACCCGAAGTTGCTGCGCGTCAAAGTTCCCTCGCGACCTTTTCCCGCGAAGGGCAGCGGCGGCGCCGCCTCACGCCCCACAAACCGCGGCTCGGGGCTCCCCTCAGGCTCAGAGTCCGTTCTCTCTCTCTCGGTTACCCGCTGCGCCACACTTCCAGCTTTGAGGAGCCGGAGGGCAAAAGGGACGAGCGGCGTTCAGTTTTCCCTCCTCCTCCTCTTCCTCCGCCATCCCCTCGCCCCCCTCACCTCGCCGAGCTTCCCGCCGAAGCGCAGCAGCCCTGCAGTGGCGCTTTATTACCTTCCGCAGAGGCGGCGGCGGGACGCTTCGCCTCGCGCGCCTTTGGGCAGCTGCTGGATATGTGAGTGTGTCTGTGCGCGCACTCCTCGTTCCTGGGTTTCTCGCGCTCTTCTTTTTTTCTTCCCCCCACCCCTTTTTGGGTCCGCTCGCCGCCCAGTGCGCGTGCTCAGCACCGTCCGGGACCAGCCGAGGAGCGCCTTCCTCGCCTCCTTTCTTCGACGGAGCCGCAGCACCTGCCTTTCCTTTCCCCCCCGGTGACGTCACGGCATTCCTCAATACCTGGCCCAGCAGCGGAGCGGGGCGAGATCTCGACTCTCTCCTTCTCCCTCGAACAAGTAAGACACACGTGAGCGCAAACGCCGCGGGACAAACCCGCACACTTTGTTCTGTGTCGCTTTGGAGATCGATCCTCCTGGGTGTCGCATCCCGCAGAGCCCACCCCCGCCCACCTCGGTTGCTGTGACTTTAACACAGCCGACAGCCTTTGACCAGGTGAGGCTTATGCCCCATCGCTTCATCTACATGACCAGGAAGGGGGGGGGGGACTTGCTGGCTGCATTTCTGCCTGCTCTTAAAGGCTAAGAAAGGCTTTGCTAGAGTGGGGCAAAGGCAGACCCTGCAAGTGTCCCTATTTTCCAAGGATGTCACTGATTTTTCTGATTGCCGCATGGCTTCCGATTGAATCCCGGAATGTCCCCCTTCTTGGGTGTCCCTATTTTCATTGGAGAAATGTTGGAGGGTATGGAGTTATCCGACCCCTGAGCTGTCTGAGGGCAATCCTGTATAGGGAAGGTTTTTTTAAATATACATAATGTTTTCTCATGTTTTTATATATGTTGGAAGCTGCCCAGAGTGGCTGTGGCAACCCAGTCAGATGTGTGGGGGTAGAAATAGTAAAATTGTCCTTATGGAATGGACTGTCCCTATTTTCATTGGAGAAATGTTGGAGGGTATGCATCTAGTCCGGCTTCAGGTTCTCACCGGGAGAAGCCTACAAGCAAGACCTGAACCATAGGAACCAACTTCTAGGGCCCGAGGTTCCTTTTGCTCCCCCAATGAAAGTTTTTGAGGGGGCCAGGGCCCCCCAAATTGATGGCTATTTGCCATTCAAATAGTGTGTGACCACATCATATGATCGATTATGTGGGGGGGGGCTTACCTGCCCCCTCAATATTTTATTCAGGTTGGCACCCCTGACCTCAGCCATCAGTGCCCTCTACACCTGGGATTCCCAACAACAAGATGGAGACAGAACACAGCCATCATGTAACTATGTCTTGTGGGAGCAAATTCCATAGTTTATGCATTAAACCAAGCCCCTTCAGGAAAACAATGTTGGTGCCTCTCCCAGGGGAATTGCAATGATGCAGCTAACTCATCCCCTTAGAACATAAGTAGGTTTGGCATTTACTGACACAAAAGAATTTGGGGTCATAACTGCACAAAACCGATTGCTGCTGATTGTAGACAGCAAGAAGTGGTAAAACACAAAACCACAGTGGTTTGAAGATGCAATAAAAAGAAATGTTTAAATGTGTCAAACCGTACACGAGTTCCTAAAAGGAAACAGAGATTCAAAATCTGCTTTGGGCTTTGCTGGCAATAAAGAGCTTGGGCATGCATGATTGCTTAGTCATTCAGACTGCAATCCTGGAAGTACGGTAAACCCTACAGGATTCCATGGAACGTTTGAGCAGGCATGCACGGGATTTCTTTTTGCAAATGATGATCTCCAAGCACCAGTTTACAATATTTAAAATTGGGAATAAGTCCAAGAATTGTTCAGAAGATGAATAACAGCCTGGCCCGACCCGTGTTTTCTTGGCAATAGCTTCCAAGGTCTCAGTGGCACTTGCCTCCAAGTAAATAAGGTTAGGACTGCAGCCTAAAATGTGGACCAGGCTGTCAGCCTTAATCTTCTAAGCTGGGATCATGCCACTTGTATTTGGTGCTGTGCTATACTTAGTATGCTATTGGCATTAAATGGTAAGTTACCAGTGAGGCCGACTGACAAGACACAAAAGGGGATTGGTTTCTTGTACATTTAATAGTTGTAAAAAGAGGCAATTTGAGCAGATGTAACTTTTCTCCACCCAAGACATGACAAAATTCCACTTCTTCCAAAATTCCATCTTATACCCAACTATTATAGGGACAAGAGATTTGTTCTCTGTTAGATCTGTTAGATCTGTGATCTAAATTCCATGGAAGACTTAATAATAGAGAACATTGGTGACTTGGCACTACTTTAAATGAATTGGTAACTGAGCTGAGCACGTCAGGAGGGCATTGTGCTCTTTGACCCAAGTATTTTAAAAGATGAATGGACAGTGCTAAATGCAGTCTTGCTTTATTGCCACATGAAAGAAAATTATGTTTACTTTCACTATAGTTTGCTTTGGAGAGAAAGCACACACACAAAAAACCACCATAAGAGAAGCTGTCACATCATGAGAATGCATACCTGTTTGGTGAGTAAACGCATAACTCAGATCCCATTGATGGAAATGCTACTTACAGGGCATTAAATTAACTAGGTGGCTCATGCAGGATATTCAGTGGAGCTAGCACCTGAAGAGGTAGACCTACATTTAGAATAGCATCTTTTGCCTTAAAGGTGAGCTCTGCTTGATCACCTGTGTGCAAACTCATAAGGAGAGGAAATACATCACATAGATCTTTTAACACTAGTCCACTGCTGTTCACATGAAGGGTGGCAGAGACATCATCACCCAAGGAACATGGTATCTGAGCTTCCATTTCTAACTTGAACTTGGTGAAGACCATCCCACCAAATCTGGAAGGCAAAAAGGAATTTCTTGTGTTTCTGTGGTTGCTAAACATAATATATTTTGAAACAAAAAAGTGTCCCCCCCAGCCCAAAAACGCTGACACAAAAGGTGGACTGGGGTTTTTATTTAGACACTTCTACCCACTTACTTTGGGGGCGCGGGTGGCGCTGTGGTCTAAAAACCACAGAGCCTAGGGCTTGCCGATCAGAAGGTCGGCGGTTCGAATCCCCGCGACGGGGTGAGCTCCCGTTGCTCGGTCCCTGCTCCTGCCCACCTAGCAGTTTGAAAGCACATCAAGGTGCAAGTAGATAAATAGGTACTGCTCTGGCGGGAAGGTAAATGGCGTTTCCATGCACTGCCCTGGTTCGCCAGAAGCGGCTTAGTCACCCGGAAGCCAATAAAGCGAGATGAGCGTCGTAACCCCAGAGTCGTCTGCAACTGGATCTAATGGTCAGGGGTCCCTTTACCTTTACCTTTTACCCACTTACTTTAATTTTATAAATAAGTTCAAAGCATCTCGCAAAATGACTGAAATACACCAAAATATAGCATTAATAAAATAATAACAATCTAAACATTACTAACAAAACATTACTAACAAAATATTACTAGCAAAAAATACAGTATCATGTAACAAAAGTAGGTTAAAAGAGGGTAAAGAACAGGGAGAAAGAATTATTAACTGCCATTAAATGTTCAGTGGAATAAAAAGGGCTTAGCGGAACACTTGAACTTAACAGGAGCCCTGCTGAATCAGGTGAAAGGCACATCTAGCACAGCATCCTGGGCTTTGCATACCCTCCAACGAAAATAGGGACGTCCCACAAGGATAATTTTACTATTTATACCCCACACATCTTACTGGGTGGCCCCAGCCACTCTGGGCAGCTTCCAACATATATAAAAACATAATAGAACCAGTGCTCATTGAGGGACAGTATTTCAGTATGAGTAGGAAAATGAAAGTACCCCTAAACTTTTTTTTTGGGGGGGGGAGCACTGAATAGAATATTAAACATTTTTAAAAAACCTTCCCTATACAGGATTGCTTTCAGACGGCTCGGGGGTTGGATAACTCCATACCCTCCAACATTTCTCCAATGAAAATAGTGACGTCCTAAGGAAAAGTGGGACATTCCGGGATCAAATCAGAAACTGGGACAGCTTCTCTAAATCAGGTATGTCCCTGGAAAATAGAGACTTGGAGGGTCTGGCTTTGTGGGCAGAAGTTCCCAGGTTCAATGCCCAACATCTCCAGGTAGACTGGGAATGTCCCTGGTTTAAAACCCTGGAGAGCCATTGCCAGTTCTTGTAGACGGTACTGACTCAGTTTTCAGATATCCTAGCCCCAAATCACTGTCTTTGTAGGTAAAACCAGTGCATCTACAATTATATTATACAGAGTGCACATCTCTTTCTGCAAATGCTTTAACGCTCCTGTTGTTGTAGAGACAATAAAGATCTGGACAAAGAGACTGGTAGGCAAGCATAAGGAGAACAAGATGGAGGGGGTAAGATGCTGCAAATGTGGGAGTAAAACAACCATTACAGGAGTGTTTTCAAATCCATGGGTTCTTGAGTATCTTTAGATACGCCATCATTTGGGCATCATTATTTTAGCCCTTTACGTGTAGAAGGAGATTGGGGTCAAGGCAAAACAGTGCTGCAAAGAGCCCGAAGCAATTGCATTGATGCTGTTATTTGCCACCCACACATACTTTCTGGATCATAGTACAAACTGTACAAAAGTTCATAGTAGATAAGGCAATAACTTTTCACTAATGCCTGCTGGTGTAAGATTATTCAGGGTTCAAGTTTGTATAAGATCCTTATCAGGTAGGAGGAGAGATTAGAAGCTGCAGGTATAGAGGAACTTGTTTAGAAATGCAAATGTTTTACTCATCATATTGCAATGTATTAGTGGTAGTATGCTGGAACCCAAATAACACTTCTTCTAAACACATCTACACTTAGATCTTGAAGGCCTTGAGTTGAAACTAAATTCCATTTGAAGCCTCAAGACCTGCTTCCCAGTAAATATATTTAGGATCATTGTTTTACTTGGACAAAAGCCTTATTGACTTTAAGCTAGTATTTAAGCACATGTAAGCTTGCAGTATAAGTTTCTATATTTCTTCTACAAAACAAGAAACACAGAACAAGTCGTCATTTGCATACAATACAGATGTATTTAACTACAAAGCACATCTTGTAAAAATGTTGTAGACTAGAGCATTCATTTTGAGGGTGCAGTACTGGCCAATCTTTCTATTCCCTTTCCCCTGTTTGGTGTATGCCACTTTCTGGAATGACTTTTAGTCATCCTTGTTGTCTGTATTCCCTTTTAGTCTACCTGATAAAGAATTCAGTTTTAGCTCAGAATTTGCATTCTCCTACCTGCAGCAATACAAATTGTTTCCATAAAAAATCATTGCCTTTACAATTGACTCTCCAGAGGTCATTGAGCTCTGTTATCAGCTCTAGTCAGCATGGCCCCTGATCAGGGATGATGAGCTCTGGATTCCAACATTTGAAGGGCCATTAGTTAGCCACCTATGCCTTACAGCAAAAGCAATCTATGCATTATTGACATGGGGAGTTTGTTTTCATGGTTGCAAAGTCCATATTAACCAGAATTATAAATATTAGGGCCGCACTGTTTGAAACATGGTTTCCTGTGTGGCATGTGTTAATGTAAGGATTCTGTCTTGGTTAGTGCAAAGGTAGCCTTATATTACCTGATTTTTTAGGGCTTGAAAGCTTGTCACATTCAATTTCCACCCTTAAATATCTCATTTTACACAATCTTCCTCCAAGCCATCTCATCTGACAGTTTTAGTGCACAGTCATTCTTATTGTCTTCCCTCTATTACTTATATTAATAGGGAAAGGACAGTAATATTTGTTCTTTAAAAAAATGACTTTAAAGCACATAAAACTGACAAGGGAACTTGAAGTCATGTGTCCTGAAAGACCCCCTTGGCAAAATAGGGTTAGAGCTTTCGGTCTGACAGCATCTTTTCAGATCAGAGAACAGGAAAAAATGAGTGCACAATCTCTTTATTCAAAGCAAATTTTGGCTTCAGTCCCCCTCTGAGCTGTCTGCACTTGTATATTGCCTTGATCCCATCCACTGGGCAAACTCATTGTGCAGTTATTTGGAATAGGGCCTTCTTTGTAGTAGCACCTCAGTTGTGCAACTCCACCCCTCCCAGCTGTCATTATACAACTGATGCTGGCAGTGCTAACCTTTTGATGCCTTTCGATAATGCACCTGTTTGCCCAGACTTTTTCAGGGGACTGATGAGTAGTGTGCAATCTGTCAGCTGTTTGCTGGTTTTATAATGTTGAGGGCCTATGTAATATGCAAAGAAATAAGTTTGACTGGCCCAAAACTTTAGCAGGAGCAAATAGTATTGAGGGAATGATTGTGTGTAGCCATCCTTGTAACAACATGAGTGCTGATTATCATTAATGTTCAGTTAAAATGATGTCTAAGAAAGGCAAATGGGCCAGAAGCTACAGTATATGAAAGGCTAATCTATCCAGCCCTCACCTGCTATGCATAAAAATAATTGTCAAGCTCTGGTTCGCCAGAAGCAGCTTGGTCTTGCTGGCCACATGACCCGGAAGCTGTCTGTGGACCAACGCCAGCTCCCTCGGCCAGTAAAGCAAGATGAGTGCTGCAACCCCAGAGTCATCCGTGACTGGACCTAACGGTCAGGGGTCCCTTTATCTTTACCTGTGACTGCACTTAATTGGAAGCAAGCCCTGTTGACATCAGTGGAATATATTTCTGAATAAGATGCTTAGGGTAGTGCTGCATGATAACTTGGAATTGTAAAAGAACAATAACCTGCCCAAGAGCTTAGTGAGGAATTAGCAAAGACAATATAAAGAAGAAGGGGAAAGGGGACTATTTTTGAGGAAACAAATAAAATGGTGCAATTAGAAAAATGCCAGCTGAAGCAAGCTTTAGAGATACAACAGAACAGATTTCAAAACGGGCAAAGCAGTCCAAACAAAGAAAAAACAACTGAAAGGAACATCTGCAAGAGAAAGAAAATAGTAAAAATATGAGGTTTGGAAAAAATGAAGAGAACGAGTAGGAAAAATATCAGCCAATTAGAAGTATTACACCTTTTCACAACACTTAATAAGCGTGCAGAGAAATTACCCATGATTTTACTCATGGAGGAAATAAAGCAAAACTTGAGAGAGGCACAAATATTCTATATGCTGCAGCTAAGAATGTTTAGGCTGTACATTCTTTGGGGGCAGATACTTTTTTTGTTACAGTTACTCCATGTTAATCCCATACACACTGGTAACTCTTACAACCATTATAATAATAGAAGCCCCATTGAATTTAGTGGGATGCTTGCCATCTTAAATGCACTTGGGAACATAGCTTAAATAATACTTTTCTCATTAGATTTTGTATGTAATGCCCCAGCGAATCCCACAAACGTGTTCTTCGTAAAAGGAATGTACTTTTTCCCTAATGGCTGTAGTTCAGGCATGGACTTTGATATAGTGGGGGTGCCCATAGCAAGCTATGGCAAGAAACAAAAACTCTTTCAGCCCTAGATAACTAGAGAATGGATTGGACACTGAGAATGTAGAGGATATTCCCCACCCCTTAATATTCAAAACAACAGCAGCAAGTATTACAATCAATAGACCAATGACCACAAAAACTATAAATCTTTAGCCATTAGACTAATTGTAGCTCCCTTGAACTTCTAGTATAACAGAAGCTCTGGCTATTAAGCTACATGAAAGTACATTGCTTGCCTATCATGGAAGTATTAATGATTTATAATATTCATTCAAATGCATTCAAAATGTCCATCTCAAAGTCATGCTGCTTTCTTCAGAATCATTGCAAAGGAGATTTGTTGCAGTGAAAATGCAAAGAGGTGTGATCCAGCTTCAACTTGGCATATTCAAGTCCCATCAATTTCAGTGCAAATTTCAATATTTAAGTGAATCCCAAAGCCCTTAATTTTGGATGAAGAGCATCCTTCTTCTTTGGAGTTACAAAATACCGGTAAAGCACAGCAGTACCTAGGATAGCCCCTCCTCCATCTTACAGCAGTGACTCTATCAGATCCTGGAATAAGACCAAAATTGTCAAAGTGTCTTCCAGTCCCATAGCTTTCAGCAAATTCAAGATTCCGACAGTTTATTCCTTCAGGCATTTATCTAGTGGCTCCAAACTTGCTTTCAGCTTCTGTTTCTGTTAGAACAGCAGTCATCCAGAAAAAAACCTCGGATGCTGTCTGTTCTGAAGCTTGTAATTTCATCACACGTCTGGAGATTTTGCTTACTAAAGGTTCATTCAGACTTCCTTTTGCCCTGCACTTTCCAGGCGCAGGTTTGCTCTTTAAAGATCCATGTCCTAGCAGCGTTTTTTTTTGGGGGGTGGTGGTCCTGGCACTTTCCTTGGGAAAACTCGCATTTTAACGCTGAATCAAAGCAAAACTCAATCTGCAGGAAACTCAGTTGCTGTTTGCTGAGAGAGACCATGGACAGAAAACTCAAAAAGTTTGCTTTTTGTCACCTTTCACTCTGAGCACCGCTGGGCGGTCTGATCACACTTCTAATAGCTGACAGGGCTGGGGTCTCCACAAGGGTGTTGTGATGGTCCATGCCAGGGACTGGTTTCCTCTGCCCAGGTGGCCAGAAGAGTCTTGTGTGCCTCACCCAGACACCCAGAGCAGCGGAGGAGCAGCCTGGGCAGCAGACGCACAGGTGGGCGGGTTCCTAGCCACTCTGAGCCAGAGTGGAAATGTATGATTTTTGCACATCCCCCCCCCCCGGGCCTACGCCCTTGGTGGGGCCAACCTGGCCAACCCCTGGTATGCCCCAGACTGGGGTGGAACAAAGCCTTGATTATCTAGTTCCTCCCAAGGCGAGGGGCGAGTAGACATATTCGCTTATGCTGTGGTATTAACTCCTTCATGTGTGGGGGGTATTTTTTTTAAAGATAACTTTTATTTGATTTTACAGCATGGAGTTATAACAATGCCAAATCAATATCCACATCTAGAGATTTCTTTGAATCTCTGGACTTCCCCCCAGCCTCTCCATGGGTCTTATTGTCAATGTTTTCAACTGCATATTGTTTCGTAGTCCGCATTTTATATCTGTCCATAATGTCCATATTAACTGTTACATTACAAGTGTTATTAAAATCCTGCCAATGTTTTCATCTGCTTACAGTGGTCTCCTAAATAAATGGTAAATTTCCACCATTCTTTATTAAAGTTTTTGTCTTCTTGATTTCTGAGCTTTCCAGACAGTTTTGCCATTTCAGCTTGGTTTGCCGTTCCACTCTGGCAAGGACCTTGTCTTTTTTCCACCTCTGCGCTAGCAACATCAGTGCAGCTGTTGTTGCATACATAAAGAGCCTTTTCTGCTCCTTTTCTGGTTTTTTTTAAACAAAAGTTATTTTCACTACTCCTTCGGGTAGTGAAAAGCGGGATATCAAATCCAAACTCTTCTTCTTCTTCTCTTCTTAAACATTTTTTTTAATTCATTATATATCATTTTCTAGAAAGCTTTTATTACCTTGCATGACCACCACATATGATAAAAGGTACCTTCTTTTTCCTTTACATTTCCAGCAGGTATTTGTACTTGTTTTAATTCTTTTTTTGCTAGTTTACTAAGGGTCAAATAACTTCTTCATATGTTAATTAGACTTAAGCATGCTGGGTATATGATAGGGGATTGCCATCCGGGGGGGGGGGGATTTTTACATTTTAAAGCAAATGTCTCTGTTTGGTTTAAAAATTAAAAAAAAATGGGTGGGTGGGTGGGCGGCTCGGGTTCAGGCATGGGCACGGGCGACTCAGGCTGCTCTGCACGCCGCTGCCAACCCGAGTCGGGGAAAGAGGCTTGTGGGCATGGCAGCAGCCCCGCATGCCTCTTTCCCTGGCTTGGGCTGGCAGTGGCTCAGACTGGCCTCTCTTTTGCTCTTCAAAAATATGGCAACCCTAGTACACGAGGCTGGTTATCCCGCAGTTGTTTCTGCTCTAGCAAATTCTGCAGGGTTTTGAAACAATACAAAATCCTGCCAAACTGGTTTGCTGGAGGGATCAGTACATGCCCACAAGCAGTGGTCCCTCTGGAGCATCGATCCGGACCACTTTCAGCTCCTTGAAAAAGTGTAATCTTTCTCTATCTCCTGTTTCTTTTCGGAAATAACTTCTGAAGCTTCTGTTTAAATGCCTCTTCTCACCCACCACCCCCTTTTCATGTGTGTTCCCATGTACAATCCAGCACCGACGAATTTGTAACGTATGTTTTTAATTTGGCTTATTACACTGAGCACAATGGACTGTGTGTATCACATAAACTGCTTCTAAACAAAACAGCAGTGGAATAGAAATGTTAACTTAAAATGACTGAATATCAAGGCTAAAAATAAGGATTATCAAGAGGAATCGACTAAATATATTGTGACATTATGACATTTGGGAGAGGTTACAAATGTATTACCACCCAAAACAAGCAAGTATACTTGTACCATGAATCATTCCCAACAGCGCCAGCCAGCAGGGCCAATGGGCAGCAATGAAAGAGTTATAATTCAACAATTTCAGGAGGGTCATCAGCTTCCTATTCCTGGAAAATGTGGGTACCCTTTGGGTACCCAGTTCTCAAGCCATGTAGGGCTTTAAAGGCAACCACCAGCATTTTGAATTGTGCCCAGAGATGTACTAAGAGCCAACGCAGATATTTTAGCACGATCAAGATGCACTCCTGTAACCCTGTGAGGTTGTTGTTGCTGTTCAGAGGGCTACTGGGTGTCTTCTTCACCTCACATCTCCTGATGTGGATGGAGATAAGGCCTAACTGAAAAGAGTGGATTTTAAACCTTAACCGGTTGGCACCAGGGCTTCTCCTACTTTCACATTCTACCTTTGCTCTGACAAATGGGAGGGAATTGTGTCCCTGAGCCTCCATTGTGGAACATATGGGCAGAGCGTTCCTCTGGGGAGTACCGGTAACTGCAGGAAATAGACTGTCAAATATAATTTGGGCCCACGCAACCTGTTGCCAGTCAGGTAACTGGTTGCAGTACTAGCCTTGGAGCACAGAATGACAGCTCAAAAGTAGAAATGCCTCAGCTTCTGCCTCGGTTGAGGATAGTTGGAAGGGTAAATCAAGCACAACCTGTGTCTAGGGGTGACCTCACAGCTGGGCTCTGCCTCCTCAGCAACTTGGCGGCTGGGGAAGGTCCCGTCAGTTTGCATTTCTTAGTGCAGAAAGTATTGAACTGATGTGTAGAGATCTTTCCTATTCTACTTAATTCAAGAGGGTTCTGGAGGTTTCTGGAAGCTTCCCTGTATGAAAGAAGCTTCATGATTGTTTGGGTTATACTGTACCTTCAGAGAAGCTGAATACAACTGGCTTGAACTGGTTCTCTTATCTCTGTTGGCATCTTCAATCCTCCAGTTGCAAGAATCTGCTGATCTTATGAGAAAGGAGGGGGCAGAAACTGCTTCTGTTCTTCCATTCCTGACACAGAAGGGTTTCGCTCTTATCTATGTAGAGATAAGATGGCTGCATGAGAGCTGCTCCTCTCGTGTATGTTTGTAGTTATTTGTAGTAACTGTTAGAAATAAATTAGGTATGCTTCAAAACCTCCACAGCTTCTTTACGTTTTTACTCTGCTGAATCTGGTGCTCACAATGAGCAGGTGTGAGTCCACTGCACCAGGACCTGTTCTCCGGGAATGTCCCTGTGATCGGAAGGTCGGTGAAGGTGCTCTAGTCGCCTATCCCATGCAAGTGCTTAAGATGTGGGCTGAACCAGGCGTACTGACAATCTCTTCCAATTAAGGTCATAAATATAGGCCAGAAGGAGCCTGGGTTTTACTTTCTCTTGCTATCTCTCTTCCTTCTGGTGTGGTATTCTGTACATAGTACACTTAGTGTTAAGGTTTAGTCTTGTTATAAGTTTATGTAAGTGCTGCAACGGGGTTTTTTATGGACTGTGCCAATCCTGAATGTTGTGGATTTGTGACCATTATGCTGGTTTGCCTTCAGTAGCAAGTAAAGCTCTGCTGAATGAAGTGCAATTGCCTCTGGTCTATTTTTGGGAACTCTGCTATGTGTTTTACCGGTAAGTTTTTTCCTCCCCAGAAGAAGCTGGGGTGACAGGTCCAGCCCTGCCATTTAACAGAATTGGCCATAGGGGGATGGGGCATCCTAGAAAGCACAAATAATTAGGAGAGCTGAAAGCTGGCAGCTTACGATTGCTGCAAATCCATTTTGTTTTGGCTTGAGAAATTAAAAAAAAACTGGATTCAGCCTAGGAGCCACTGCCATCTTATCTCATCACACCACCATGGTGACAAAGTAATGCAAATTAGTGGTCGGCTTCTTTTGTGCTAAAAAAGATAGTTCTTCCTGTGCTTTGTCCTTTCCAGTTGTAATTGTGGGGTTTGTAAGGAAAGGATATTTTAGAGGCTGAGCTGGTGATCCATTGCAGTTGAGCATTTACCTGTCACATCAGTTTAAAAGGCGCACCACCATAAACTAAAACACCTTTGCTTTGAATGATTGATGAAAGAAACTCGATGAAGGCCTCCCTTTTGCAGAGAGCAGAAGATTGGTTTGCATTGAAATGAGTGGGCAAAAAACAGAGCACAGAGCAACCTTTATTGAAACTGACTCCTCTTGGGTCTCAGTTTACATTTCTGGAGGATGGTATTCCAAATACTCTTAGGTGAAAGGAGATACTGTAGGTGGAATGAAAGAGGCAACAGTCAGGCAGCTGGCAACTGGCAACTGTAACCTACCACTAAGTATTTCAAAGATACCTGTAGATCACTCTTGAATTTGGCTTCTCCTTTTAAAGATTAAAGTCCAGGCTTAGATAAATAATTCACAGGTACTTTGTGAATGCTCACTTCGTGAACTTCGATATAGATCAAAACGACGACAACAAAAACCTTCAGCTGTTGTCATAATGACTTTCCTTACTTAGTTCCTGCCACTACCTACTTTGGTAATTGAAAGGCCCATTGTGAAGAGCCCTGGTAGCTGCCGCCATGCTAGTCTCGGTAATAAAAGAAAGACAGTTTTCTTGAGAAGTTTTGCCAGACCGGTTTCTGCATTGTGGGTTGCATAGAGCTTACTTATAGGCACCATGAAATCTGAAGAAGATTGTTTGAGCCAGTGAAAATGCAGCAGGAAACTAAAATATTCCAGTGACTCATCCAACCTTATTTGTGGCCAGTAACACACCCCACCCCATAAGTCATTTTGGAATAGGATTGGAGAAGTGGTGGCCTTACAGAAGTTGTTGGGGACCAGCCATCCAATGGTTAGAGAGTATGGAAGCTGTAGTTCAGCAACATCTGGAGGGCACAGATTCCCCCATGTCAAGAGTGTGTGGCCTTCTGAAAGCCCCGAGAAGAATATACATAAAAGATGGAGAGATAACTCAGCAGAACAAAAAAGAAGGAAGCCAATAGCAGACATGCAAGCCTGGACAAGTGTGGATTCTACAAGTATCATAGCTTTGGTTTATTCTTCCTAAAGACTAAGCAGGAAATGACTGTTACCCATCATCACCACAACCAGTCAGTTCATTTCCTGCATTATGAACATTGCCCATTAATAAAACATATCTTTGGGTAATAGAAGACTAAACTCTTTCTGTAGGCTACCATTGTTTTGGATCTGACTATTGGCTAGGTCGGCTTCCATGGGAATAGTTTCTCTAAAAAGAGCGGTCATGAGCAAAGCACCCTGTTGTGCAAGTGATATCTTTTGGTCAGGCTTGGTCATCTTTCACATGCCACTTATACATGGGCAGTTACACCCCTGGTGTGTTAAAATGGCCAAATGAGTGGGAAGCCGCCATAGGAATACAATTTTGTTACCACATAGGAAATGGGGGTTAGTAAATGACTTGGAACATTGACCTCAGGCCAGCAGGGAGAGGAAGCTGTTTGTAATGGACTGACAGCTGGAATACCGGTAGATCCCCAGACGGAGTGAGCTCTGTTGCCAACAGTACTACAGTGGTACCTCGGGTTAAGAACTTAATTCGTTCTGGAGATCCGTTCTTAACCTGAAACTGTTCTTAACCTGAGGTACCACTTTAGCTAATGGGGCCTCCCGTCGCCGCCACACAATTTCCTGTTCTCATCCTGAAGCAAAGTTCTTAACCCGAGGTACTATTTCTGGGTTAGCGGAGTCTGTAACCTCAAGCGTCTGTAACCCAAGGTACTGTTTAAGAAAAGTAAAACATCCAAACCACTTTAAAAAATCTGAGGACACTCCTATATCGAGTGGGTTCAGAACGATACAGGATCAAAGTCCTTAGTAATCCTTACTAATAAGGGAGCCACTTGAATGTACATTAAGACTTATGTGGGCTAGTAGAAGCAAAGGCAGGACTGGATTAATTATTAGACTAAGTATACTACAAAATATGCTTCAGCATTGGCCTATTCTGCTCCTAGCACTCATCTCCTTTAGAATCCATCAGAATCTGTGTGTGGATTTAAGCCAGGGATGTGAAATCTGTGACCCACCAGAGGCTGTTGGACTCCCATCGTCCCTGACCACCGGCTATGAGCTACATGTGGCCAGTAAGATTGTCAGGTCCTATCTAGGAGATGCTGCTGGGGGGGGGGTAGGGAGAGAATCTATGAAGCACACTGACTTTCAGTACTCAAGGAAACTCAGGCCTGTGTCCTCAAAATTAGCAAACCAGTAAGTATAATCATGGCTGCAATCCACAACACATTTGCTGTGTAATAGTCCTATTAAAATCAAGGTGACTTGCCTGGACAAAGTGGATTGTGGGATATAAATGAAGCTAGTGTTCACATTTTTGTTGAGCCATGTTGTGGCTTGTTTCCCCATTGTGGAAGATTGCCGCTTCCCCCTCAGGAACCCTTCTGCCAAGTTGGGCAACAATATCTTCAAAGGCATTCAAGTTGACACCGGTTGGAACTGCCACACCAAAAATTGGACAAAGCCATGTCAATGTCACATTTTGGCCTGCCATCAGGGTTCAAAATGGTGGTCAGCATTCCAACATTGATGAAAACCGCCGCTGCCACCTCGGGAACCCTTGTAACTAGTTTGAAATCAGTGCAGGTTGGACCTGACACACCAAAAAGTCATGCCAAATCTTGATTCAAAATGGTGGCCAGTGTCCCAATGTCAATGAAAACTCCCACCTCAGGAACCTTTATGCCAACTTTGGCAATGATATCTTAAGAAGCAGTCAAACCTTTTGGGAAGAAACAGAGAAGCCATTTCCCAAAATGTAAGTCTTCCTTAAATCAAGCATAATTGATGATGGAGTGCTGCTCCTCTTGAACACATCCTTTCTCCGAGCATGGGGGGGAAAGTTGGCTCATGTTACCATATTTCTGAATGTATAAAGGAAAGATGTGTAAGTGCATGCCTCCCTACCCTATTTACAACCCTGTCTACAAATCTGCCAAAGCCCAAATTTAATTGGCTTGCGGAATGGAATGTTAGAGTTAATTCACCCATTAGCATGTCGTTACTACTCTTTCATTCTTTATGGAGCTTAACCATTTTTGTCTGTTTGTTTTGATCTTTTTAAAATGCCGCATAACCAAATTTTAAAGGGATTTTTGCAGACGAAGATTAGAAACAGGCTTTGTGCCTTATGTGCTAAGATAATGCCTTTTGTTGGATCACAAATGACAGGCCATTCTATTTTGTTATTTCTCTGACTGTTCCCCATTTCAGTTATGTGATCTTGGTATTGAGTGATAAATTCACGCTTGTGCACTTTATAGGTGTTGTGTGTCTCCCTTCCTGCACTGGAAGGTGTAAGCTGATCTTTCTTTGGCAGCCCTGCAAGAATTCAGTTTTTAGAGGAAAGAAATTAATACCAGGCAGCATGCAATAGCAAGGAAAGGAATGTCTTCTTAGATCTCATTTTCATTTAGATCTTGTATCACCTTTTTTGGGGGGGGGCACTTAATAACTTAACAAATGAGTAGAGTTGGTGTAGTGCATGGGTTTGCAAACTAATGCCCGGGGTCCAGATCAGGCCCAATCGCCTTCTCAATCCAGCCCATGGACGGTCCGGGAATCAGCGTGTTTTTACATGAATAGAATGTGTGGTTTTATTTAAAATGCACCTCTGGGTTATTTGTGGGGCAAATAACCAACCAAAATATAGTCCAGCCCCCCACAAGGTCTGAGGAACAGTGGACCGGCCCCCTGCTGAAAAAGTTTGCTGACCCCTGGTGTAGTAACTGGCAGACCAATCCATCATGGAGTGGCATAACTACTGCCGCATCTCCAGCCCTGCCACTATGGATGGAAGGATCTCTCAATTTTGGTTCTCATTTCCTCATCCAGCTCTCCACATTTCACCTGCGATTTGCATTAACAACAACAACAAACAAACAAACAAACCCACTCAAAATTCACCAGCATTTTAGTGCAGACTTCTCCCAATAAACACATTTGTGTATGCATTTTTTTAAAACCAATGTACACATTTCCCCAAGCAGTTTCTGCTCATATAGTGCATCTTTGTATGTTATGTTCACTATTATATTCATTTCTATGCACACTGCCCCCTGACATATGCATTTTTGCAAATATGGTTTGATTGGAGAACTGCATTGCAAAATTTGAATAAGTGCGAATTTTGGAGGGTAGTTCTGTTTTGATTCTCAATATCATTTCGGAAAGAGAAGATTTAATAGATTCGGCTTTAACTGAAAACTGAATCGAATTTCTTGGTCCCTTCCCGCTCTACAGTTTTATGATTCTTCCCTGTCACTAACCATTACTCATGACAGCCAAGGAAGATATCAGTGGGAGGGGAGGCTAAAGCTTGCTCTGGTCTTTGCCAGCTTGGAGCTGGCAAAGCAAGTGGGCTCCGCTCAGGTCTCATGCTCCCAAATGGCAGCAGTAAACCTGGCTCGATTCAGTCCTTTTCCCTCCTAGAACACCTCATTTCTGGTTCTACCTACTTGCATGTTTTGTGGGTGGAAGGATGAGGTTGTGTCACTCCACAGGTAAAGTCCAGTGGGGCTGTTCTGGGCTGCTGAGAGTGAGACTTCTGCCCCCATTTGATCCCCACCTCTGCCATCACAGCAGGTTGTGGTTTGGATTGTACCCTAAATGTGAAAGTGGCTGGCTGGCCTTAGGCAAGTGACTGACTATTCTCAGTGGCATTATTTGATCGGCAGTAGGAAGAAAACTTACCTAGTTTATGCAGATATTTTAAAGAATTGCCAAGGAAAAGCACTTGGAAGACTGCAAAAGTGCTATATGGACGCAACCATGTGGTTGTACTTCAGATACTTGTTTGTTTGTTTGTTTTTTAAGACAAATGCCCATAAAGTGCAGTATGTCATGCAGTAAAATGGTATAAAGCAATGGACACTTCAAATCAAATCAAAACAAGCTTTATTGTACTAGCCAAAGGCCATGATACAGTCATACAACCACCGCCAGGAAAAGAAACATCCATCTGACTATATAACTGCATATAAAAAGCAGAGCCACTGCCCGAAACATCAAGATCATGTGCAGATTGGGGACTCCACACAGCGCACAATATTTTCCTATTCAGACCTCGGAATCTCCTTTACAGTTTACAGCCATTTTTGCCCAGGTTCTTCCTGATCTTTCTTGCTGCCAGCTCAAAGAGGGCCACATTATAAGTCACTGGAGCATTAGCAGCACTGAGCAACCGTAGAACCCTCTCCGCCAGGGAAAGACAGCGCCATGGACACTTAAGAGACAAGTTTCTAGCTCTCAGCAGGTAGCACATGCATGCAAAAGGTCTCAGATTCAGACTCTGTGACATTTGTTGAGCTGTGAAGTGTTCCTGCCTGAAATCCTGGAGAGCTTATGTGAGGGTCTGCCTCAATATCAAGCAAGCTCCCTTGTTCCTGTTGTGATCTGGTTCATTGCCTGGGATGCTCCCAGAGCCAAATTTTACCACCGGAGGCTTAAATGACCTTGGCTGCAAGTGTCTGTGTTTCACTAGCTAAAGCAGCTTTACGCAAGCTGTGAACTCTCCTGGTCACAGTTATCCATGCTCTGTTAAGCTCCAAGTTAGACGGGAAAGTGTTTGGAAACATCAGCTATTGCAAAACACACAGCCGCTATAGGCTCTTAGCTGGGATCAGGTGAAGGGAGCACATCTCACTGATTCTTGGAGAGCAGCACTGGCTGGCAGCCCAACTTCAGAGCACAATTCAAAGTTCTGGTGCTCAGCTTTAAACCTCAATATGGCTTGGGTCTTTCTTAATATCAACCAGCTGGTGTATTACATGGGTCTTCAGGTACAGCACCAGCTCAGGTGAAGCAGGTGATGACTCGAGAGAGGGCCTTTGGGTGATCAAACTCCACCTATGGAATTCTCTCCCATGGAGGAGGCTTACCTGGCATTTGTGATGCTATCTTTTCAGTGACAGGCAGATACCTTTTTTCTTTCCCCACGCCTTTAAACATATGCCCAGATTTCAATATTTTTTTTATTGCTGACTTTATTTCACTATATTGATTGTTATTGTTTTATTACACTTTTATATGTGTTTTATTGTTGGTCGTGAACCAAAATACCTGTTGAAGGGAGCTATATAATCACAACATTGTTTTCCTTCCATTCTTCCTACTGCACACTTCTGTGGTACATTGTAAGGAACTTACACAGTATTTGAAGAAGCCACAAATTCCTTTGCTGTAGAGTTTGTATCATCAGGGCAAGAACTCATGAACAGAAGAATTTTCAGATGAATCTTGAATGTTCAGTATTTATAGCTTCAATGTTTTTTTTTCTTCCAGGGGGTACTCAAAGGTACACAGTACCAGTACCTCTTTTCTTGTTGTTAAAAAGTGTGACACTGTAACAACTTCATGGTGAGTACTGGCACCTATTTTTCTAGGGGGGGGGAAGCACTGTATAGGTTCATATGCATACCACAAACTAACACCTGAAACAGCTTCTTGCAACCATTCCCAAACCAAATTTTAATCAATTCCATGTAAAAGAACATTGTGTCACATTTTATTCATACTGAAGTAAAGATACAAAGCCTCGAATGGCAAATCTATATTGGAGAGTCCGGAATCCAGATTTCCTGCGCCAGCTCTTTAATCACAAAACCACTTGCCTTTATTTCCTAAAGCACAATGGTGTGCTGTATAAATAGCACCTTACCCTGCAGAAGGAATGGGAAAGAAACCAGGAAGCAACACCAAAACATTCTCTTCCTGCACTCATGTATGAAGAGTGGTATATACTTGAGCTTGGTGGATATAACACATTCAGATCTGAATTAGACAGCTCTGAATTTGGTCTGATTGTGAAGCTGCTGCACCCCCGCCCCCCCAAAAGAGGAATACAACCACTAAATGTGGAGAAGTTATCATTTAATATGCTTCAGCTACTCTCACATTCTCAGTTAGGAGTGTCAAAGGGTAGGCTTCCATCCTTTATAAGCATGTTTGCTTGTAAAGTGGGGATTCAAGTGCATCAATACATTGCATCTGTAGCTCCCACCCTCGTTCCAGAAGTTCAGAGCAGCCTTGTCACTTGGGGGAGCGAGGGGCCAGGCCAAAATTTGATACACCCACCTGCTGTCTTTGTGCTGCCTTCCCAAAGTTGGCTAAGCGAGGTGCCGGACTTTTGGAAGGAGGTGCAAGGCTCTGGCAGGGCCCCAGAGCCCTCCCATCTCCTTCCGAAAGCTGGGAAAGTGCTAACTAGACTTTGGGAAGGAAGACTCATGCCTCCTTCCCAACATCCAGAGTTGGCATCCCCAACCCTTGGCCCTCCAGATGTTTTGGACTACAATTCCCATCATCCCTGACCACTGGTCCTGTTAGCTAGGGATCATGGGAGTTGTAGGTCAAAACATCTGGAAGGCTGCAGGTTGGGGGTGCCTGATCCAGAGCCTCCTTACCCAGATTTGGGAAGGCTGTGCAAGGGCTGCAGGGGAGGGTGTGGGTGTGTAATGTTGCTGAGGGTCTCCAAAAAAGGCCTAAAGGGCTTAAAGGGCTGCATGCAGCCCTCAGGTCATGTGTTGGACCTAAGCTAGAGGAAAACTATGCAGAGCAACAAATGCAAATTTTACTTTTTTCTACACGCTTCTCAATCCTCCATCTGGGCAAGCAAGTCATTATTGGGGTGTCCAGGGATCATTCCAGCCAAACAAGAGCCAGAGAAAGTGGCTTGGAGGGGCACCTTTTGTCCCAGGTCTTGAAGTTCCCCATCCCTGGCTTTAGCAAATGCTCCACAGGAACCGGATTTCAATATCACAGTGTAAACAAAAGTATAGGAAGTGTTGAGAGGTGATACCATTTAAACCAAACAGTGAGCCATGCAGCAAAAAATGATAAGGAGCACATGACATTATTTTCAAAGTTTGGGTTTTTTTGCTCACATTTACACCCTCTCTATGCTTCCCATTTCATGTACAACGCCGCACTATAAAAGGCCCATTGTTTCCTGTGGTGCTTTTACTGCATTAAAAACAAAGAGATAAAATAAATGAATGAAATCCATCTTCGGCTGTGTGCAAAGTAAATCTGACAGCAATTAACAGTGAGCGTGTTAATAAGATAAACTGGGGCTGGCCCAATACATTTTGCTGCCTGGGGCCATGAACAAGTCGGTGCCTCTCCTCCTTCCAACTCAGCTGGCAGCTGAATCTGACTTACGCACTTATGACATGATAGCATTATCTGCTGCATGTGAAGCACCAGGCTAGTTCAGAGGTGAGCATTACAGGTCGTGGAATAGGTACAGCTCTGTCCTCAATAGACTGGCATTGCTAGGGGCTTAGGAGGAACAGCCAGGAGGTTGCTGCTGCCGCCACCACCTCTCAGCAACCCCTCAGTCACCTCAATGCTAGGGCCAGCCGTGGGCAACACATTTACTGCAATAGGAGGACAGCCATTTCCCACAAACCACATCCACCACCAGACATCGTATGTTACACTAGGTGTTGGACAGGGAAGGCCATGCTTACAAAGGCACAATTAGGAGTTTAAGGTAAGCTCCCAGTTCTCCGTTGCAAATGGGGCTCACGGACAGCGCCAATCAGCTGACAAAAGAAATCCCCATTGGGAAATCCCAGTATTAGAACCATACAAACAACCCCATTCTGAGTGCCCTGCACTTTCTAAAGTTTGCCATCAATATCTTTGCAGCAGTTTGGTTTCTCAAAAATGGAGCAGCTATAAGGGTTGAAGGGAGTATAACTTTGTCCCCAACCATGTCATGAGAACTAGCAAATAATTCTGTTCTGTTCTGGCAGACACCCCATACATTTAAAGCACACTTCAAAGAAATGTTGGAAATGTAGTTGGAAATTATCGCTCTGGGGTATAAACTACATTTCCCTGAATTCTTTTTTATTTATATATACTTTTTCAGGTTTATACATTTCACTGATTTTACAATCATTTTGACATTTCAAAACTTGACTTACTTCCCCCTCTTTCTGCAGTTCCTTAAATTTATTTTTAATATCTTCTGCATATCCAAATTAACTTAATTTGCTCATTTATTCATCTTCTTTAAATATATACTTTTATGAAGCTGCAGGTTATTACAATAATCCTGCCAATGTTTTTTATCTGTTTACAATTTATCTGTAAATATTCAATAAACCATTTCCATTCTTTCATGAAAAGATTGTTATCTTGGTTTCTTATTCTTCCAGTAAGTTTTGCCATTTCTCCATATTCCATAAGTTTTTGTATCCATTCTTCCTTTGCTGGGACTTCTTCTTCATTCCATTTTTGGGTAAGTAACATTCTTGCCACTGTAGTCGCATACATGAATAAGTTTCTATACAGTTTACGTAGCTCTGTCCCTATAATTCCCAATTCCCCCCTCCCCAATTCTTTTTGTGTGTTGGGGGGGGGGGGTAATGTGCTTTAAATGTATGGTATCTATGCAGCCTGTGTCCCTTATGAAATTCACCTCCCCCAGTCTTAAACCATACATAAATGTAACATGACAAGCTGAATATAGGGTTACAGAAAATTGCAGACACTGCGCGATGAAGCTGCAATATATAGGTCACTAGTTTAAAGCATCTGAAAGATGTGGTTTTTTAATAGGTATATCCAGACTGTAAGACTCTAAAAATATATATATTAGAAGAATTAAGGTAGCATCGTCACTTGGGATAGTATGTTAGCCTGTTGAACAAAATCGACAGAGAATTGTATGATACCATAAAGAAAAAAGACAAATCAGACAATGAAGTTACCATGTAAACTGTCCAGTTTATCTGTTGGAATAAAATACATAATTGTGGCCTTTATCATGAAGCCCAGTGGTATTTAAATAGTTCATATAGCCACACTGTAAATGCTGGGCAGGGTTATGATTTGCCTTGTGTGAAACCTATTTGCCTTGACAAAGGGCTAGGTACAGCTAAGCCCAGAAACACTTTGCTCTAGGCTGGAAATTCAGCTACTGTCCATGGTAGAGTTTTCCACGATTTGCACAGAGATGAATGAAGAAAGCCAGAGTCCCCATACGATCCAGACAGGCTTGCACAAAAAGGATGAGCGCCGACATCATTAAACTTAAACCTCATTAGGGCTGAAGTCTGACGGCCGGACTTTCATGACAACTGATTTCAAAGAATACCACCAACCGTGCCACGTGTACCACACAATACCATTGTCTGTCGCTGCCGAGTAGGGTCCATTGTAGTAGAGGCCGTTCAGGTTGGCAGAGTGACATCTGGCAGAAAAAAGAGAGAAATAAAGGATATCCTTTAGATTCACACGGAACCATCTATGCCCTGTGGTGCTTTCACGCAGCAAATGAATGCACAACAACTGTCTCAAATGTACATGCAACACGCAAAGCAAATGTGGCTTACGTTTTCAAATCAGATAGATGCTGGTTTGAGGGGGAAATGCATCAAGACGCAGTATTTCTTTGGATTGCAGCTAACATCTTGCATACATGGCTTTGGACAGCAGGGGTGGGAGCACCCTGGAGCCTGAATAAATGGTAATCTATACCCAGCCTATGTGTACGTGTAATACTGTGCTTTAACACATTACTTAACCATAAGGGCAGAGGTCACAGTTTACTACTTCTCACTATTACAGCCACTGTATGGAATGTTTTGAAGCTGCAACTGTTCATTACCGTACTTTACATGCACCATGATTAAACCTGGCAATATTATTGTCACCCTAAGCCATGACATATTGCTCTGTTAGTTCCTTCAGTCCCCCTCTCCAATATCATCCTAAATATCCTGCAGTAGCCAGGTCCGGATTAACCACCATGGTAAAATACTATAATTATATATAGTGGCATCCCAGTGTCTCCATGAGATAAGTACACATCAGACAGCAATTCAGTATGGGGTGTGGGTGTGCATTACTGAAAAAATCAGGAGACCTCAAAGGTACCATGAAAATGATTTATTAGCCAAATAAATTATAGACTTTGTGGCTCTTCAAGGGCAACTGGTTTTTAATTCATCTGAAGGATAACTGTCACTCTGAGATAGTATCCAACACTCTTTAATTATCCTTTGAAAGGATTAAATCAGTTGCCCTTGAAGAGGAGTTGCAAGACTTGAAATGCACTGGACCAACAAATTATTTTCGGTGTGCTACTGAAATCTCTTCTATCTGTGCTTATTGCATTGGTGCCTTTCCTTCCTTCCTGCTTGTATGCTGCTGTAGTCCTTCTACCTGGCTGCATTAAAATTCCCACAGTTCCAATATCTGGATGTTGTTGCCTTGTCACATAGCATGGGATCAGTTACTAGGTGTGTGTATCTTACAAAAATGTAGTAATTGTCCATCGCAAAGGATATATGATCTCTATCACCCGCCCTTGTTTGCTACTCTAAAGTTTTCTGACATAGGGTTTGAGAACAGCAGCCTTAAACAAAAGACTTTTTTGTTCCTCTTTCCTGCCACTTTGCCTGCTAATCGGCATCATCTGAGAATGCTTCCGAACCTGTGATGATTGCACATGGGAACAACCACATGAAAGAGGTGCAGTTATGCGCCTTCCCTTCATTAGTGGCTTTGGAGCAACTTTGTGAATGCATTTCCTGCCAGCACTTGGGGTTTACATGATAGAACAAAAAGTAATTACCCACAGCCTGGCTATTAGGCAATTGATGTCTATTTGCTAGGAAATCTCAGTGCAAGTTAAATATAGGCAGACTGGCCATCGGCCAGCAGCTTAGGTTCTCCGAGCTACCTTTTAATTGGCTATGCAGAAATCCTCCCTCACTAGCCCTCTCTGCAAACTGTCTTCAAAACTGTCCATGATGCTACAGGGCTTTATTTGTCTTTGTAAGAAATAAAACAGCTCTGATCCATCTCCCCACCCCCAAACGTCCAGCAGGAGGTCGGAACAGGGCCTTCTGCGGCACATTGCCGTGAGTCAGCCAGTCTACAGCTTCCGAATGTGAACGTAACAATGGTAAATGCCTTGTCAGTAGTATTCAACCGCTCAGAGGCTGGGAGAGGGAAAAGAATATCTCATCAGACAGCCTGCTCCAGAGCAGGACAGGATTTCTCATTTTGAGCAGCACGATCCTGCCACAAGCAAAATTCCTGTCATTAGATGGGGGTGGGGTTTTGCATGGAGAAAGAGCTTGCTTCTTGCAAGGAGCTGTAAGAGGGGTGCAATCCACATTTGCCCCACTCCACTACCCCCTTGCAGGATCCCTCTCTATTGTGGGCCAGGTCAGGCCACCCAGTTGGACAGTAAGTTTTGACCTTAGCTCAAGGTGCCAGTGTGCTTTGCTGTTTAACACAGGAGTAAATTACCAGACAATAATGGCCTGCCCTTTGAGACTCTGTTGGAACAGGGGCTAAGCCTGCTTTTCAGAATGTGATGGAATGGTGGTCCAGTTTCATGAAATGCTGAGGATATGGCCCTCAGCCTTGAGTATCTGTTGAGGCAAGAAGCTTAGAAATTCATCAAGAAATAAAACAACAAGCCAAGGAACTTTTGCCACAGCTCAGAGGTAGAACCCCTGCTTTGCATGCAGAAGGTCTCAGGTTCAACCCCAAGCATCTCCAAACAAGGATGGGAATGTCTCCTGCCTGAAAATGCAGAGAACAGTGGCATGTAGTCAGTGGACTAGGGGGACTAGGTCCCTAAATGTTCCTGCTAAATTGGAGTATTAAAATGTTAAAAAGTCTGGTGCCTGCTTCCCAAAGCCCAGGAAACCTCTGCCCAACATAGAGAAGGAGGTACAATGCTCATGCGTGCAGCGCCAGCGCCAGCACCCAGTTGCCCTTTCAAGCTGACACCTCTGGCCCTAACCATTCCACTACCAAATATATATATCACTGCACCACACTGTCAGAGAGCCCCTAACAGTCAGTACACATAGACAAATACTGTGGCCCCCTTCTTAAAAGGACCTCCCTTGACTTGGAAGTGTTGAACAATTATCACCAAGTGGAAAATTTCCCTTTTGGGCCAAAGTCCTCAGGAGGTGGGAGAAGGGGTCCAGCTTCAGGCATGCTCGAAGAAGACTGAATACCAGGCTCTATGTCTCTATGGCTTCAGGCACAGTCATGGCAGCCTCGCAGGGCCCAGGAGAGGAAGGTGCAGGAAGTACATTATATCCCTGCTCATTGTTGCAAAGGGGGCCCGGGAGCCAAAGGAGGGGAGCCAGAAATTTCCCGGGACCTCAGCAAACGTTTGCACCTATCGGATGAAGAACGAGGATTTGCATTTTGTGTAAGCCTACATTAAAACGCATGGCGCTTCTTCTGCTGCCCGCTTCCTGTTCTGCCAGCGTGCCCCCGCCTACTACTCCCAGGCAATCCAGAGAGGTGGTGCTGAAGTCCCGGCAGAAGAGAGCATGAGCAGGTGAGGCCTGTAGGCGACACACTCCGCCTGCTGACGGGGCTGCCATCTGCCAATGAAGGGTGCTGGCGGTGGCCCACCTTCAAACAGAGGAGGGCGAAGCTGCTCATGGCCACCATTATCATCACGAACAGGTGAAGAACTGACTACATGTGGTGAATTTTCCAAACAACTCTCCTAAGAATCAGGAGGTGGTTAATATTTGCATTGACTCAAATTATATTGCCAGAGGTACAAAAAAAAAAAAAAATCTCCACTCAACCCTCCACCTCCAACTTAAGATATTTCTGTTCTCCAAACCACAAGTAAATACTCAAGTAAATGAGTATTTCCCCGCCCAGGTGGGCCACTTTCTGCAAAACAGCCCAGAGAGCTGCGTCACCTTTTGTTGTTCTTACGTGACCAGGGTGTCCTGTCAGTGCTGTCCTTTCCCTGCTGGTTGCCACTTCTGTTCTTGCAAGCATCCTGCTCTATTGAATGCTCCATTGTTCAGCACAAAACAACACAGCTTTAAAAATCAGCAGGCAGGAGGCGTTGGAATGGAGATGGGCACTGTCCTTTTCGGAGTGCATCAGCACTGCACAACAAAGTCACCATCGCACACCAATACCACCAGTTCTTAAAGAGACACCAACTCCCTTCAGCTGCAGTAGAAAACCTCTTGGATTTACAGGCCACCAAATACCGACATACATTAGGCTCAGTCGCTGACAAATCTCAGTCGCTGACAAATTTTTACTGGGTGCCTGTCATGCTCAAGCAGGACAGCTATTTCCCCTCTCCACTATGTGCTCACCATTATTATTCTGCCCCAGCAGTTGACACCATCACATTGACTCTGAATTGGACTGATTCTTTAGAGCATTTTGCAGATGAGCCTGATCCTATGAGCCTCTATGCTGAGATGGTGTGAACTTGCGGCTCTGCACCAGACAAGGCTGCAAAGCTTCTCCTTGCCTTTGAGATCGGCAGAGCAGGTGCCCTTATAATAATAATAATAATAATAGATCTCTCAGGACCGGTGTTATGTGGTCCCAGCGGCCACTCCCAGTCACCAGTCTAGCTGCCGCATTCTGGATTAATTGCAGTTTCCGGGTCACCTTCAAAGGTAGAGCGCATTGCAGTAGTCCAAGCGGGAGATAACCAGAGCATGTACCACTCTGGCGAGACAGTCTGCGGGCAGGTAGGAGCTGGTACCAGATGGAGCTGGTAGACAGCCGCCCTGGACACAGAATTAACCTGTGCCTCCATGGACAGCTGTGAGTCCAAAATGACTCCCAGGCTGCGCACCTGGTCCTTCAGGGGCACAGTTACCCCATTCAGGACCAGGGAGTCCCCCACACCCACCCGCCCCCTATCCCCCAAAAACAGTACTTCTGTCTTGTCAGGATTCAACCTCAATCCGTTAGCCGCCATCCATCCTCCAACCGCCTCCAGGCACTCACCCTTGCTTTAGCCGTGCCAGTGCTTTGCCAAGAGATGAGGGAATAGCAAGTGCTCTTTATATTTTATCCTGTGTGTTGTTTAAATATTAGCGTCTTCCAATTCAGAAACAGCAGGGCCTTCCTGTGCCACTACAAGGAATGTTGGAAACCGGAGCAGAATTTGCCGCAATTTACATGTTTGTCGGAGGTCAGGAACAGAAATCACCCAAGCAAATATGAATAGAAATTTGCTTCATCTTTTTAGTACACACATATTATTATTTTACAATTTATCCAATTTATATACCATCCTTCATCCGAACAGCACAGGATGGTTTGTAATATTATGTAGTTACATCACTTTCTGTATCATTTTTGACATTTTCATTGCAGGGAAATGCATTGGAATTGATTGCATACTTAATTGTATTAGTTTTGGCACTTTGGGGTGACTTTTGCCAATTCCTCTCTTCATTTGCAGCCCCCCACAGCACCACTTCCATTGACTGCCCCGCCCAAGCCAGGAGCAGATTTTCAGAGACTGCAGAGAAGCAGGAGGTAGGAAATTCATATTCCATGAATGTTAACTTCTTGCGTTCATGGAAAGAAAAGGCCAGGATCCAAGCCTCCATTGGGTTTGAAACTAGCAATAAAAAGTAAACAGCGAGAGCTGGAATAATCTATTTATGGTTATTATTCTGTGACTCCAAAAGATGTGACTCAGTTGGGTATATTCAGCAGTGATTCACCAGAAACAAATGGTGACTCTCCAAAGAGCTTAGTAAAATGCAGAAAATTTTCCTTAAGTGGAAGATTTGACTTCGCTGCGAACAGGATTTACACACAGGTTCATTTGCTCCCTTTTATCATTTTAGTATTGATGAGAGTAAAAAGATTTAGGTTTGGGCCAGCCCCACTTAGGACTGCTTGAATGACACTTGCAGTCACTGGTGACATGGCCTGTGAGTTATTAGGTAAGGGACAGGTCTGGGCAATTTCCCCACAAAAACGCAGAGCAAATAAAGGGTGACATAGACAAACATCGTAGCTAATTTTGATGGACAACCCTTGCCAAGCGAATTTAGATTGCTCTAAAATGGTAAAAGGCAACTCATTTCCAAAGGAACAAGCACATTTATTCTGTAGTTGTTGCATAACTATATTGCCTTACTATTTTTAAATCTAATGACTTTTCTTTCAGCAGCTGCCATTAAAGTTTTCTTATGTATGCCGCTACTAATCCAGGAGTCTTCCTCGCCTGACTGATTTTGTGCAGGCCTCTGCGATGTTGCTAAAAAGGTGTGGAGTCTCTCTGGACAAGGGGATTAAAAAATAACCCCGTTAACATTTATTAACTCATTTCCAGCGCTAACCTGCCCTACATTTCCAAACAAATGCCACATCTGATCTGGAAAGGGGCCAGATGAGACGTGACGGTGGCAGACCTGTCTGTGTGTGTCAAAATTGGATTGTGGCACATTTAATATGAAATCGGGCATTGGGCAACTTAAAGGGCAGCAAGGGAATGCGGGAAAGGAGGGCTGAGTCCCTCCCTCCTGCACCAGCACTACCCCAATTTGTTTTGCACCCTCAACAACTTTTTCACAGCAGCTTTTCCCCCCAAAAAAGCAATGGGCTAGATTTAATGGAGTTGTTGCACTAGCGGAAATCAGCTTGAGCCCTACTAATGAAACAGGACTTCCCCCCCTCTCCTCCTCCTGTACTAACCCTGCACTGCAGCCTCCCCAAAATCCACTTGGGAGAACCCCAAAAACAGGGCAGTAGAGGGGTGATCTTTCTGTCTAGCAAACAGAAATGATTGCACTGATGGAACAATTAATTGTCTTAGTGCAACAATGAATTTCCCCCTAAGGTGGTGTTTTTTTTGTTTTTTTTTAGGGTGCAGGTGGCAGCAGTGGATACAAGCAGGGGAAGCTTTTGTTTAATACTTATTATTTTTCCTTATAGCTGCACCCAGCTTTCCATAAAAATGGACAAGATTGCTAATATAAAACACACACACAGCTTTAATCATCAGGACCTCTAAATGATTTATGTAAAATATACATTGTGTTACTGATAAAATCAAGTGTTGAAACAAGTTAACGTAAAGCAATATTGCAGTAAGCAATATTGCAATATGTTTCACAATAACACTGTCTAAAAACTGGGTAAGTGCACATTATTTTTTTATGGCAACCAGCAAGGGTGCCAACTTAAATAAAATACTGGTGCGGGGGACGGACGGACAGGTAAGCCCCACCCCACATAATTGATCACATGTCGTGGTGCACACACACCATTTAAATGGCAATGCGCATCCAGTTGGGGGGGGGGAAGCTGGCCATTTTGAGCTTGGGACCAGGACTCATAATTGTGTCCAGACTCAGACCAGAGCCAGCATAGCTGGTGTAACCTGAATCACATGCTTCCTATAATTGGCCTCAGTCAACAGCCTGGCTGCAGCGCTGTAAACCAGCTGAAGTTTCCGTCATTTGACTTTATCAAGAGCACACTGCAGTGAGATATCTAGTATACCCATACCTCACTTGAAACCGCCCTTTCTTGCTTTATAGCAGGTATGTCCAACTTGAAGTAGGCTGTGATCTATGATCCAATATAAAAACTGGCAGTGATCTACCACCCAGGGATAGGTGCAGCGTGGGTGGGTGCTGGCTGCTTCTCCTGAGGGGGCAGGGGTGGGTACAGGGTGAGCAGCAGGGGTGGGTGGGCAGGCGCTGGCTGCTGCTCCCGACTCTGGCTGCTTCTCCCCGCCATGGCAGGGGTGGGTGCAAGGGAGGCACACAAGTGTCAAAATGGCCCCTCCCGTGAGAGGAGTTCAGGACGAGGTTGTGGCTGCTCAGGCACATCTCCAGCGGAGGGGGCATGGCGATCGACCAGAATTCATCCCAGGATCGACTGGTCAATCGCGGTCGACACCTTGGACATGTCTGCATCACCATCATTCTGACACATGGCCTTTCCCCGGAATTAGGAGAAGGCAGATTGGGGAAATACGAAGCAGTGATACAGATTCTTTGTTATGTGGTCATAGGCCTGAGTAGCAAAAGGTGTATTTCATTCAAGGTAGCACAGAATGGTCATGGTATTTCCCCCTAATTTGTGTTACATGCATCTTAACACACTCCCCCACCCCACACAAATAAATACATTACAATTTTGGAGACATTGTTTGGTTAGAAAACCGTATAGTAAAACTCGGAGAAGTGCAGATTGTGAAGAGTAGCTGCTTCTTTGGCTTGCAGATTTTGGGCAGTGCAAATCAGGCAGGTTCACATTGTGTGCGAACTGAACCAGATTTATTCCCCATCCCTAGAATAAATGCATGTAGAGTAGAAATGATAATAAAATACTTCAAGTGCAAGCAAAGTGAGGAGGAGCGAGAGAGTTACATAACCTGTTAAACCACCAGCCAGCTTTATCTTCTTCGGCGCAGTTCTTTTCGTAGTTGTCATTATCTCTGTCCTTTGTACTGAATTTCATTCCTTGGTGGTTTGCCCACCATTTAACTTCAGGGTGAAACCCCCCAGTGAGGGAATCTCCTGCTGTTCCAGAGTATTGCCCACAGTTCATCTTGTAAGAGCTCTAGTTGAGAGAGGGAAGAAAATATCATTTAAAGCAGTAAAGGGCAACCTCGGCATCCAAACAACTTCGTCAGAAACACACAAGCGCAACCCAACCAGAATTATTTACAAGCAGAAATGTCTCATACAGTTTCACTTAACATGCAGTGGGGATAATTTAAAAGGCAAGCAGGTGTTTAAGGTGAACGAGAAAAAGTAAGGATAGATTAGAAAGTGTTTCATATTTCTAAGATGCAACATTTCCCCCCTCCACCCGATGTATTTAGAATCCTAATTTCTATTAGAAGTGCCAAGGTGTCAGTTAACGAAGTTCATTTTATTACCTGTTCGTCTCCAACTGTGAAATTTTCATACCGTGCAAAACGCTGTTCATCCATAAAATCAGACAGATCGATTTTCAAGGTATAATTCCCTGAAAGACAACAACGATCGTGTTGAGGATAAATTATCCATTGGAGCGGAAAGAGCTTCCATTCAATTCACTTGGTGCCTTAAAAGGTGTCAGATTCAAGAAATATTGAATTCAACCAGCAGCTGAGAAGGAAATATCAGGAGCACACCAAAAATGTGTGCTTTTCCCTAGGGATGGAAGGATCCATCAATTTTTCTTTCTCTCAGTTTCTCATCTCTCCAATCTTAAATTTAGTTGTCCACATTTATTTATTTAAATCCTCCAGAAAATTCACCAGCATTTTAGTGTGAATTTCTCCTAACGAACACAATTTTGTTTCATTGGAGAACTGCGTCTCAAGATTTGGATAACATCAAATTTCAAAAGATGCTTTCGTTTCAGTTCTCTTTCCCCCCCCCCCCCCGCCAAAAAAAAGTGTGAATTTGATCATTTGTCCATAAATGCAAATGGAAACAAATTCTTCCCCATCTTACCCTGCACCACACGATGGGCGTGGTTTAGGCCAAACCATACTGGGATTCAAGTGCGGAGGCCTGGCAGGCCTAATTAAGCCCACAGGGGGGAGAGAGAAAGCAAATCAGCTAGAACCACATTGCAGAAATTAAATGGTTGATTCCAGCCTTTGTTTCTAGTGTTACACAATCAGCAATGTTCCTGTCATCATTGGTTTTCTTTACCTTAATGAACATTTACTAAGCAGGCCTTCTTACCCTGAGAGGTCAGATAGTGTAGATTTTTATTTCCAAGCCAGTATTCAGCATCTGGTGAAGCAAAATCGCCAAAACCTTGTTCATACTCAGCCCAGTCTCTAAAAACAAAATGTAAACCTTTGATTTGGGTCACTCAAAGAGGATTATCAAGTGGTCCCCATATAAATACACACACACACACACACACACACACACACACACACACAGTGGTACCTCGGGTTAAGAACTTAATTCGTTCTGGAGGTCTGTTATTAACCTGAAATTGTTCTTAACCTGAAGCACCACTTTAGCTAATGGGACCTGCCGCTGCGCCGCCAGAGCACGATTTCTGTTCTTATCCTGAAGCAAAGTTCTTAACCTGAAGCTTTATTTCTGGGTTAGTGGAGTCTGTAACCTGAAGCGTCTGTAACCTGAGGTATTATTATTATCAAGAGGATTTTCAAACACTCTTTCCTCCCCTTTCAGTTGCACAGTCTTCTAATGAAAGCAAATCAATTTATTTAGGGACATGTTTCTGGGTATATTTTACAGCAACCTCCATTGTTTCAAATCACTTCACTCCTTCACAAATAGGAATATTAGTTTCTATTTGATGGGGGGAGGGGAGAGAGAAACTGCTGCCACTGTTTTGTGAAGATGCCATGCATGGAGATTTGCCTGCTAGGAATGCCTTTGGCATCTTGGGTACTAATAGGTCATGTGTCCCAACTTCAGTGGGAGTGAGGCATACCCTCCAACATTTCTCCAATGAAATTAGGGAAGTTCCATTCCATAATGATAATTTTACTATTTGTACCCCACACATCTTACTGGGTGGCCGCAGCTACTCTTGCTGGTTTCCAACACATATAGAACATTAAACATTAAAAAAAACTTCCCTATACATAATTGACTTCAGATGTCTCGGAAGTCGGATAACTCCATACCCTCCAACATTTCTCCAATGAAAATAAGGACATCCTAAGGAAAAGTGGGACATTCTGGGATCAAATCAGAAACCAGGACGGATTTTCTAAATCAGGGACGTCTCTGGAAAATACTGGTAGGGTCACTTAGAGGGTCTGAATGAGGTCCTACTTACTCTCCGCTGGTATCAAGAGTCTGACTCCTACCATTCAGTGTCTGAAAGAAAGTCCTGCACAGGCTTTTGCCAATCTTGACACAGTCCCCAGGGAACTAAAGCAGTCTTAACTCCACACACAGAACTGTTTGAGGTCCATGAGAAGAATTAGAAAAAAGGACCCTGTCTTAGCTGTTAAATAAATACAATTTTTTTGGTGTTGGAGATGGTAAACTGAATGCTTATCTTAGCCAACTGTCATGGACTAGTTGGACACAGAGGAGTGGTGGGTGGAACTAGCTGGGAAACCACAAAGGGAAGAAGGCTCAGAGCCTGGGGAGTGGTGGTGGGACAACGATGGGTGGTCATAGGGAGAAGAGGAGGTGTTGGAAACTGAAGCAGTAGCAGGGCTTAGTGAACTGGGAGAGCCTGTGGCAGAGAGAAGTCCAGAATCAGAGGCAGAAGCTGAAGTAAGAGTGAGAGCAGGGAGGCCAAGAGGCAGAGATGCGTCAGGCTGGTGAAGAGTCACAGGTGTCTCCCCTTCCTGCTGCGACAAGGTCCCCTACCCCCTTGTCTTCCAGAACCAGAAGAGGCATGAAAAGGGCAGAGAAGAGGTTGGCTGCACACTGGCAATGTCTCCAACTGCTTGGAAAAAGCCGTGGAGAGGAGGCGACTTAGATGACTGTCGGGAGGCAGGGATTTTCAGTCTCTGCAACTGATACAAGGGGCCAGATCTACTGGGAATGCACTGCTGTGCTCATTGGGCCTAACACTCAACCAAGTCTATGGATATTGTGTTTTTGCTAATAAAGTGTTAACTCCAACTTTGAGCTGTCAGATACTGACTGGAAAGCTCCTGCGACACCAGTCCAGATTTTATTTTTGGATTAGGAAAGGTTTAGAAGAAAGCGAACTGAAGTCACACATGAAAATGATGCAACAATCATGAGTGTATATGTGGAGCAGATGGACGTAGCTTCTCCAGGATCATCAACGATAAGCACTGAATATTACATTGCATCTTTCACTTTCAGGAGTTAGTACAGGGATAGAAGGTTTAGCATTAGTATTTCCCTCATCCCATGTGCCTATGACTTACGGTAGTTCTGATTTTAAGCCCACCACTTACCTATCAAAATTTTGACTTCCGTCTGACCGTCTCTGAAAGACCGTCCATCCTCCTCCTTCTGACATGTCACAGTAGGCAGAGAATCCACTGGGGCTCTTAAGAGGTTTCATCTTGTAATATCCACTCTGTTTGTGTCCAGCATTATAGATCTCCGCACAATCTGCATTGCCCCAAAACAACAGTCATTCCAAATAATTAAATTTGGTATTGTTCTCATTACCGCTATAATATATGCAAAGAGACTCTTGGAGGGGGTCTGTATTGGAGTCTGACATTTTATACATCTGCTCAAATGTTAGTCCCATTGAGTTCAACAGGGCTTTCTCCCAAGTAAGTGGGTGCAGGATTGCATCACCCAGAGATACATGATATGCCTAGAAAGCTAAGCTAACATTTGCTGTTACAGGTAGGTAGCCATGTTGGTCTGCCATAGTCAAAACAAAATAATTCTTTTTAAAAAAATTCCTTCCAGTAGCACCTTAGAGACCAACTAAGTTTGTTCTTGGTATGAGCTTTCGTGTGCATGCACACTTCTTCAGATACCATTTGCTGTTTCGAATGGTCTTATTCCATGATGTATCTCGATTGAACTGTTTCAGGCTAAACCCCCGGAAGATTTCAAGTCATTTGTTGGTTAAATAAATACAAGGGAAACAGTTGGAAATTGGAGTTAACAAATTCCTAATTATATATGTTTAGCCCACAAATCCTTTTCCACGGTTACTGCTGACTTGGTCTTTATTGAAGACTAAGGTTTATTGAAAGCATATTATTTGTACAAACCCAAAAAACCTTTCCCTCTTTATTTGCAGCCTCCTAAGTCAGATTGGCCATGCATATCTGTAAACCAAGCTTACCTTCTAGCCTCCATTTTTGGGTCTTGCAATTGTAAAAATTAACTATTTATTTCTCAGTGTGGGAATAGCAGTGGCTGCATATACAATATACCTTTAAAATACCCCAGCAAAGCATCTTTCTCACTGCCGTTTGCTGGGACTTGTAGCTCTGTGAGGGGTAATCTGCAGCTGTCAGGATTCTTTGGGGGGATGTGCTTTAAAGGAATGGTGTATACCATGGGTCGGCAAACTTAAGGCCCGGGGGCCGAATCCGGACCAATTGCCTTCCGGTGCCGGCCTGCAGACTGTCCGGGAATCACCACATGGATCGGCGTGGGGATTCTGATCGTTCGGGCTGCACCATTTCCCTCCCCCCTCTCCCTCACAACAGCAGCACCTCCCTCCCTCCTCCTGGCTTCTCCCCGCCCTGCCTAGAGGAGGAAGGGGGCTGGACTTTGTTGAGCCATGGTTGGCTGAGCACCATTTTAAGCAGCCCCTCTCCGGAGCCAACCCTTTCTCACTGCTCGTCGTTGTCGTCCCCCCGCCACCAACCCCTGCTGCTTGCAAGGCACAGGAGCTGTGGTTGGCTGAGCGCCGTTTAAAGCAGAGCAGCCCTTCTCCAGAGCCAGCCCCTTTGCACCACTCATTGTCCCTCCGCCACCGCCAGCCCCTGGCGGTTAAAAGGCACAGGTAAGCAGCCACAGGTAAGGCCAAACTGCGAGAGGCAGTGAAGGATAGGCGTGCCTGGCGTGCTCTGGTCCATGGGGTCACGAAGAGTCGGACACGACTGAACGACTGAACAACAACAACAAGCAGCCACCAGGGCTCATCTGGTGCTGTGAAGAAGGGAGGGGAGTCGTGGGGGGATTTTTGCCCCAAAATATAGTCTGGCCCCCCACAAGGTCTGAGGGACAGTGGACCGGCCCCCTGTGGAAAAAAGTTTGCTGACCCCTGGTGTATACAAGCCCCATCCATATCACCAGTGCTATGGCCTTTGTAGCATGAGTAGGGCTGGCCACTCTGCCACTTTTTGTTTTTGGTACATGACTTGCCAGGTGTCAGGGACTGGCTGGATGAGGAGGAAATGTGGGGGTGGGGGTGGGGGCAGCCAGAGAATCCCCTAGGGAAGACTCAGAAGAGGAAGGTTCAGACCCAGGGGAATGCTGGTGGGACACTGAAGACAGGTCAGAGGTTAGGGGGGCAGAATGGTTGGGCAGAACAGGCTTCGGTGAGAGAGAGGAACCAGAGGCAGAAAGCACTGCAGATGCAGGACGGGCAGCTGGGAAGGAGGCAGGGGCTGAGGCTGCAACAGATTCACAGGAGCCTGCCAGTCCCACTATATTCAGCTCCCCTCCCGCCCTGTCGCCAAGAACACGCCAGACTTTGCATGTAGAGGAACGAAAAGCACAGACCAAGTTTAAGATTGCAAGGAAAACAGCCAGATGGGGAGGAGGCTTAGCGGGGAGTGGCATATTGTCAGTTCTGGCAACTGCTTTGCTGGGAGCTAGTCTTGCCCACAGGCTCCTCTGTTTGCATTCTGTTTCCTGGAATAAAGAATCCATTTTACTGCTCATCTCCAATACTCTGTGCTGACCTGCAGCTGAAGCAGCCCTGACAGCAGGGCAATGTGGCATCACTGACAGGCCACGCAGGTCCTGCTTTCCAACCCTCTGTCTGAAGGACTGCACAAAGTGCATGCCGCTCTTCTCAATAGGTCTCAGAGATCACTCCAGATCTCTTCTTGACTAGCTGGATATGTGTCTTGTGTACATTAAAACAAATAAATGCATTTACTCCCAGGAAACTCATGCCATCAAGTTCACCCCCACAGTTCCACACATTTCCCCAGCAACTTTCCTAAATGCTTAAAATCAAATTCTTTTTTTAAAAGTGGATTTGCTTAGCTAGGGCGACAGTTTCCTTTAATCCACATCGCCCCAAACTAAAATTCTGGTATGTGCTTGATTCTCTCCCTTTAAATACTGACTGTCTGGAGCCACCCTCCGTTGGTAAAGGCTGCTGCATTTATTGAATATGCTGCTGAGCGGATGGAAAAATTAAAGCAAGCAAGCTACTCAAAAAAAGGAATTTGCCAGTTTAACTTTTGGAAGTTCAGGCTATGGTAGCTGCATGCCATGGTTTGGCACAATGACTGGGTGGAGTCTATTTGAAAAGCAGAGAGAAAGGGAGGGAGATTTAGCTCAAACCTTTATATTCTCTTTCTTCTCCCAGATCAATAACACTGTTTTCACTTCCTTTATCTCTGTACTGCATGTCCTTCTCGATTAAGAGCTGCACAATCTTGGCTTGTTGCTGCTTCACACTTTGTTCCAGAAGTCTCACCTGGGCCTGGAGTTTCAGCTGCTCTTGGAAACAACTCTCTAAAGTCTGCTGGAGCAGTTCATTGATGGAAGAAGGAAGATGGATAAGCATTAGTGGGATAAGTGTCGGGTCACTTCCAGAAAACCTATTTATTGAGCATGCATTCCTATCTGCATCCAGAGAGGCTAGACAATGTTGTGTTGAGCAACTCTTATCCCACCCTTGCCAGTACATTTTCAATCGCTTTCATTATCGTAAAAAGTCTGATTTCAAAGGGAAGCACATTTGCTGCCCAAGAGCTCCAAATCAACTTTAATTGCACAACCTGAGTTTTCTGTTAGGTTGTTGATGCCCATGTGAAAATAGTGGCCGTGTGAAATCATTGAGTTGTAGATTTGGAAGGGATGCCGAGGGTCATTTAGCCCAACCTGCTGCAATCCTGCCCACAGCTGTCCCTGGGTGAATTCGAACAACCAACTTTCTGGTTAACCGCCAGGTGCACAAACTCATTGCGCCCGGCGCCCAGTGCAGGTTTCCCACCGATCACCGCCTATCACATTCAGGTCCATGAGCCTATTTCAAAATAAGAAATGCAATATGCTCTTTAATTAGTAGCGCAAGGTTTCATAGCTAAAGTTGTGATTAACCATTTGACGTGTAATTGGTGGTAACGCTTCATCAGGAAAGCTTTGCGGAACAGACTCTTTTTGTGCTCAGAAAGGTAACCCTGTTTGAGCAAGGAATATGGAGTTCAGACAAAGAAAACTCTGTGTGTTTAAGATGCATGAGTGCCCCACAGAAGGGAATTCAATCAAAGCTGGTACTTTGTAGGAGCTACACTCATCCATTGATCCAGCAGGTATTAATAACTGGTGAATTTACATAAACATTGCAGAAAAACTTGCCTCATTCTCTTATTCATATGGAGATAGCAACAAGCGACACACACGTTGTCTTTAATATCCATGCTCATTCTGTGCTGCTGTTTTTGCCCTTTTCCCTGGTTTGAAATTATCCATTTGGTTCTAAAAAAAATACTGTTGTATCTATCAATGTGCCAATCTATCAACACGTTGTTCTGTTTAGTGTTCTCTTTTCCTTGATGGGACAACACTACGTATTATATCAGTGCAATTCTGCAGCGGAATTTTCTTGGTTAAAACATATGAGATCCCCCCTCTCCAATTTAATTACATTTTGGCTTGACTTAAAAGTAGGAATTTGTTACCACAGTCAGGAAATACATACACAATCTGGGTCATAATTACATAGTGTTGCTTGCGGTGAAACAGAAGACAAGACTTCGTTGGAGTCCCCTCCCCTCATTTTTTTGCTACAAAAGATACAATTCAGTTTCCTTGCCTAATAGCAGGAAATGAGCTAGATTGGAACGCAGGAGGAGGAGGAGGGGAAAGGGGCAGCAATGATTCTGAAACTTCTACATGGAGGAAAAATTCAAAACAGAATATTATTTATAGACTAGATCCCTCTCGCCTTCAATATTCATTCCTAGGTTGCTTTAAATAAGCGTTTGTTGCTCGAGGCATGTTGATGCTGGAGCGATCTTGATTGCATGCCTTCCCTTTTAAATATTTGTGTTGCGTCTCAGATGTTTGTTTTTCATTTAATTCCTACCCTTGAGTGCAATCCAATATATGGCAGAGGAGAACAGCCTGGAAAACATGCGGCGGGATTAGGCAGCTTGTCAGGAAACTCTTCCAGAGGGACGGGCTCAGTGCCAGTCCAAAGCAGCTTCAGTAATGCTCCAACAATTCATCCAGAAGGGAACTTGCCTGCCTGTTGGATGTGATGCTGCTTCAGTGTAAAGAGTGGAGCCCCTCCTTGCAGGCTCAGGTGCTGCACCATTCCTAGATTCACAGCTGCTATATTATCCACCAGCGCTGTCAACTGACTAAAGGATTTTTACCGGATTAATTATCTACATTTTAGCTGGTTTGTTGAGTAGTTAACTGATTCAGTGTAACTTCAGACGGATGTTTCAATCAAAACAGGCAATTGTGCTCCTAACTTGTCTCAGACCAACAGATTAAAAGGGATCTTGCTGTTTAAAATCCTCTACCTCTTAGCCAACGAAAGCGGTTTCCCCCAAACTTGGGTCTCCAGCTGGTTTTTTTTGGGGGGGGGGACTACAATTCCCATCATCCCTGATCACTGGTCCTGGTAGCTAGGAATGATGGGCGTTGTAGTGCAAAAATAGCTGGGGACCCAAGTTTGGGAAAAATCGCTTTCATTTGGGAAACACTGAACTAAAGGCTTAATAGACTAATATACTGAATCAGCTGCCTCCCATATTATTTTATTTTTATTTACAGTATTGAATTTATATACCACCCTATACCCAGAGGTCTCAGGGTGGTTCACAGAACAAAATCAAAATATAAAACCACAAAATATATAATCAAAATAAAAACAACCACCCAATAACACACACACACACCCGCCAAAAAAACCCCACATTTTAAAAGGGCATATTGCATACCTTAAAGATAAAGGCAAACGAGAAACGCATTATCCCCATTTTATACAGGCAGGATTGATACGTGGAGGAGATTAGCATCTTACACAGCTGGATCTTACACAGGATCCATAGGAAGCTTCCGTATGGGGAGTCAAGTTATTGGTCCATCTACATTATTATTGTCTACACCAGCGATTGGGTACCTCAGGCCTTGGCACTGAATGTGGCCCTCCTAGCCTTTCTGTCTGACCCATGAGTCTCTTCCTGGGCCATGCACCCTTGCTAACCACATCTCCCCTGGCTCAGTTTTGCATCTTTTTACTCTGCTTGAATGTTTTTGCTTGGCTGGCATGTGCCATTGAACTCTGATAATGCCTCTTGTTTGGAAGACTGAAAAGGGTGTGCAAGACCACACAGAGGTGAAATGCACATTTGTTGCTCCACCCACTTTTGCCTCAGGCGCCACCCACCACCGACATGTGGTCTCTTTAAGGTCAGACAGAAGGTAAGGTGACAATTGGTCTGGAGAAGGTTAAACTGGCAGCAGGTCTCTTTCCCAAACCTACAGTACCTGGAGATGCCAGAAATTGAACATGGAACCTTCTGCATTTAGTGTTTGCAGAACACATAACTGACTACAATTCCAAATTAGGGTTTTTTTGTTTTTTGTTGGGGGGGTTGTTTTTTATTTGCTAATGGCATTTATGGAAGGGAGCAGAGATGCACAAAGTAAAGCAATGGTTTTTTACTTTAAAATGTATGCAGACAGATGTTAGGAAAGACTTGGTCTCTGTTTGCATGCATTTAAAAGGGGAAAGTGACCATCAATACTCTTTTGTGCAGTGTTCATTTCAGTGGCTTCCTCGAGCATGGAAAGCTACACACAAATAATGCATAACAATACAAAATGTGTATTCTTCATACTGTTCACTGGCCAGAGTTCTGGTGTAGTAATCAAGCATGAAGGAGAGCTCCCCCCATGTCAAATATTAGATCTGTTTGATGGGATAGGCTTTGATGCAGTTACTTACATACCCTTTTCTCTTAAGCTTTGCTCAGGAGAATTTAGAAATCTGTGCTGCAACACACATGCTCCCTCTTCTGGCTTTGCAACTGCAACACACCCAAGCAAGGAATCCTAGAATTGAGGAGTTTGAAAGGGACCATAAGGATCATCTAATCCAACCGCCTGCAATGCTGGAATCTTTGTGAGGACTGAAGCCACAACCCTGAAATTAACAGTCACATGCTCTACCGACTTGACCAGATTTGCAACACTACATACTAGGGTCTATATCAAGGGTGGAGAAAACTCTTTTGGCCCAGTACAGCAGAGCCTTTTCTCCACACAGGCCAACTTTCTGATAGGTAGGCAAGACCACCCATCTTCCGAAATTTTGATGTTGTCAGGCAATCCCAGCAACCTATCAAAGTTGGCCTGTGGGGTAACTTGCTGGCAAAGCAGTACCCAGCAGAACTGGATGCCGCTACTGCCCAGTGGTGCCAGCTGATTGACATATGGGCATGGTGATGGGAAAAAGGTATTGCAGGCTAAATTGTACCCCCTGGCCCACAGACTAGACTCTACTCCATGGTCAGCAACCTTTTTCAGCTGTGGGCCAGTCCACTGTCCCTCAGACCATGTGGTGGGCTGGACTATATTTTGAAAAAAAGAAATGAATGAATTCCTATGCCCCACAAATAACCCAGAGATGCATTTTAAATAAAAGCACACATTCTACTCATGTAAAAACACGCTGATTCCCGGACCGTCCGTGGGCTGGATTGAGAAGGCGATTGGGCCGCATCTGGCCCCCGGGCCTTAGGTTGCCTACCCCTGGATGAGGTTCCCCACCCCTGGTCTATATCAGTGTACAGGGATCGTTTGTGAACAAGCGCAATACATTTGTGAATGAGTACAGCCCTCATAAATACACCACTAGGGCAGTCCTTTCAAGAAGCAGGCAGCTGGCCGAGTCTGAACACCTACCAGCTGTTTAGTAGGGAGCAGAACAAGGCTGCTCTTGTCTTAATTCAATTTCATATTTCAAAAACAAAGTGTATTTTAGGCATACTTGAGATGGCTATTTTGTGTATGTGTATCATAATATCATGGACATGTGATGAAGCAGAACAAGTCATCCACTTATAAGCAAGGTTAGGGTTAGGGTGCTACAGGATTCTTTTAGGGTGCTACAGGATTCTTCACTGCCTCTCCCTTTTAAGGAAAGGGATTTATGCTTTAGGCATGCACTGAAGGCACCTGCACCTCAATTTTGGAATCAAGGAGCACCCCCAAGTTATGCACCATCGGGGGGGGGGGAGTGCTGTGCAACTTCACCCAGAACAGGTAGTCTCCTCAATTCCCAGATGAGAACCACCTAGCTGAAACACCTCTGTCTTGTCAGGATTCAGAGTCAGTCTATTTGCCGCCGCCCTCATCCAGCCCCCCCCCACTGCCTCTGGACACTAGTCCAGCACCTGCCCAGCCTCTCCCGATTCAGACAGAATGGAGACCAAGAGGAGTGTTATCAGTGTATATGTGATACAGTGCTCCAGATCCCTAGGTGATAGCTCCAATGGCTCCATATAGAGGCAATATAGAATGTGATATGGAACAGACACCCCAAAGAACCCTCCGCACAAATTCCATGGGTACAAACAGCAGTCCCCCACAAGCAGCAGCATCTGGGGGCTGGGTAGCATAAGTGAAGTTTGTGTGCCAGATATCATGCCCCACGCAGCCTGTTGCCTTCAAAGGCAATGGAAGATATTGTCCCATCACCAGTGTCAAAGGAAGATTCAGCTACCGGTCAAGTTAGTTTGGATCCATTTTGTCATTTGCTTCAGGCACCAAAATTTCCGGGCTGGCCCTGGCTATTGTTCTGCAGATTTACCATCTCTCAGAAGCCTCCAAGTGCTTGGAAGGCGGGTGGGTCCAAACAATTAATGTCAATACATAAGATCAGAGATAATAACCAGCCTCCTTCCCTCCCACTGATTTTCCAACAAGTCATTTAAGGGCAATGGCGAGTTTCTCATGTTTAGAATGCCAGAGTTGCTCCCTCTGGGGAAAAGTCACAAGGCAGTTCTCTAAACATTACCAGAAAGCAGCACAGCTGCGAGGTCCTATGCTCTTGAGGCTTGCTCATTATCACTATATCATTTTACCTCTGTGTAAAAATGCCTCACAGGTAACTGGACTTTAAACTGCTAAACTGGAACATTACAGAAGTATAAAAAAGGACTTAAGAAGTACACAGGTTTGGATTGGTTGGGTATTGTTTTTCTTTGCCTTTTAAAGCCCTTTGAAAGGAACAGCGAAAAACATAACATAATCATTGGAGGGGGAATGCTATTTAGAACACAGCTATGTCATTAATTGGAAACAGATTGTGTGTAACGGACTCTGCCCACTTTGTTGACTTTGGTGTGTTTTTTTCTAAACTCCAAGCCAGATATTAAACAGCTGCTGTCAAATCCTGTGGTCTGGACATGCAATCACATTTATCCCAGCTGCTGCCATTAATACATGCAGAAACTTTTTATTTTACAGCTTTGCATGGCTGATTACAAGCTAACATCCATCCGATACATTCTCTCGGGGAAGGTTTATGTCAAGTTAAAAAAGCCAGCCATGAAGGCATGCTCATTCCTCCTTTCCATGAACATCATGAAGATAAAATGTTGTGTATTCTTAATACTTCTGAATGTAACATATTCATTATCAAGTTAGGAACATTTGAAGTACCCACTAGGAACAATTAAAGAAGCAAATTTTCTTTGTAACTCAAGGGTTGTGTCCAGATCTCTTAAATTTTAGTTCTCTTTGGGGTTTGTTGTTGTTGTTGTTCAGTCATTCAGTCGTGTCCGACTCTTCGTGACCCCATGGACCAGGGCACGCCTATCCTTCACTGCCTCTCGCAGTTTGGCCAAACTCATGTTAGTAGCTTCAAGAACACTGTCCAACCATCTCATCCTCTGTCGTCCCCTTCTCCTTGTGCCCTCCATCTTTCCCAACATCAGGGTCTTTTCCAGGGAGTCTTCTCTTCTCATGAGGTGGCCAAAGTACTGGAGCCTCAACTTCAGGATCTGTCCTTCCAGTGAGCACTCAGGGCTGATTTCTTTAAGAATAGATAGGTTTGATCTTCTTGCAGTCCATGGGACTCTCAAGAGTCTCCTCCAGTACCATAATTCAAAAGCATAAATTCTTCAGCGATCAGCCTTCTTTATGGTCCAGCTCTCACTTCCGTACATTACTACTGGGAAAACCTTTGGGGTTAGGTGGATTTAAAAGAGGATTGGGCAAATTCATGGAGGATAAGGCTGCAATCTGCAATGTTTTGTTGCAAGTACCACCAGTGAAATTATAATAACAAGAATCTTTGAACATTTGAGGACTTCAGTAAGCGCCACTTCCAGAAATCTACCATGTACCGCTCATCTCTGGTCTACATATTATCTTTTAAGGTATCTTTAGACTCATATTTTCATATTCAACTAAAAAAACAACTCTGTCCTTATCTGGAGAGCAAGCCCTCTAACCAACCATCTTGAATTAAAACAGGAACTCTGAGGGAATAGTTCTGATCTGACGTTTTATGCATTAAAAAGTAGCAATTATAAACTCTGTTGCAGCGGGTTGGACTAGATAACCCTCGTGGTCCCTTCCAACTATACCATTTTCTGATTCTGCTATATCAGCTTAAGCCAAATGTCACCTCTGAACTCAACAGGATCCAAGTATGAATAAGCTCATTTTTTTCTCTTACAGGGTGAGAAGAAACTACAAATCCTCCTTGTATTGTGTAAAACTTACCAAGCCAGCTGTGCCTACTATCAATACATTCTGGAGAAACAAATGAAATAAACTCCAATTTTTCATTTTGATGAGCCTGCAAAAGAAAACAACATCTTGTGTCAGCAGGAAGTACAAGCATAGCTGCTGATGACTCAGCACTGTATTTGCAGAAGGAATCAAGGACCTGCTGTTTGCTCCCTCATTTGCATAGCTGAGGCAAGAAGTGAATTGCTAGAAATCAAATTAATCTGAACTAAAATATTTTAATGCCGCATACAGCTTAAAAAAGAAGAAGAAGTGCTCCTCAACCCTATTGTCTGGTTCACCCGACACAGTATGCCAAACTATGGTTTACTGTGAACAAGCAAACATGATGATGCATTTTGCTCAAATCGCACCCACTTCGCTTCTCCCTTCTCCAAGTAGGAAAGAAACCAGAGTGCTGGCTGAGTATTAACATGCAAACAAGTGCTTGTGGCTTGCTCCTGTTTTTAAAAAACACAGAGACAAGAGGAAGTCTAGGTGTGCTTTTGTCTTCCTCTCTGCTTTGCTCAGAGAGAATCAAATTGTGGTAGATTAGCAGCCAAATCTAACAGTGCATGTTCTTGCTACTTAGCATGACAAGGGGTTAAGGCGGGGGTCTGCAACCCGCGGCTCCGGAGCCGCATGCGGCTCTTTTGCACCTTTGCCGTGGCTCCGGGCAGGGCCGGTGCATTTAGCGCCGAAATGTAGGGGGTGCTGCGCCGCGCTGCTGGCCTGCCTGCGCCCACCCACTTCTCTACCTTGCCGGCGGCTGTGCTGCTCATGCGTGCCTCGTTTCGTGCCAGCGCAGGCGCAGCAGCAGACCGCAGCAGCTTCCCTCCTTGGCGCCTGTCCCGGCGCTTGTGTTTGGCTGGAGCTGCTGGCTGCTGCGATTCGACGAGGCGCGACGACTCGACGAGGTAAGGAGGCAGCTGCGGGCTGGGCCAGGGGCGGCGGGCGAGGGGGAAGCCCTCTTTTAAAAAAGTGGAAGGGCCCGGCTCCAGGACACGTGGCAGTCTGGGAAGGAAAAGGAAGCCCGGCTGTTCAGCTAAGGGCGGCCCAACGGGATGAGATGGGCGCGGGAAAAAGCTCAGGGGATGAATGGTCCCGGGCTCTGTTTCGGGGGGGCGCAGGAGACTTCCCTTAAGCAGCATGGTGAAAGGGGCCCGAGCATGGGCGTACCGACGGGGGGGGGCCCTAGAAGCCCCCTGCCCCCCTAGAAGCGGGAGTCCCATGGACTGAAAGAAGGGTTTTATCCATTCTGAAGGAATGTTTCCCGCGCCTGTAGGGGGGATGTGATCAGCCCCCTGCTTCAGCCCCTCTCAGCTGCCTTGCCCAGCCCCTCTGCTGGCCAATAGTGATTGGGGCAGTGTGCATGCTGTGTGCTTTTGCATAAGTTTGCTAAACTTTTAGGGTTGCATTTGTGCTGTTCATGGGGCGGAAGTATTCTGGGGGGTTGGATTTCCCCTTCTAGATTTGCCCCTGCAGCTTCAGGCGTTCGGACGGTTCCTTTAATACAGTGCTTGTTGTTTGGCTGGGGGGGGGGAGCGTTTCGTGATATTTTGCCATTTTGCCTTCATTACCTGCTCTTCATTACCTGTCTAAATTGTGCTATGAGCTTCTGGGTGTTTATATTTTTGTGGGCCGCAATGGTTTTGCGGCTCCCTGTTTTTTTTCCTCTTCGGAAACGGGTCCAAGTGGCTCTTTTTGTCTTAAAGGTTGCAGACCCCTGGGTTAAGGCTACAGAGTTGTATTGCTGACAGGCAGAGACTCATACCATAGAAGTGTAATTGGCAGAGAGGGCTCTATGTGATGTCATTTCCCCTCCTCTCCTGAGGTGGAAGGAGCATATAACATTTCTAGTTCCCCACTCTCCACTCTCTCTCTGACCAGCGATAAGAGCAGGAGTATAGTCAACTGCTCCTGCTCAGGCACATGCCTAAGGCTGTTTCTGCTGTAAATATAAGCATTTTACCTGCATAGTTTTTACTGCTGCTATTGCTGAGAACCAGTGCATGACTATGAATACTTATTTAAAATCATTTTTTAAACTTGCTTCTCTATTGTCCGATTCTGTGTTAAGCAGGGTAAGAAAGGGGGAGTCAGCTGCATTTGTCCAAAATAAGGCTTTACAGCCTATTTTTTATTTTTTCATTTTACTGTGAAGGATGAGACTTTAAACTCTGCTAAACATTGCATTTAAATGCAAGCAGCAAGTGTATGTTCTCTGTCTGTTCAACGGGGTTTCCCAAACTTGGGTCTCCAGCTGCTTTTGGACTACAATTCCCATCATCCCTGACCACTGGTCATACTAGCTAGGGATGATGGGAGTTGTGGTCCAAAAACAGCTGGAGACCCAAGTTTGGGACACCCTAGTTCAACTCATACGCATGGCCCCCTGGAGGGATACACTGCAAATAATATACCCTCTCCTACCTATTAAAACCCATCCCACAAAAACCACAAGTGCCAGTTCCAACATGATACTGGGGTTGTGCCCACTCTTCCATTTACTACAACCCTGGTTTTGAAGGTGGCTATACAGACACTGTGAGCCATAAACCATATCCATCCTACATCCATGCCGCTGTTTCTTATGAAATGTTGCAATTAAATGCATCCCTCCCCCACAAACCAGCCTTTATCCAAATTGATAATGTGTTTTTAAAAGGTGTGAGTGTGCGGGCACTGAAACTCCTGGGTGCATACCTAGAAACGGAAGGGGTAAAGGAAGTTGTGTTTTGGGGAGACGGAGCAAAAGGCAGTGCGTGGAAACATTCTGACGAGAAACAGTGGGGCATCTATGCAGTGCCAGATTTACGTATAAGCTAAACAAGCTATAGCTTAGGGTCCCACTCAAAAAAATTAAAGTAAAAAACAAAACAAAAAAAACCACACTGGGTGTACATTTACAAGATAAAGGTAAAGGGACCCCTGACCATTAGGTACAGTCGTGTCCGTCTCTGCAGTTGTGGTGCTCATCTTGCGTTACTGGATGAGGGAGCCGGCATACAGCTTCCAGGTCATGTGGCCAGCATGACTGAGCTGCTTCTGCCGAACAAGAGCAGCGCACGGAAACGCCGTTTACCTTCCCACCGGAGCGGTACCTATTTATCTACTTGCACTGTGACGTGCTTTCAAACTGCTAGGTGGGCAGGAGCTGGGACCGAGCAACGGGAGCTCACCCCGTCGTGGGGATTCGAACTGCCGACCTTCTGATCAGCAAGCCCTAGGCTCTGTGGTTTAACCCACAGCACCACCCGCATTCCAAAAATATAAGATAAAAAAACAAATAAAATAAAACCTACATACAGCAACAGTGTTTTGTGCTGTTTAGGGTCCTACGATGTAAGTATTGGACCCCGCCTGCTAGCCTGCTCCCTTAAATGTCACTGGTTTGCTCATTTCTATATATAGGGTGCATATATTCTACATGTGCAAATGGTTTCAGATACCTATTGGGTCTATAAATTACCATATAGCATATATTCAACACACACACACACACACACACAAAACCCAGCTACAATTTGTTGTTGACAAAGGAGAGCTGGACCTATTACATCCAGTAGCTTAGGGCCTCATCAAACCTAAATCCGGCCCTGCGTCTATGGCAACATGTGGATCTGTAGAAAGCACAACTTGAAAAAAGCGACAATGCATGCATTTTTGTAAACTAAGAAATCTTTAATAAAAAATATACTAAAAAAAAAACTATATAAAAAAACAAGAGGCATCTACCGGTAGCTGCTTTGGGTAGTTCAGACTTCCAGTCCAAAGATATTAAGGCCACACTGCTGCCTGAATGAGATTTTTCACTGCTATTTTGATTCCCTCCCTTAATGAGATAGACTTTTATAGGGGGAAACAAAACAAAAAAAGTAAATAGAATGAAATACTATAATTAGGCATACGTGAAAACTGAAGCAACAGACAAAAGATTCTTCAGTACAAGAGAGCTAATACATTGTAATTTTAAACACAGCTGAAATGGGTTGCACGGGTTTTAATAAGGGTTACTCCCCTTAATTATTGGCTTTGTAAACTGAAATCATATGCAAGATATCCAACACAATCCAGTGTATTTTCACTCAGTTCAGTGGAACTTCATTCCAAATAAATGCTTACAGAATTGTAGTCTTCTCATCTTTACAGACCTGCAACTCACCTTAGCCCAAATATGCCATGTGGATTAGTTATTACAGAGCCTGTGATATGCTTGCTGATATGCTTGCTGATTTTAGGAAAACAAAATGCTTGTTTACAAAACTATTGTACTACCAACTTTACTGTACGCTGGTGAAACATGGACCACTTATAAATGCCATCTCCAACTCCTCGAAAGATTCCATCAATGGTGCCTCCAAAAATTTTTACACATCTTTTGAGAAGTCAGGGGAACTAATGCCAGTGTACTGGAAGAAGCGAAGATCACCAGTGTCAAAGCAATGATTCTTCAACATCAACTTCGTTGGAATTGTCATGTTGTGCGGGTGCCTGATGATCATCTTCCAAAACAACTAATCTATTCCCAACTTAAAAATGGAAAGCGTAATGCTGGTGGTCAACAAAAGAGGTTTAAAGACTCTTTCAAGGCAAATCTTTAAAAAATGTAGTATAGACACCAACAACTGGGAAACACTGCCCTGCAAGCGTTCTAATTAGAGAACAGCCTTTACCAAAGGTGTCATGGGCTTTGAAGACACTCGAACTCAGGATGAAAGGGAGAAACGTGCTAAGAAGAAGGCACGCTTGGTAAACCCTCACTATGATCAACTCCTCACCGTGATCAACTCCCACCCGGAAACCTATGTCACCACTGTGGAAGGATGTGTGGATCCAGAATTGGCCTCCACAGTCACTTATGGACTCACTGTTAAGACCATGTTTATTGAAGACAATCCTACTTGGCTACGAGTGATCGCCAAAGAAGATGCTTGCTGATGGCATGTAATCCTGCCTCTTTCTGTTGTTATGTGTCTCCCCCACAGCCCTTACAATCTCCCTTTGCTATGGATTTACTAGAAGAGCAATTATAGTACAGTCGTTCCTGCTATGGTTCATGACAAAAATGAGTGAAATTTGACACAGATTTTGTCAGCTTCATGCAATTTGTTGAGTCAAATCTGTGGGGATTGGGAATCCTGAATCCCATGACCTGATAAAATTAAATGGCATTGGCACAACCCTTGCCAATTTTATCCAGCTAATTCTTGTAAAGCGTCTGCAAAAATTGCTTTTGTTCTTGTTGTCTAGAAACACCCACTACCCACTGAAACGTATTAGCTCTGATTAACGCATGCCATGCAAGCCTTTGCATACTTTCTTGAAAGTAAGTTGTACTGCACTCAATGAGACTTACTCTCCAGTAAGGGTATTGAGGATTGCTGCTTTACTTTCTTTTCCAGCAACTCACTAAACAGTTAATCCCATTAGAGCACACCAATGTAATTAAGTACAGCATATATATCTGGTGATAGAGAAATCACCTCCACCCTCAAAACAGTCTTTTGTCATTTACCTTTAAATGCTGGAGAGAGAGAGACCCTTCGGAGTTGATGCAAAGAATATCACAGCCTTCTCCAGAATGAGATAGTTGTTGTTTTTTTGCTGTTAATTTCGAACCGTCCAAACTGTAATGAGTCAGTGGGGAGGAATGTTCAGAGGAGTTGCAGTTGTCCTAACCATTGCTAGCTTGCCACATTACAAATACAATACTAGTAAGATTAACCATGCAATGAAAAAAGGAAGGGGGGAATAAAAAATTTAACGCTAAGCAAAAAGTTACAAACATTCTTCTTCATTTGACACCAAGAAAAGTTGTACAACATGAGATCCCACTAGACCCTGCTTTTTCCTTCTGAATCTCACAGGAGGTTCAGTGAGATGGGGAGATAATGTATTCATCTTGTGTATGATAACAGCAGTGAGATCACTATGTGCAAGAAAATGGCACCTATGTGTCATAACCACAACAGACAAGTGGATGGAAAAAGTCTTGGGATTGCCAAAAGGAAAAATGGGCAGCTGTACAATGCCTTTTGAAAAGGCTACATGAGCACTCGGGTGGATATGAATATATAAATGCATGTTTGCATGTTCCCACAGAATCCAAAATTGTGCTAGGGACTGCAACAATGGGAGGTAATGTGGCACACAGTATCTATTGAATCAAGGCTGGGAACACTCACATCTGAAGCTGTGAAGAGCCGCTGCCAGCCAGTGTAGGCAATATTGACCTAGATGGACCAGTGGTCTTTCAGTTCAATGCAACTTCCTTATGGAAGAGTCAGGGAGAACTCCACTGAACACAGTTGCAATTTACTTCTAAGTAATCATGTATAGGATTGTCTTGTTAATCTCTGAAAAATGCTGTCACCACAGAAGAGGTAAAGTCTGATGATATGTCTAAGAACCATTTTCTAATTAATAGTTCTTTCTCTGTTATAAACTTTTGACATGTACATTGTTATTTCTTCCTAACCACATAGTGACATACCGAAGAGCTGCTCAAGACCTGCACCTATTTCCATTTTTAGGTGTTTGTTTCTAGAGAGAAAAGAAATTATTTCTTATGTCATTAGTTTTTAAAGTTGTACCATTTGTGCTTTTGTGTTGTATTTGGCTGAATTTCAGATCTGGTAAGGTTATCTGTGTTTAAAAGATAATGTTACACACCTATCATTTAGCTGCAAATGTCCCACAGATTAGCACTATGCTCATTTTTGAGAAACCTTGAATTATATGCATTAAGCACCACCTGGAAGCTTTGCTGTTTCTCAGAATGATGACGTCAAGTCACCTTGAGCTGTTATGTAAAAATACAGAAAGGTCAGAATGGGATGATGCATCTTATCCATCTGCTTCCTGTGTTTTTTCAAAACATCAGGCTAAGGTTCAGGTAGGGTAATTGACTACTGATGAACATATTTCCTTCTTTTTGATTTTTTTTATTGCAAAAGGAATCAACTAAACATTAGCCCCTCCTTCTTGCCCCCGCTTTTCCTGCCAAAGGAGGGGAAGAGTCCTTGCCCAAGATAGTCTGGAAGGGAGATCTACAGTTCTGCGGGGATGATAAGGCAAAACAAAGAGAGATTACAGACTAAAAGTGGACATGACCATCCAAGGTGTATTATAAACTATTACTTCATTCTCTGTTGAAGCTTCGTGACTTTTTTGACAGCTTTATTTGTGGCATGAAGTCACCCTCAGAATGCAACTGCAAAAAGAGATCACGTTTTTAGATCAAACATGAACATTATCCATACTTTTAACATTTTAGGCAGAACACTTTGTGTTAAAAATAAGAGCTCATATGGGCAGAAAATCATTCTGTCTTTGAAGCCTCTAACATGGCTTGGGATTCCTGACTGCTGACACATGCATTAAATTAAAGCCATAAGGTGTTGAGAAAGCAGTTCAGTATCAGGGGCATTTCAAACTGCAGAGGAATGATTGTTTTCAGATGCTCTTTTAATTTTTAAATTATTAATGCACATCATGCCCTCAAGCTTGTTTTTGCAATGTGCTCTCAGAATTTGGCACTTATTCATCTTACTTCCTGCAACAGTGCCTAAAGAATGGAGAATGTCTAATTGGACCGGGTATTGAAGAGTATTAATACAAAATAAGTAAAGAAACATTCTTTATTAGGTAACTTTCTGGTAGTGTAGTTGTGCAAAAGGTTTAAACGTTTTACAGAACTTGTCCTCACTTTGTCTGATCAACGGTTGTTTGAAACCTCACATACTCCTGCCTGCATTCTTTGGATGTTTCTTTGGATAAAGTCCATTTTGGAACAGGATGTATTCAGGCTGATGAAAGGGTTTGTGTGTTCCCTCTTCCCCTTCCCCGCCTTATTTAGGAAGAACCATTTTACAATAAGATTCACAGAAACTAATTAGTCTGAAAGGTGAAATTCCCTAGAAATATTTCAAGCCCACATGTAGATAAAGCAAGACACTTAAGAGCTTTTGGTTTTGAGTTTGGCTACCAAATGGTGGTATTCAGGACAACCCAAAGTACGGTGATGAGTGGCCTGGCAGGTTGTTGTCACTACTGCCGACACATACCACAATCATGGCAAGCTGTTTCTGCCACTGCTGCTTCTGCCTCCTAGCAGGCTTCTGCCTGGCAGTCCCAGGTTATTTGTGGCATTGACTCATTGACTTACTTTGGATTGTCCTGAATACCACCATTTGGTAGCCAAGCCCAAAACCAAAAGTCCTGTTGGGATACATTTTGGCTTGCCTGCTGATGAAACTAAGTGTGTGATGATTGATAATATTGTCATTAATCCGTTTTAGACCCCTAAGTAGTAGCAGTTGCCAGGACATTGTCTTTGCCTCTGTATAGTTCCATCCTTATTGAAAGACATTGTGGTAGATTGCAATGTTTAGCTGGTGATATTGTGCGGTGAGTTATTGCGATGTTGAAAACCAGTTATCGCCTAGCCCTTACACAAATTGTGATTTGTGATATATTGCCAGCTCAAATATTATGAAACAATTATCACAATGTGATCTTCAAACTGGTTTTGGACAATATATCAATATGTCGCCCAGCTCTATTTACCATACACAATAATAAAGATTATCCCAATGCAGCACTAATTCAACTGTTAATTCATTAAAATATATAAAGGGAGGGCATAGCCAGTAATTCAGTTAATGATATCCCAAAGTAGACCCCAAGATGAAGACATTACTAATTGGCAACCCACTTCCAATTTTATACCTAAACTCAAAAGATCAGAAACCTCCTCACAGTTCTTATGGTAGCTGCTTCCTTATTAAGGCTCCTAGCAAGCAATCACTCTCTCCTGTTTTACGGGACAGCTCACTCTTCATTTGTCAGCAATGGCAACCTTTTTGGAAAAACCAGGCACTTCTGGTGTGTTTATGTAAATTAGGTAATGTACTTTGTTCCTCTCTTTTAAATACATGCAACTCTCAACCTATGTGGGGGTTATGTTCCAGGGACAGCGCCTAAGGTCAAAATACATTGAGTTCAATGGTGGGTAGGATTGTCAAAGTCTTTTTTTTCCAAATCCCTGCCCCATTTCCACCCCTTTTAATTTTTTTATTTGCCATAGAATATTGCTGAATGTGTGCAAGTTAAATGCATGTAAGTTGCAAGTTACCTGTATAATAATTGCACTAGCATCAGAAGTTGCTTACTAACACTGGAAAAGTATTCAACCCTTACAATGAAAGCTCTGTATGTCTTGTGCATCATACAGTACTGTATAGTATACAATCTATAAACGCTCAATAATATTTTAATAAATAAACATGGAGTTTCCTTACATTCTTCTGCCACCTACTGGACAGATGGATTTTTTATATTGGCACAATACAGAATCACATTTAATCTGCTCAAGATTAATTAACATTGCTTGATAAAGAATAGAACATCATCTCATAAGAACTGTAAGGGGGTTTCTGATCTTTTGAGTTTAGGTCACTTCACAGAAGTTTGTGATTTTGTGAGCCTTAGCCTGGGTTAAAATCCAATGGAGGATTCCCTTGTTGAACAAGCCAGACAGGACAGTTCCTTGGTGAGATAGATGCTGCTGAAGGTCTTTAGTCTATTAAATGAAGTGGTTTTGTGCCAGAAAGCACACGAAACTCTCCGCTGTAGGCTCAGGTGGAATCTATTAATAATAATAATAGTAATAATAGGTAAATAAATCACTTATTAATTGAATAACATCCCCCCCCAAAAAAAACCACCCACATCTTAAAAGGGCAGATGATATCAATCGAATCAACCAAAGGCATTGTTAAAAAGGAGCGTTTTTTGCCTGGCGCCTAAAGGTGTATAATAAAGACTCCACTGTGTCCGCTGTCCCTCACTCCAAGGAAACTGAACCCTGGGTAGGCACCTGAGCAATCTTGCATTGCTCGGGGATTGAGGTGGTGTGCCATGTTTTTGTTTTTTAAAAGTGAGCCTCTAAGTCTAAGCCCTTAACAGGGCCGTCTGGAGGACTCGCGTCCCGCCAGGCAAGGCCAGACGCAGCGGGCAGCCGGAGGGCGCGGAGGGGCGGGTGGGGGACGCTGCCAGCTATGCTCCACCTCCCCTTCCTCGGCCGAAGCGGCAGCGCGGCGCTGCCGTCCAGGGAGCCCTGGCTGCAGCGCCAACGGGAGGCTCGCCGAAGGCCTCCCCGCATCCGCAGCCCAAAAAGAGGTGGGCGAGAGCGGCGCTGCCGGCGGGGCTGGAGGGCGCAGGCGCCCTCCTCAGACCGTGGCATCTTGCGCCAGTAGCCTCAATGACTAAGACGTCCCTGGCCCTTAAAGAAAGTTAAGGAAACGAAATGAGCGCCGCACCTCATAGTCACCTTTGACAGGACTTAACCGTTGCTGGGTCCTTTACCTTTTTTAAAAATGGATAACATATATGTTGCTATTCTGCCTTTTTGAATACATATTTTATATGTGTGAGTTTATATGTTTGTTTGTGTGTGCGTGTATATAAACACACACACGCAATTGCATTTGTAACCTCCGGGTAAATAAATGAATAAAAATAAAAGCGCCACCTTTCTTCCTTTTTCCTGACAGTCAGCGAGCTCAGCCCTGATGGACCAGCTTCCAGAGACCAGGAGAAAAGAGTGGAAACAATTCAACCATGCGCAAAGGTAGCATCTCCGGTAAAAGATGTACTGCTAGTAACCGGTGATTCTACTGCGCCTGTCTATTGAACCCGCGGTTTCTGACAGGAAAAACAGAAGAGAAACGCAGCAATTTTATCAGCCAATGCGAAAACCTATTGCAGAATCACCGCAATCGGCGGCCCGAGACTTAGCAAGGAGACTTAGCATGCGTGCGTGCACTTTGATAAAGCCCCTCAGCAAGTCGGGCGATTCCCCACGCAGAGTGGCAGAGGTAACGCCGCCGCTCAGGAAGCCCGATATCCCACAATGCAACGCTCTCGGCCGCACAGGATCGAACTACGCTCCCCAGACTCACTCGAGCGGAGGGCCGGCGGGCGGTTCGCGAGGGTGCCGCGCGCGCGTTGCGCTCTGGGAAACGTAGTTCGAACGCACGAGTCTCGCTCGAGGCGGACTCTCCGCCGCCTCCGCAACGCCCGTCGAGGAAGAAGCGTAGCCTCCGGAGGACCGGGCCACGTGACCCGGGGAGGGGACGAGGAGGAGGAGGAGGGGGCGGGGAAGAGATAAAAGAAGGCGAGGCGACGGCGGAAGGGCATCTCCTTTTTCCCGGTGGAGGGGCAACTAAGTAACGGTACGTATCCGTCCGCCGCCTTCCTTTCACCAAGATGGCGGCGGGGACGACCGTTGGAACGGGGATGTGAGGGGGGACCCCGTCATGTAACAACCCTCTCGCTCCGTTTATGGAACGAGGACGCCGATGGGAGCTGCCGGCCGAGAAGGGCGGAAGGCGGAGAGGTACCCCCTCAAAACGAACAGCCCTTCAGAGCCCCCTGAGGTGGGAGATAACAGGAGGCAAAACAAAAAGCGCGCGCGTGTTATGATGGGGAGGGGTGCCTCTGTGGGCCCGACTGAGGGAGCGCGCGCCTAAGGAATCGCGCGCGCTGGTGCGGAGGGGGCGTGTCCACCCGCTCCACCTCGAGAGCCCCGCGCGGCGCCCTTGGTAGGCTCCGCCCCCTGCGTCTCGTTGGGAGAGGGTGCCTTGTCTCCAAGGAGACGGAGCGTTCCCTTTCCTAATTGGCCCGAAGCCAGGCTGCTTGGATCGTTCGGGTCCCGCCCACCCCCGCTTTGCTCCTCCTCCTCCATCCCCTCTCTGCCGCCATCCGGACTTTGCCGCCGATCTCAAGGCAGGAGCGGGGATTTCTGAGCCCCTGGCTCCTCCCCTCCAACCGTCTTTCTGACCACGCCCCCGAGAAGCGGCAGGTAAGGAGGGATCGGCAGTCGCGCTAGGGCGGCCGTCGTTGGAAGAAGAGCTCGGGGCCCGGTTCCCTGCCCGACCGGGCCTGCACAGCGCCGACCGCGGGTAATGGCTCGGCTAAGATCGTTTCCTCGCGGTTGCCGCATTTTAGGGAACTGAGTTCGGGTCCGCCGCTGTAACTGGGGGGGGGGCGGGCATCCCAGGTTGTTTCCCAGTCTCAGTAATGCAGTATAGGGGAAAGGGGCTGGCTTTATGATGAACTCCGAAGATCGTGAGCTACGGTTGACCAGGCCAAAGAATTGTGTCGGGGTCTGCGTTCGAAACTCCCATTGTTCCAGGTGCAGTTTTGCGACCAGGGATTTCATTCAGTCTCTGAGCTCTGTTGTCTTAAAACACTCTGGGCCTAAGATTTCAGATTAAAACTGCAGAGTGGAAGGAAAAGAGGACCTTTTTCTGCCTCCCCACTTGCAGCTACTCTCTGAAGAATAGACCCTCTTAAGAATATTACTGGGGTGGGCAGGTGAAGAACTAGACCATGTGGGAAATGAACATAAAATTTTAGCTGCATTCATTTTCAGCTTTGTATTCTTGTTATTAAAAAAAAGTGCCCAGGCATTCCGTTGTTGCTCCCATAATCTTAAGTTTAAGGGACCATTTATCTCCCAGTTTTCATATCTCAGTTTCTGAAACTGGTTAGGGTAGGTGCTTCCTGTTAACCATGGCATCTTAAAGCTCTCCTCTTTGCTGCTGCTTACACTCCTGGTTCTGCTAAAACTGCCAGAACTGAAATTTAGGAAGCAATGTGCCATTATATATGCTTAACTGCAAGCTTCTTATAGCAAGAGGCTTATTTGGGTGGCTGTAGTCCAGCTTCAGTGCTTCCCAATGGTAGCCAACATTTGATTATTTATTACTATAGCCTGGAGAGTTTAGTTGGTCATAGGATGGTGCTAATAATGCCAACATTGCAGGTTCGATCCCTATGGGACAGCTGAATATTCCTGCATTGCGGGGGGGTTGGACTTGATTATCCTCAGGGTCCCTTACAACTCTGCAATTCAGTTATTATTTATTAAATTGTATACTACCCTTCAACCAAAGATCACAGGGTGGTTCGCATGAGTACAAGTTAAATAGCAGTGCCTGGTCTGCGTATACTTTTCTATATATTCAATCAGAAGTGCAAACCAGTACTTCAAGTTTAAAGCTGCATACCTTTTGTTACCTTTCCGACATAGAGCAAGCCAGTTACAAGATTGCAACTTCGCTGCTGCTGCCTTCTTTGTCCCGAGGTTGTTTACAGAGTGTGCTAGGCAACCACCTTGCAGTCTTAGGATGAAGGACGGTGTACACATTTAATTATTATTAATAATAATAACCCTCTGTATGTAGTGACAGTAATGTACAACAGATCTTGTTGCTTGAATCTGCTCTAAAATTACAGAAAATACTGTAACAGTAAAAATTAAAAAATCTTAGCGAGATCTAAGAAGTTCTTCCTTGTTTTGAAATTAATGAAAACAGTTTTAAATGCATGTGCGTCTTTAAATGGTTTTTCTTTTGAGAGCTGAGGGTGGCTGTAAATTGGGCTGATATAAAGTGAATGCAAAATATCTAGTTGGTCAGGCTAACTGGTAGCTGGGAAAGACTATTAGTTACTTTAGAGCAGGGGTGGCCAACTTCCAAGAGACCTACTCCCTTTTGGGGGGTTCAGGTTGAGGTTGTTGAGCTTTTTTTAGGAAGGAAAGCCATCCATGTTTTGGGGGGTTCGGGTCAAAGTTGAGCTTTGTTTAGGAAGGAAAGCCCTGTTTTGGGGGCTTCAGGGCAAAGATGTAGAGCTTTTTTTTTAGGGGAGCCAAGGTTGCTGAGTTTCTTTGGGGGGAGCCAGTGATCTACCACAGACGTCCAGTGATCTACCAGTAGATCATGATCTACCTGTTGGACATGCCTGCTTTAGAGTATATAGCACAGTGGGGGGTTTTGCCAGTTGCAAATGATACTTGTGTTATCGATCAGGCAAGAACAACAGTGCCTCACTACCTGTCTTTTCATTCCTGTTATAATCATGGGGCGTATCATATGTGGAAGATAATTTTTAATGTAAGGGGGCAGACAGATTCAAAAGGGAGCAAGAATTTGGGGTCATTGACAGCCTGATCCTTGAGTTCAGTTGTGCTCATTTCCTAGTAAGTTTGATGGGTGCAGTGCTTTCTTATATTTAGCCTCCTTTGGAAGGAGATCTCTGTATTTTTGCAATATTTGCATTTATTTACAAATATACAGGTTGAACAAAGATACATCAGGAGCACTCAACCTGAAGTCCACTTCTTTCACATTAGATCTCTAGGGAGACAGCAAGCACCCCAGAGGCTGTTAGTTTTCAGAGTTCAGAGCTAGCTCTCTCAGCCTCACTCAAATGGCAGCCTATTCTTCTTCTTTACAGACATCTTGCCCCATCGCCCAGGATAGGGACTTGGTACAGATGGCTATCAAGCTTCCAGAACAGTCTGTATTGTGAGCCATTTACATGTTACTTCCCTAGCAAAGGAGATACTTGGCAACATTGTAAGGACTGTTAACGCTGGTGGAGGAAGGGGGTGCGTTGGGTGCGGCCCACCCTGCGTGTCATCCCTGAGGGGGGAGTGATATCACTGTGCCGCCGCCCTGGGATGCTCGCCCCACCCCTACAGGCGGCTAGCCCCGCTCCTGGGTGCACAGCATGTGCTCTGCTCTGGGTGCCAGAGCACCTAGCTCCACCTCTGACTGTTAAGGCAGTCTCCTGGATCCATTAATCCTTTCCTGTCCAACCCCAAATCTCTTGGAAGTACGTATAGGATTTCAGCCAAAGGTTATCAGGATAGCTTTTCTGTGCTGACATTTTGGTTATGCACCTTTGTGTGTGACATCGGTGGACAAAAGAGTTCTTGAGGCTGACCTTAGATGTTGCCAACTGCTTATAGGACTCTTACTTTGCATAATTTGATCTTAACATTGCTGTCCATATTTGATGACTGCAGTTTGGGGTATTGAATTGTGCTGTATCTGTGTTACATTTGAAATATGGATGGATCTTATAGGAAAATTCACCATACTTGTTTTGGCTTTGTGATGTCTGTTGTTGAACGAAGACTTTGGACGTGGGGGGGGGGGTTGTACCCATTTAAAATATTTTTCTACTGCTCCTTAAACTTTTCATCTTTCCCTGCTGGATCCTGGCATTGCACTGTTATGTGAATTAAGCTTTAATTTTAATAGGGTTTTAAGGCTGCATTCTTATGCATGCTTATGTGGGAATAAGTCCCATTGAACCCAGCAAGAATTACTTTTGAGTAAACATGTTTAGGATTGTACTGCAAGTGTTTCAGGATCAGGGCTCTGGGATTTAGTCAGTTTTCCTCTGTGCAAAACAAACTGGAAGATGGAAATTTAGAGTGTGTTATGTGAGTTTGGTAACGATTGAAAGTACAGTACTGTAAACTTGTTATATGTTAGATGTGCCATCTCTTAGTCTTTCTGGAAATTAAAAGAGCATGGCAGGGCAACAAAGCTTTTATAAGAGGATTCATCTGGAAATAGCCGCTTGGAAGGTGAAGAAGAATGGACTAGCTGGAAAAGCAAGTAAGAAAAACATGAATACATGAAATCTTGCTATAGTTTATACAAGTAAGTTCAGTAGGGATTTAGGTTGATTTAGAGTTTAATAAAAGTGATTGAAGCATAATTGGTACAAGGAATGTGTGTGCTTCTGTTGATATTTGAATGCTTACAGATTATAGATTGCAGTCCTGTCTACACTTACTGGGGGTAAGTGGCATTGAACCCTGTAGGACTTATTTCTGAGTAGACATGCATAGATCACACTGTTAGCCTTCAGTCTTATTATATTCACTTACTTTGGCAGTAAGTGCCATTAAAGATGGTGGATTGGAACTTATTTCTATATAAATCTGCATTAGTTAAATATGCTGCATCCACTGAATCAACTCATCCTTGTACAGTGGTACCCAGTGTTATGCACACGATCCGTTCCGCATTGCGCTACGTAACACGGGCGTGTGTAATGTGAACGCCCCCCCCCCCAGGAAAAAACCCAGAAGTAGCGTTATTTGAGCGCTTCTGCGCATGCGTGAAGTGTGCAGAAGCGTTCTGTGCATCTGGGGGTCGCACGCACTCTGGAAACGCTTCCGGGTTGCAGGCGTTCTTAACTCAAACGTCCGCAACATGGGGTGTGCGCAACATAGGGTTCCACTGTATATGAAACAAGTTTAGTATGGAAACAAATACCGTATCAAGTTTAGTTTGCAGAACCAAACATTAGAGACCAGAGCTGGTTCAGAAATAATGAACCATGTGAAGGCGACATGAACTAACTAGCCTGTGTGATCCCAGGACATGTGCACAATCACTCACATAGGAAGAGACCATTGTTTCCTGTTATATCTGACTTACCCAATGTCTAGCATTTAGTACAGACTGGAAATGTGGCCCTTTTAAAGTGGATTTGTCTTATACAGTCATGGTATCTGTTTATTTAGTGGTGAATAACATAACATGGCAGCAGGAGGCAGCCCTTTTGAAGAAGGAATGGATGATCGTGACTTACCTGGCTGGAGCAATGAGAGCCTTGATGATCGATTAAACAACACGGTAGAGCACTAATTTCTTTTAATACTTATTATTTCTGTTAACATTTATTATTATTAATTTGTATACCACCCTTCATCTGTAGATCTAATCATGGTTCACAAGAGAAAAATACAAAATAAAAACAAGAACAAAAAAATGAATATTAAGCTCTTCTAGATACAGGCAATGACCGATTTACGCACATCTGAATGGTGCGCTATCACGGATGGACCTGGAAGTGGGCCCAATACGTTATAAAGACATCACAGAAAGGGGCAGAACAGAGAAGGGTGGACTTATGTGTGCTTTGCCGACGCCTGCGGGGATTTGGAATGTAACCCCTGCACAAAATGAGGATTGCCTGTATTGACAAGTGGGTTCCACAGGCAGTTTTAAAGATATATGATGCTTCTACCAAAACTATATAAATATGCTTGAAATCAATTTCACAGTGTTGTTGAAGAATGCTAGTAGATTGCAGCACGTTGAACACTTGCTTTAAAATGGAAGTTAAAAAAATTAATTAAAAGGCAATTTGTATGGTATTGTGAAGAATCATGAATTTTAAGTATTAATTATTCTTTAACAATGACATACGTGGTTTTGTTTCTTTGTTTGTTTAATTTCTAAGGGCTGGGGTGGTCAGCCAAAGAGACCCAACAGATCTTCAGAAAAAAACAGGAAAAAGGTTACCAGTGAAAGTGAATCAAGACTTACTAATGACATCTCACCAGAATCGACACCAGGAAATGCACGGAAAAAGTCAAAGACGCCTCATACTTTCCCTCATACAAGATACATTACCCAAATGTCTGTTCCAGAGCAGGCAGAACTTGAAAAACTTAAACAAAGAATAAACTTTAGTGATTTAGATCAGGTATGTGCTTTGTTTTTACTAAAGTGACCTGGGTGGCCTCCCTAGTTTCCAAGTTAAGAAACTCAGGTGTCTAGCCACTGTCTCATTTTTATAGAGAGGCAGGAGGGAGGTGCAGAAGTTAGCATGAGCCCAAGTGCCCTGCTGTGCACTTTGCAGCTAAATTTTAATCCTGTCTGATGAGCAGAGAAAAGGTCAGTTGCAAAGTCCACTGTCAGGCACATGGGCAGCTGTTAGCTTCTTAGCAAGAGTGACAGAATTGCTTGCCTCTCCATATTTTCCAGTTATGGCTGTAGACACTATCTTCATAACTTAGACTTCATGTGTAGGTAGGAAATGAGCCAACTGGATCCTCAGCTCCTCTGTGATTAGCAGCTGTTCAAGTACCTTGTTGTGTTCTCTACCGCAGATAGAGGAAACCTACAGTTAACAGCATAAAAATTGTTGATCTAGTCTCACACTGACCAACCAGATGCCTATAGGAAGCTCACAAGCAAGAGATGGGGGAGCAAAAACTGTCTCCCACTTACGTTCCTCTGTAACTGGCATTCAGAAGTATATTGCTTTTGATACTGGAGGTGAAATCATCAGTATGGTAGCCTTATCCTTCATGAATTTATCCAATCCCCTTTTAAAAACCATTCAAGTTGGCAGCCATCACTACAACTTGTGATAACTAATTATGTGTTTAGTAACCATGGGCTACGTGAATAAATCTGTTCTGAGTCTCCCACCATTCCACCTCATTGGATGATCTTGGGTTTGAGTATTTTATGTACACACACAAATGCACAAACACAAAGGTGGGGTGGGGGGGGGAATTCTCCCAATTCTGGATCTCATGGCAAGGTGTTATGTTGGCTACAAGTCAGTAGGATATGGGGCCAGGCTAGTGATGGAACTCCACTCTGTCCCCACTCCTTTCATATTAGTAGCAGGAAGGGAATGAAGAAACTAGGGAGTTAAGAGTAGGAAAAGGAGGGTGGGGACAAAACTTAAGCTGGGAGAACTTGGAGGATATATGACTATTCTCTACAATGTTGTTTTGCCATAATAATGAATTCTTTAATCTCGACTCAATGCAACTCAATTCATTGCTCTGAGAGGAAAAATGGTCATTCAGTTTTTTATCCAGAAGAACCCCACAGTTTCTTAACTGGAGCAGTGTTTGAAAGAAAGCTGTAAGTCATTTTGTGGTCTTTCACTCTTATGTAGAGAAGCATTGGAAGTGATTCTCAGGGCAGAGCAACAGCTGCTAACAACAAACGCCAGCTTAATGAAAGCAGAAAGCCATTCAACTTCCTGTCACTGCAGATTAATACTAACAAAGGCAAAGATGCTGCAACAAGTTCTCAAACACAAGAAACCGGGGGATCATCGCAATATAAAGACTTATTTACAGCTGCCTTGAGTAAGGATTTGTTACAGAATTGTCCTGTCTCTTTTGAAGAAGATGGAAGAGGTGAACCAGCAGTGGACAGTAGTCAGGTGATATTAATGGTTAAATTATCCAATTCGTATTAAAAAAGATATTTTAATTAAATATTTAATGAGTGCTCCTTAAAATAGTATTTTTTTTCTTGGTTTATTATGAACATAAGGCAAATGTATGCTGAGAAACTAGAGAAAGAGAGCACACAATGGATGTATTACACTTTTCTTTTTAAAGAATGTATTCAATTGAAACGTTTTCATCTAGGGGCCTAGAAACTCAGTTAAGCAAGTCCTGTTAACAAAAAATGGATGTTAAGCAATTGGACTGGTTTAATTTATTTCTGTAGCATTTTAAATATCGTAAACATTTTTAAATTAAAATGCAGGATTGCTACCTATTTTATCAGTTTAAAGCATTATTGTACTGCTTTATATACAAAATATAAAACAATAAAATCAGAATTTCAGAAGGCAACTCCATATGCCAGCATGGCTTGTACGCACTTAAGTAATGGTAATCCCCATTGAACTAGGTCTTGCTTCTAAGTAGACACAGGATTGCACTGTTAGAGTAATAGTCACAGAAGTGCATTTTTAATTGTTGTATGTAATGTTTGTGTATTTTTAAAAAATGGATCTAACTTTTGTAGCTGGTGTAACTTTAGTTTTGGTGGTGTTTATATCCCATATGGGTTTTGTTTTACAACACATATTTTTCCACCCATTATTTTTCTAACAACACTTTAAACTTGCTACATCCCTGGTATTTGCCCATCACAGATTATTGACTCTACTGTTTTTTTTGACTTTCAGATTGTGAGCAGACTAATTCAAATTCGTGACTATATTGCAAAAGCCAGTTCCATGCGAGATGATCTAGTTGAGAAAAATGAGAGATCTGCTAATGTGGAACGCTTATCACATCTCATAGATCATCTAAAAGAACAGGAGAAATCATACTTAAAATTTTTGCAGAAGATGCTTGTAAGTTGGATAGCTTAAATGCCTCTTTCAAATGGTGTGAAAAAATAGTATGGGGGATGAATCTAAAACATAGCTTAAAGGTAAAGGGACCCCTGACCATTAGGTCCAGTCCTGTCCGACTCAGGAGTTGCGGCGCTCATCTCGCGTTACTGGCTGAGAGAGCCGGCGTACAGCTTCTGGGTCATGTGGCCAGCATTACAAAGCCGCTTCTGGTGAACCAGAGCAGCGCATGGAAAAACCGTTTACCTTCCCGCCAGAGCGGTACCTATTTATCTACTTGCACTTTTTTTAACATGCTTTCAAACTGCTAGGTGGGCAGGAGCTGGGACCAAGCAACGGGAGCTCACCCCATCATGGGGATTCGAACCACTGACCTTATGATCAGCAAGCCCTAGGCTCTGTGGTTTAACCCACAACGCCACCCGTGTCCCTAAAACATAGCATATTTCCCCCTTAATGTTCCCTTTACCCCATTTATGTAGTTTTTTGTTTATGCCACTAAAATATTCCAGGCTAGAGAAAATGAGGAGGAGGATGGTCGGACTATAGATTCAGCTGTGGGATCTGGTTCTGTAGCTGAGAGCACATCGCTAAACATAGATGTGCAGTCTGAAGTTTCAGATACAACGGTAAGCTTCTTTTTAGTAATTAAGGTGCTAGAGATGAAGATGCTTTTCTCTCTCCAGATAACTTATGTTCTGAATCTGAATTTTAGTCCAGGAAAACTTTTTATAATCTAGAAATTCTGGAAACATTAAAATCAATGTAACAATTTTAAGTCCTAAAGGCCTGGATTCTAACTACAGTGAAACAGAAAACTGGGTTTTCCTCTCTCCCTCCTGCTTCCCACTGTAGCCAGCTTCCTATCCCCAACTTCAATATCTCCTCCATGTAGTCCCCCTTATCCCCAACATGAATAGCAATGCAAAACTTAAATGTTTTGGGATACTATTCACCCTTTATTCAGTATGTATGGTCTGTAGACAAAGGCTACCAGGAATTAAGCACAAGGCAGGTTTGAAGTTGAAGCCATGTTACTGCACATTCCTCATTGCCTAAACTATATTTAGGATTCTCTTCAGAATGATGTGTTAAAATCTGTTTGCAATCTCATTCCTTGTTTATTTGTACCTCGTTGTTACTAAAAGTATGTATAAGCTTTTACAGTGCAGTCCTGGTGAGATGCTTTGGACTATAGCCATAGCTTCTTAGTTGGTAGTTTATCCTCATAGCAACTTGTATACCCGCAGTCATAATATTTTTGTCACAGTCAAAAGACATTACATGTGCCACCATGCAATTTATTCATTTTTGCAAATCATTTGTTATTGGGGTTCCCCTACCTACCCCATGACACTTTGGAAGAAGTTGGGAACCCTTCTGCCAAATCCTCAAACAGCTTCTTTCAGCTTCTGAGAGTTTAAAAAGCAGTTAAGAAGTTTGGTGGAAGGAGCCATATACAAGGAGATTCAGAGATCTGCTCATGATGCATGTGTCCTCTGAAACGTAACATTTGACATCTTTAACATTTTGTAAAAAGAAATCTGTTGAACCATGCCCATGTTTAATATATTTTAAGTCACTGGTCTTCAGTGGGTTTGGGGGTTTAGTTGGTGGGTTTGGGACCCTTTAGTGGGTTGTGCTCTGATCCAAGGTGGGTCTGAACAGGAGCACTACCACCATGCAAATATCTGGTTAAAGATTACGAAATGGTTCCCCAGATGCATGTTTGGGTTAAAAGCGGGTCCTGCGTAATATGGTATGTTGACAAATTACAACTGGAGTAGGCCAACGGTATTTTAAACTTAAACTATGCTTAGCAGAAATATATGTTCACAGTCTAACTTACTAAACTATTTGATAAAGGAGGTATCTTTTAGTCTGAGAGCTCGGCCCTGCATTGAGGACAAACTAGGGAATTCAGCTTCTCAAGGACAGGTTTCAGACATGGCCGTTACAGCAAGTCCAAATGTGAAAAATGACAGAGCTGCTCTGAATGGCAGCGAAATCTGGTCTAGTAGGATTAATAGCCAAGAACCTGGATTACTCTCAAAGGTACACTACCAAATATTGCCTTGGACATCAATATAGGGGCGCTCAATCTGTATTCCTAGTTTTTCTTTATAATAAATACTCCGTAACAGCAGTTTGATGTGCATTCAATAATTGCTTTTTTTCTTTTAAAGACTTGACTTTATGCAGTACAGTATTTATCTGTGAAGTTATTCTTCTGTCTGCTTTGCTGCATTTGCATTTATTTTTTTAAAGGCCTGTTTGAACAAATATGTTAAAGAATAATGTTGCAACAATATTTATCTCAGCTCAGATATCTTCCTGTCTCTGTCAGGCATTGTTCTTGCTCCATAAGAAAATAGTGTTAATGTTGTATATATGTTGTCATTATAGTAAACATTTTATCATTTCCCTCCCCCCCAAAAGGTTGCTTATTTCTAAAATCGTAATAGAATGTGGGCTCTGGACCATTGGCATGATCATAAGTTCTTACCCTTTAATTCTGTGGGGTTGTTTGGATTTGCTTTTTTAACATTTCCTTTTTTAATCTCTATTTCTCTTCCCCATTCCAATTATTTATCTTAAAACATTTAAATGAGGAATTAAAGATGAGGAAATTTATTTTGTGCTTGCATTTTTGGGAAGATATTTAAGCTGTGTGATAAGAATTCTGATTTGGTCTTTGCTTCTCTTGGTGGCTTTCTTTTTCTCCTCAGTTTTCATTTGTTATACAGGATTTTACATAATCAGTGTTGCACTGCATACCAATTTGAGTAGTTTTCATTTCAGTGGAAGTTGTATGTTTGACTATCTCCCATTGAAATAAATAGAACGACAAGGCTCTTGTTGGATAACTCTTATTTGTCATTTCATGGAAGGTATTATGCAAGCCCTTTTTAAATAGAAAAGGCAGGTTCATATCCAAATATATTAGTACTATCCTATTAACATATGGCAATAAGGCCTGATAAAAAGAGTGGTACTTCTTTGTAAGTATAGGATTTTGCTGAGAGCTTGAAATGGCATACCAAATTTTAGCATGGTGTTAAAAGGATTGAATATAACTCCAATTAATACATTATGAGGTGGGAAGAAGCAAGTATATCAGAAAACTGGATTTTGCTTCCACTACATTTTAAGATAATAACATGGATTCTTCTTTCTGAAAAGAAAACACCATACATATTTAGAGGTTCAGGTTTGTTTTCTCCACACCGAATGTCTAAAAAATTAAGTTACCGGGTAATGGGCAGCTGAATATTGATCCCATTTATTTGATTTTGATTGTTATCCCTTTATATTTTTTCAGGCTAGAGATCCTCAGCAGGAGGCTACAGAAGAGCTTGCAAATTTGAAGAAGCAACATGATTTATTGAAGAGGATGCTACAACAACAGGAACAACTGAAAGCTCTTCAAGGGAGACAAGCTGCTCTGCTTGCACTACAGCATAAAGCAGAACAAGCCATTGCTGTCATGGATGATTCTGGTATGCTGAGGTTTAGATACCTGAACAAAAGTCCTCTTCCTCTGCAATTAAATGATTGATTTGATATCATAGAATCAGGGTTTGAAGGGACCCTGAGGATCATCTAGTCCAACCCCCTGCAATGCAGGAATATTTTTAGCTGTCTCATATGGGGTTCAAACCTGCAACCTTGGCATCATCAACTCCACACACTAACCAACTGAGCTAACTTGAAGGTGTCAGATGTTGTACCTTTTCTTGCATTTCCAGTAATTAAATTATTCACTTTAATGGTGGTGTTTCTTAAATAAGAACCTAAGAAATCTACTCCAGAGCATGTTAAATGAAATAGGTTGAGAATGTGCATTCTGGTTAATACCCACATATTCAGAGTAGATTCGTTGAATTCATAAGACTTAAATTATGGGCCTGAATTGTGACTGTTGGGTAACACCCTCTAGTTTTTAGCTTTCCTCTGAGCTGAAAACAACACATAAGAGTGCTTTATGTCACATGAACAGCTTAAATAAGTAACAGTGATAGGAGAATCTGAGAAACATTTGGAAAGTGGCAGACAGTTAGTGTGGGGCATGCTGAATTCTGTATTATGATTAAAGTTTCTAGTAATCAGTAGAAAATGAAGTGGAGTTGCAGTCTCCCAGAGGAAAGAACAATAATTTCCACATCTTTAACAGTCTTTCGGATTCCGCAGTTTGTTACATGAATGCCTTTTCTGTATGCCATATTTTGTATGATTAAAAAGCCTCTGTTTAATAAGTTCCAAATTTACTTAAGCACTTCAATAAAAATTTCCATTTTCCTCTCCCACCTGTAGTTGTAACAGAAGCGACTGGTAGCATTTCAGGAGTGAGTCTAACATCAGAGCTGAATGAAGAATTAAATGACTTAATTCAGCGCTTTCACAACCAGCTTCATGATTCTCAGGTACGCTTTTTATATTGAGTGTGTACATGATTATATTGCTAATCAAGTCAGTCTAAAATGGCTTGCTTTTTGCTACGGAGAAATCTATTTCAGAAGTGAGCAATATAGTATTGATTGTTGCCGGTTGCTATTGATTTCTTTATTAGCACTTGCCATGGAATCTTTGTTTTTAAATTTAAGTTAAGTTTATCCTGCCCTTTTGCCAAAAAGGCTGTCAGGGCAACATATCAATAGAAACAAGACTGTTGGGCATAGAAGTCCAAAAAGTATGACAGAAAAGGGGAAGCTGAAAAAAGCAAAACTGCATATCAGTTTCAAAGGTTTAACAGCTAGAATGGAAGGTGGTCTCTCAGCAAAACGGTGTTCTGTCAGCAAAGTAACTCTGCATCCCATCTTTTCCTCTCCTACAGCCTGATGAATATTGCTAATGTGTTTGCATTGCTGAAGTGTTTTTTTCTTGAAATGCCTTCTGTTGAAAGTAATGTGGATTGAATTTGTTTTCATAGAACCATAGAGTTGTAGAGTTGGAAGGGACCCCGAGGGTTGTCTAATCCAACTCCTTGCAATGCAGAAATTTAGTCTCCATCTTTTTTATAAAACAAAAACAAAACACTTCAACAAATCTACTTTCATTAAAAAAATTCTCTTGATTTGTTTGGCTGCTTTGAAAGGAAAATGGTGGGTGGACTGATGCAAACTGTGACAACTGTTTTGAATTTTGTTACATGAAATGCTTAAAAACTATAATCAAAAATAGCCATTTAAAAAAAAGATTACAGCACAATTCCAAACATATCTGAAGGAAGTCCCATTCAGTTGAATCCAGGATTCCCTTCAACAGAACTCTGCACATCAAATGTTTGCACAAGTGGAAGGGAAAGGAAACATTTTTTGCCAATTCATCCTTCTCCCTGCAGCGCTGAAAAGCTGCTGTGGTAGGTTTGGGGAACCCTTGAAACAGTGTGGAAGGTAATCTGGGGGAGCTACTAGAGAACAGGGAAATTGTTTATGTTGTCCAGCTCTCTTTCCAATTGTAGGAACTTCTGCTGGATCTCAATCCCTTCTGTGAATACAAGGCTTACTCTCCCAAAAGTGGTAATAGGATTGTAGTGTTAAGTGTTCTGAAATTAACTTGAATAAAATGTGTCTACTTTTAGGTTCAACCTGTTCCAGATAATAGAAGGCAAGCAGAGAGTCTTTCTCTAACCAGAGAGGTTTCCCAGAGCAGGATTTCTTCTGTGTCTGAGCATTTGTCTGAAGAAAAGGCCCAACTCTTCAGTAAGATGGTAGCATTGCAGGGTAAAAAGCAAAAAATGGACAAATTGTTAGGAGAATTGCACACACTTCGGGACCAGCATCTAAACAATTCATCCCGTAAGTAGCATGCAATCTGGTGGTGTTTTTTTACAGTATTTTGTTTGTTACTTATATGAATTGGTGGAAGTATTTTCAGTTCCATTCTCTTTCTTCCACCTTCCCCAAACATCCATTTCCGTAGTCAATCAATCAGAAGCTGAACTGGGTTCCACACAGTCACAAAAACAAATTAACCAAAAAAGTCTCAAAAACAAAAACGCAAAATAAGTAGCAAAAACAAAAGGGCCAAACTTAATCTGTTCTGGAAGTCTGTTTGACTTCCGATATGTTCGAAAACAAAGGCACAGTTTCTGATTGGTGCAGGTGCCCCAGAAACAATAGCTGACAGCCGCATCGGATATTCAGCTTCTGAAAAACGTTCAAAAACTAGAACATTTCTGGGTTTTCAGCGTTTGAGAACCAAGGCATTTGAGAACCAAGGTACCACTGTATTTTGTTAAGGATGCTGACCTCACAGAGCTACAGTTCCTGGCACGCGTAACAAACCAAAGTTCCCCAGATTCTCCAGGACTGTTAAAATTGTATAATTGTGTGCTGCCACCAGGTACCTGAGGGGGGTTGCTCAAGCCCTATCCTGACCAGAAACTACCAATAGATTGATTTTGCTAGGTTAGGTCTCCTTTAGACATGACTTTCCCTGTTATGTCATAAATTAAGAAGTTGGTAAGGGAGAAACTGCTAGAAGTTCATGTTTCAATGTTCACATGATTATATTTGATACAATCTGGTCTCCCATTTTGTCTTTTATTGAAGAAGAACAGGGTATTTTAATGCCATCATCATCACAGAGGTGTCTGTGGAGGGCATATATTCATTGAAAATCTTAGCTTTCTTTTGTGTGTTTTTTTAAAGGAACCTAACTGTTTGTTAAGTCTGACACCAGAGTTCCTTCTCTAAAAATCCTTACCCCTCTGTAGGCTTTCTTAATAATAATTACTATTATTTATATGCCACCACCTGACTGAGTTGCCTGGAGAGTCATGTTTTAGACATTTTCCAAAAAAAAAGATTGCCCAGATTTTTAACTGATTTTATATCAACTGCTTTTTGTATTTTTACTGTTGCAATAATAAATGCTTATGTTTCTGATGTTTTTGATTTGTTTTATATTTGTTTTATGGTTCTCTTGTAGACTATCTTGAAAATCTAGATTAATATTTTTAAAAAATAAAAAAGTAAAAAAAAGAATAAGGCTGCTAGATGCATGCCACTAGTCTGAGCCTTCAGACAGTTTATTTTTTTTGGGGGGGGGGTATCCAGATTACGCCTCTTTTCTCTATGTCAATACAAAATTACAAAAGTCACTCATACTCCATTCCACACTCCATGAGTTCCAGCCATAGTTAAGATGGAGAAACTGCCACCCATGATACCACTCATAATACCAAGGTGCCCAGTGAGATCTGACAAGAATAACTGTCATGAATAGATGCAAGCCTTGACATAAGGCTTCTGATTGTCAGCAGATACTTGTGACAGTATCAACTGGCAGGAGTTCTGCCATGGGCATCTTGTCTGTGCATTCAAGCTAGAATGCCCACCAAAAATATTACTATCAAAGCTCACGATCAAGCAGAACCGAGTCTCCATCTGGTAGCTGCTCCCTCCTGATGGGAGCTAAAACCATTCTGATGTCTAGCACAGCACAGCTTATCAAATGAGAGTGGAACTCAGTGGCAGATGGGCTCCACAACACTTAATTCAAGCCCAGAGAATGAAGCCTTGATGTAGCCATAATCCAAAAAATGGTTTAGCTGTCCGGCAGCAGACCTAATCACTTCTTCTCCCCTGTCAACCACAAACGAACACACTTCTCCATGGAGTGAGCGGAGGCAATAGATGCTCTTACAGCCCCACATCCATGAAATGTACTCTACACTTTCCCCATAACGCCACTGATGCAAGGGAACAGGCCTCAGTCACCTTAGTGGCACCCTACCAACCATGCCACCTGTGGTTTTTCGTATTCCTTCGCTTAGCAACCATGCCCCTCTGAGTCTCTGCGGTCAAGGCCAACCCTCTTTTTTCAAGGCTCGATCAGACACTCGGACCTAGTATAGCTGCAGCTTGCCACCTGGAAGCTTACAATGATCACGGTACAGGTTTGGGTACCCAGCAGAATTGGCCAACGACATTCTGTCCAACAGGAGATAGAAAAATCTATTGGAAGGTGGAGCTGGAGGAAGAAAGTGGACCACAGGTGAAAAAAGGCATTAAAGAGTTATTGGGCTTCTGACAAGCAGACTTACATTAGAATTCAGGTCCACTACTCTGCTATGACAAGCCTCTGCACTGTCTGTGGTCCTTTCCAAGTCAGGCTTCAGACCTCTAGGGCTTCATCCCCATCTTAAAAGGTTTTGTCAGTGATTGGTCAATCATTTGAATTTGGATATGGGTAAAAATAGTTCTAAACAGAAATGTCCTCTTTTTTTTACGTGTTATCTTAGGAGTGAAAAGGGGGGAAGCCATCTGAAGTTTTTATAAGCACTTGTATTCTTTATTTTTAATTCTGCTTGATTTAATCTGAGTCATAGTTTTAATTTATTAATATAGTGTATTAATATACTAGGGTTGCAACATTTAATCATGATAGAAATAGTCCTTCAGAGGTTTTTGCATAAAACAAGATGAAATATAGTGTCATCTTCTAATTTGCAGTCTTGCCAGCTTCAGGGTCTCCTCAGAGAAGTGTTGATCAAAGAAGTACAGCTTCAGTAGCTTCTGCACCTGTAGGAATAGCAGCTGCTGTCAATGAAGAATCTAACAGCTTAGCATCATCTGTTGCCTATCATCCGGATTCTGTCACCTCACAGAATGACAGCGAAGAGGATGACAACTTAAATCCAACAGAAAAGCTACAGTAATATATTTTAAATTTTTGGATAAACAGTTGGTTAGTTTGGTTTATTAAGCAGTTACCCATGGTAGATATTTGAGAGGTACGATATAAGAAGGGGCTTTAAAGACACAAGTGCTTCCTAACAGTTGTTTTGAGACAGACTGCACTGCAATAGATAACCATTTAGTTAGGTGTTCAAACCGATTGAAGATAAAAGCCAACTTTGGTGCTCGATGTTAATTTAGGTACTTTGGTACTGAACACTCAATTGTCCGCGTACATTCTTGTTTAATTTTTTGATGAAATAAACTTAGCTGCTATACCTTGTGGATACACATGCACAATTCAAACAATAACTTGGCCATGCATTAATTATCTGTAATGTGCTCTTTTCAGGATGGTTGAAATCATATGTTAAACTAGGCTCTGAAAAACAAAGTATTGACAACGGTATGAGAGATTGTATGGGAGTTACAAATCAGGAAGTATGGTTCAGATCTCAGCTGTGCCAAGATCTCAATAGATAGCCTTGAATGTGCTGTTCTCTCAGCCACAGTACCCCATCTACAGTTTATAGAAAATACTGACCTTTTTATATTCTTGTAAGAATTAAAACAATATAATGTATGTGAAGTGCTTTGAACACCTAAATGAATGCTGCTGATGGCCAGATTCCAAAGTAACTACTTAGATGTCTGGCATGGTGTCGTTTAGCTACTCTTGTCATAAAACTCCTAGTCTTGTCAACTAGCTAGCTCATACCTAGTCAAAGTAATCAGAAGTTCCCATCTTCTCTCTTTCTCCCATCCTCCTAATTTATAATATTTTTGTGGCTCCACACACACACACACACACACACACACACACAATTTTCCCAGTGCATATCAAGAGAAACCTGCTGCTTTGTCCAGAACTAGATTTTCCACAGATAACTGCCAACTTCAGTCATCCCAGGGTTGCACTTTCCTTAATGTAAGAAAACAATAAACATGTATCTCAAGTTGCCCCCACACCACTATTCAAAGCAAGCTGACAGTTGGACCTCTTTCCTTTGTAGGAAGTTGAATGAAGTTCGGAAGAGACTAAATGAATTGCGTGAACTAGTCCACTACTATGAGCAGACATCTGATATGATGACAGATGCTGTAAATGAAAACACTAAAGAGGAAGAGGAGACGGAAGATTCAGAGTGTGATTCAGACCATGAGAATCCACAGCCAGTTACCAATATTAGGTAGGTTGGTTGCTATGGCTGTTGCCTCCTAAAGTGCTGTTGCTATAATGATAAGAAATAACCTTAAATGTAAGCTTGCTATAATTATTGATCTTGTCAGAAATACCTAAAGTCTGACCTGATATTTATGAGAAATGGGGGAAGGAGCATTGCAAACTTAATTTTCTCTTGCTTTTTCTCCTGCAGTAATATGTAGGGTGTACCAATATGTTAATATTAGCACAATATGTTATTTTTCTTCTTCTGGTTTTGTTTTGTTTTTCTCTCCCTGCTCCCATAACTCAATTCTCCCAACTTTTGTATGCTTGGGATTTGGGAAGCTTTGAGAACTGGGCTTGTTAAGGTGATTCACATCTTCTTCCATTAGATAAATTATTTCAAAAACAAGACAAAGAACCCACTATTATTATAGTATTAGCACAATATTTATTTATATCCCACCATTTCCCCAGACCGAGACTCAAGGCAGCTTACAGATAAAATATAAACTGCTAAAAATATAGACTTCTGTTTTTTAAAATGTAATGCAGGCACAAAAAATTTAAGGATTCTTATCCACTGTTGTTGAATGATTGTATTGCTGCAATTGGTATGTTCAGTTCATTTTTGATACGGTATTTTTAAGAATAGAGTTTTAGTTAGGTCAGTTATTTTTGCTGTGGTAAGATCTAATATTAGGAACAGAATGGGTTTCAAAAGTACCAAACCAAAGGTGAAGGGAAAAGAAAGACTGGTAAAATAAAGATTTTAGAGGATCATAATTGTTTTCTAGCGCCACCTATCTTGGATTTTGTAAATATTTCATTCCCAATTTTTAATTTAAAAAATCTCTTCTGTCTTGGAGCTTGTAAAAAACCTAAGGGTACTTAAAATTTAAATGATGCTTAATTTGGTATCTTCCTCTAGAAATCCACAGGGCACCACTAACTGGGGAGAAATGAATTGCAATAGTAATAGCAATTTGCAGTGTGGAACTAATAACAGAAATGGAAGGCATCTTAATACATCTTGTGAAATAAACAACCGATCTGCTAATATAAGGATGCTGAATATGCCCTCAACTTTAGGTACGTTTCAAAATAATATATTTTGCAGAGAATGTGATGTGTGGCAGTATTCAAGTCTTCTTAATTTATTAATCACATGGGGATTAATCAGTTTACTCTCTAGATTTGTGTATGGGTAAAGTCCATTTCTGAAACAGAACACATACACTGTTTTTAGAAGATATGTGTAAGAATGGAGAGCGGCTCTCTTAAGGTGGTGCTTTCCATCTGTAAATTTTGTAAGTCCTTTTTTAAAAAAAGGTTGGGCATATTTAAAAAAATTGGTTGCCTAGATTATGTGATTTCAGTTCCTTGTGTGTTCTTTCAGATTGCCATTATAATAGAGAAGATGGCGGTGCAGATATTCCACAAGGTGAAGATGACATTGATGCTGAAGCTGATCGAGCCAGTGAAGCTTCTCTATCCAGCCGCAGAACCAGCATAGCTGAGGAGGCTCCTGCTGATGCGGAATTTGAGCAGAAGATCAACAGGCTTATAGCAGCAAAACAGAAACTTCGACAACTGCAAAACCTTGTTGCTATGGTACAGGTATGTTTTCATTTAATAAGTTCCTTGCCAGTGTGCTAACTTAAACTAAAGTAATGGGTAGAATTAAACGTAGGGCTAAGGAGGTCACTCCATCAGCCCTAGCATTTCCACTTGAGTGATGGAACACTTTCCCCTTCCTTCTCCCCATGTGCTGCTTTGAGGGGTTCTCCCAACCTGCTAGAATGGATTTTGGGGGATGGAGGAAGCCCCGCTGTGCTAGTGGGAATCCTTGCGCTGGCTTCTGCCATCAACTGCATAGTTTAATCTGGCCCAATATTGTGTGTGATTGTTCATTGTTGTCGTTTTTCGTACTGTAATCCGGCTTCATCAGTAAATGATGAAATGCTTTTAAGCTGTGGAAACATGAAAACTTTTTTTTCAGTATCTGAAGGTATTAAATAAAAATTGTTTCCAGCTCTCGATTACAGATGGTCTCAAAAGTTGACATATTTTTAGTATCATGAAAAAGAGGGAACCTAGTAGCAAGCAATTCTGAAGGTTTATTTGGGACATCTTCCAGTCATATTAAAGCATTTTTAGTTGTATTGATTTCAGCAGGAAAGTGTTGAAAACATGCTTAATCAGTGGGACTTTGACTCCGGTGCACCGGACAACAAAACTGCTTTGGGTGGCACAAGAGAGAGAGAGACAGAGAGAGAAAGAGAAAGGAAAGGTGGAAGCCTCAGTGAGGTCATAGCTGAAGACACTGTTTCTATTTTAGGATGATGAAGTGGAACCAGAGGCTTCAGGACAGGGTAACATGGATCAGTTCTTTGTGGCTGAAGAGGAAAAAGCACAGCAGCAACCAAACAATACTCGAACCAGTGCAAACAAGTCCCAGAAAGGTGTAGTTCTGAATGAAAAAGCAAGGTACAGTCTCTTTCACATGCATTAAAGTTAATGATGGGGCAGATTTAATGACTGAATTTGAGTGGGTTATATATAATGTGAGAGTTTTTGGAATCCACTTGAATGCTGCAGACTCCAAAAAGGGCAGGGCTGCATCCAGTGCCTTTCTGGAATTCTAGGCTGCCATCATTCCTTTTCTTACTGTACTTACAGGTCCCAAACACAATGCATTCCATGGCAATTGTTCATTAGGCAAGTGTTGACATAACAAGTCCACAATTTCCATTATTTCCTATGGAAATATTTCTAATCTGGGATCTTTCTCGCCCCCCCCCCTTTTTTTTATTCAATGGTTTCTTCCTGAAATGGCTGTAGCTAATCAGCAAAAGAGAGAAAGGGGGGAGGGACTAATTTGTCCAATCTCTCCTGCTCAATTTGTCAGATCTCTCTCACTTGCTGCTCCCCTCCCTCCCTGCCTGGTTTCTGCCTGAAAATGACTTCTGCTGACCATCAAAGCAGAAACAAGCAAGGAAATACGGAAGCGTGCAAACTCCAGATGTTCAGGTCTCTGAATCTGTGGTGGTTATAGTGAGGATTTGGCATAATTCTTTACATGTGGATAAGTGAATTTTAGCCCAGGGAGCAGGCAGGATAGTGTACAGTGGAACCTCAGTTTTCGAACGTACCAGTAATCCATTCCGGAAGATTGTTTGGCTTCCAAAAAGTTTGAAAACCGAGGATCAAAGGGCTGGGTGCAAAGTCAATGGGGGAAAATGAAAAACGTGCCTCGGAAGCCATTCGGCTTCCAAAAATGGTTCAAAAATAGAAGCATTTACTTCCGGGTTGTCATCGGTCGGTTCCAAATTGTTTGTTTCTAAAGCATTTGACAACCGAGGTTCCACTGTACCTCCCATGATGCCTGGTTACCCATACATCATTTTTGAATGAGATTGTCTAAGGAATGTGGAGTGTGTGGCCCTCCAGCTGTTCTTGGGAGTCCGACCCTCAACAAGGGATGATGGGAGTTGGAGTCCGGTAACATTTGGAGGGCCACAGGTACTCAACTCCTCAGCTAGGGTCTCATATACCCTTTCTAATTTAGGTGGGACTGTCTTGGCCATATGTCCTTGCCATTGGTTTGTGGTATATAACACTCTCACTTGGGAGTGCTGTGGAACTGGAAGGCCTTGCCCAGTACAGAATTGATTGGTCTAAGAAGAAGACAAATACATTTTAAACTTCAGCAGTGCATGTTCTCCAAATTAATCTATTTTTGCTTTTGACAAATTAGTTAGGAGTAGGGAATTGCCCAGTTAGATGTCTGTAACCACTTCAGTTTTTTTCTTTGCAGAGAATGATAACATGAGAATGCTTTATTGTTGTAGAGAGAAATTTTATGAAGCCAAGCTTCAGCAGCAACAGAGAGAATTGAAACATCTCCAAGAAGAAAGGAAGAAACTGATAAAGATCCAAGAAAAGATCCAGGTGTTGCAGAAAGCTTGTCCAGATCTTCAAGTAGGTAGAACGGTGGTTTAACACGAGAGAGGGAAATATAAAATCCCAAGGGCAACCGCAAGATTATTAACCCTAGCTTTTATTCATTTAAACAAATAGCCCTTGTGGTTATAAATATGAGTTTTGAGCATAGGGTTGCCAATATACTGAAAGGTCAGAAATAGTGAGAAAAAGATGTGTGCTTGAAAGATGGTGGGTCTGTAAATAGCTGGATGAGTAGTTCAAAAGCTTGGAGCATTAGTTCGTAGACATCAGTCTTATGTTGGCTTGCAGGCTTGTTGAAAAATAATGAAATTGACTGGAACACTAAAAAGCCAGTGATGCCACAGATCTCATTAACTTGATAAATGTTCTCATTCAAATATTAATAATGTAATTTTAACACTTTATTCTTAGTTGTCATCTGGCGTGGATAATTGTCCTGGGAATACTCCAGCACCAGCTGCAAATGAAATCAGCGCAGCCAACAAGATTTTGGTGCAACCGGAAGAAACAGCCACAATCGATACTGAGGTGCTTCATATTCTTGTGTATAAAACTGCGATAGCATGTTTTTAATTGCATTTCATTAAAATATTTTCTCTTAATATTTTATTTTAAACAGCTTTGGTCTGAGATGCGCAGACATGAGATTTTGAGAGAAGAATTGCGACAGAGAAGAAAGCAGCTTGAAGCCTTAATGGCTGAGCACCAGAGGAGAAGGGACCTAGCAGATACTACATCTGCTTGTGCTGGATCTACTAAAAGTGATGGATCAGAGACCCAGTGCACTCCCCAGCAAAGCAGAACAGAAAAGTAAGAGAAAAAGTAAAATACCCTGCTTTCTCATCTAATGTATTATTTAGGTTGTATTCACTGCAAAGATAAATAACTTTTCAAAATTGTATTTAGGTGTGTTACTTTTAAATGTGGCATAATTAGAATAGCCCATTCTGAATCTGAGCATTGCTTTCTGCTAACCAGTTTAAGGAAGGGAAGAGATCCCCTCTTATCTCTTCCTCCCCAACCCCAGTAAACTTACACTTGATCACTGGTATGATAATACTGCTTCCTCACATCTGTGCACCTTTTCACCAGCAGCATGCAAACTGTTGTGCCAATCTAAAAAATTGCCCTGTTCTTGAGGATGTTCATTTCTGGAACTGAATTATATACTCCTCTCCTCCACCCACATTTTTTAAAAAAATCCTCTTAAGACTTCATTCCCACAGTGGATTTTGAATCACTGTTATGACTAGCCAGATTAAGCAGGTTAAATGGCCATGCTTGCTACTTTTAGTCCAGGAGACTTGAGCAGGCACTGTCTGGTTATAAACAATGTGGCCTTGCCAAAAACAAATACCACATTTTCCAGTGTATAAGGCGACTTTTTAATCCAGGAAAATCTTCTCTAAAGTCGGGGGTTGTCTTATACGGGTGTCGTCTTTATAGGGCTCAGAGGAGACGCCGCCATTGTCTTTCGGCCTGCGCCTCTCCCTCCCTCTCTCTGGCTGAGTTTGTAAACACAGCCCTCAGGAGGGCAGAGGCTGTGTTTTGTGCACGGGAGCAGCTGCAGCAGCAGAGAGCTTGAGGAGAGTTCCTGCGTCCTCTCTTTCTCTCCCCGCACTCGCTGGAAAATGCCCTCCTCAGAGCAGGCACCTCACCCATTGTCGCTCAGCGGACCCTTCTCCCACGTGTCTGCTTTTACGGAAGGCATAAAGCAGCCTTTTAAAACGCCTGCTGCAGTGAGGGCTTTTTCCTTCTTGCGGTTTGCGGGCCTGTTTGCTATCAGTGTTTGCTACAAAGTGAATTGTTGGAACTTCAGACTTTGAGTCTTAAGTCTTGGGCAGCTGGCTAGATTCCATTATACTGGTTTAAATTTAAGAAGCTCCAGTGTAGCAGATTGCTATTAAGCAAGGCCCCCCCCCCCAGGAGAGAGAATGAGAGAGAGCGGCCCTTCGGAGGAGCTCCCTCCCTCCCTCGCCAACCGCCATTCCCTCCCCTCGGAACATCCCAGGGCCAGAGAGAGGGGGCTTGGAAGTCAGCACTGGCGACGCTCACACCTCCCTTCCCTCAAACACTCTCTCTTAAAATAGGGGAAACACGGTATGTTTGTGCGTGTCGCCCTTCGCCTCTGACTATATTTTAACTGGAAAAGTTGGGGGTCGTCTTATACTCCCAGTCGCCTTATATGCCGGAAAATACGGTATCTAAATCCTTATATTGGAAATACATAGCAGTGAATTTAAAAATGCAAGAGCAAGTAGGAACAAAAATTATATTCTGAAAGGTGGGGAAATACCTAAAAATGACATAAATCAAAAGTCATAAATTTAATTTGAATCGTGCAGAATTCCTAAAAGACATAGAGATAAATCAAAGCAAATTGTGTTTCTAGAACAGGAGATTAATTTTAGACGTGCATGTTAGCTATTTTTATTCGGCGTGCAGCTTAGTTTTTTGTGATCTAATTTCACCTTACGCTTTAGCAGCAGAATGATTGTTTTTTAATACCTGATGCTAGAACCATGGCAACATGGGGAGGCTCTACTCAATGTGCATTTGATGAAGATGAAGATGGTGGTGATGAAGATGCATATCTTTCTGACGGGCTTGGTCAAGTGGAAGAGGAAGAGGAAGAGGAGCAAGAATCTAGTTCCAATGAGTACTCTGTGTGTCCCAATAACACAGATCAAAGTGCATATTGTACAAAGGAAGATAAGGAGAGGTTAGTTTTGCATGTTCGTTACCAATTGGTAACTTGTAAACTGTTCCCTCCAAGAAAACATTTTCCCTTTGGTGCTTATTAAGCTGTGCATTATGATGGTAGTCCTTTCTTATATACTGTGAAGTTTACTCTGAAAGGTTTTATATAACCTCAAACTATGAACTTGTGGATATCTAGTGTAATATTTTCTTTAATTTCATTGGTCAGCCTATATTTCATTTGTGCAGTATTACTGATGTTTAACTTGTAAGCCCCATTCCAAACATTTGTTGGAGTGGTGAGAGGCTTCATTTTGTAGAGGAGAGACATGCCTCTGTTCTGCTATCACACAGAGCCCCTGGCATTATGTTCTATCTCAAAGCCAGATAAATGAAATTCCTGCTCATCCAAAAGAGGATGAAGGGACACTGTACAAATTAGGTGACTACATCATGTTACCTGCATGGTGTGAATGGAAAGAAGCATGTTTGCTCTGGACTAGGCTTGTGTTCCTTCAGAACTGAATTGCCTGTTTCTCATTGGCCTCGTAACTGGCTTTTTACTTAATGAAATGCTTTGTACCAAGAGCACAATTTAGAAATGTGTAATCCTTTGTCGAAACACTCATTGTTCTCAGCTGGAAGAATCCTCGTCCTCTTTCAGCAGATGGAAACTATCGTCCTCTGGCTAAAGCAAGGCAGCAACAGAATATCAGCATGCGGCGGCAGGAAAATCATCGCTGGATGTCTGAGCTTTCTCATGTGGAAGAGAAAGAACAGTGGCAAGAGCAGATTAACCAGCTAAAGAAACAGCTTGAATTCAGTGTCAATATTTGTCAGACTTTAATGCAGGATCAACAGGTAGAATGTGAAAGACTTCTTTAATTTTCTCTTCTGCATTTTCCCATCCAACAGGCTGGATGTTGTCTACATTTCTGTCCTTCCTGTCTTGTTGATGAGGCAGAATTGAGCCCACTGTTGAAGGGGATTATACTTTGGAGAGGAGGAGATTGCCACTAATTTTAAAGGATTCAGTTTTTAAAGGATTTTTCAGTTTTTAAGGGGTGGTTTCCAGCTTTTCATTTTTTCTGAATATGTGACAGAACAACTCCAGATATATCATCCTTTCTTGATCCTGCTGTTTCTGCCTTGAAGCCTGATTACGAATTGAATTTTTAGACCCATTGGAGTGAACTTCAAGCTGAACTTAGGTTCATTGCATAGTCACAAGTTTGTGGAATGATCCCCAAGAAGATATTTGTTTTCCTTCTAGATTTTAGAAATAAAATCCTACTTGTTCTGCAAGACTTTTGGTTGGGGCTGGGCAGTAGAATATTTTAATGACTAACATTAGCATTTTGTTTTAAAGGTGTGAATGTTTGTTATTTTATCCTGGCTCAAGATTGTGGAAAGATTGGATAAAGAAGCTTAATGAAAAGTTAATATTCTATACCCCCTTGCCTGCTTTGGGGGAGGAAGGGCACGGTAGAAATCTAATAAATAGAATTAATTTTAATGGATCTGCAAGAACAAATAGATTAAAAAATAGTTTCTACCCCAGAGCTATAACCATCTTAAATGCTGTAACCAGATAACATGACCATGAAGAGTTGTGATGGGTGTGTATGTATGTGCATGTGTGGCTGAAAATGTGTTTTTTGTTTTTTGTCTTGTTTTTATGGGATGGCATTCAATTTCCTTGTACTTGTACAATGTCAACAAATCAATCTTACCTTACCTTATTTTCACATATTTTTCTCTGCAGACTCTCTCCTGCCTGTTGCAGACTTTGCTTACTGGCCCTTACAGTGTGTTGCCCAGTAACGTTGCTTCACCACAAGTACACCTTATAATGCATCAGTTAAATCAGTGCTATACTCAACTGACTTGGCAACAAAATAATGTTCAAAGGTATTCATTTCAACTTTATAGATTTATACATTTGAGAGAAGACAGGCTGTAATGATGCACAAAATAGTGTCTTATATTTATTGTATTTAAGAAAATACTTGTCATGTTAGACTGTTAACGTGTGCACTCCCACATGAAAGAGAAACACGGTACTCCAGAAGCTCAGTGCAAGAAACACATTGTAGTGACATGTTATGTAATATTTAAAAGATAAATTACATGCTATTTTTATGAACACAATAGAAATGAGATTGTAATGGTCCGACTTGATAATTCTGTGATCATGTTAGAGCTCTGTCATATTTTATTGAAATGGTTGAAATTTGCTTAGGGACTGAAATTTGGAAACACATGCATTTCTGCTTACTAGTTTTAACTTCAAGGACTGATTTGTCCTTGAGTGTTTATTAGTCTGTGTATTTGAAATTCAGATACCATTATTTCACAGGTTGAAGCAAATGTTAAATGATCTAATGCGCCAGCAAGAGCAACAACACACAAGAACAACTACGAAGGAGAAAGAAAGCAGGGCTCCACCGCCTCCATCGCCAACTATGTTTTGTCCCTTTGGTTTTCCTTCCCAAACAATGAACCTGTTCAGCATGCCTGGGTTCACAAATTTCTCCTCTTTCCCACCAGGTAGGCATTTGCAGAACTGCACAAAATTACTGGCAGCAGATCTCCATGTGTTTTGCTTCTCTGTTCCCAAGATAAGAGCTTCAAAGCAGCATTTCTTGTCTTCACGTTTTACCTTGAAAGCAAACCCTCCCAAGTCTCCGTGAATTTTTCCTCACTAATTTCATTGTAGCGCATTTATTCACATCATGACTTAAATGTTGTGCCCTCTCTTCAGTCCATCTTCCTAACACGCTTTCCTCAAAACTATGGAGTCTCAGAAGGAAAAAAGTTTTAAAGTCCTTGCCTTCACAGTAGGCTAGATAAGCAATAGCATGCATGGATGTATCATAATAATATGCATTTATTTTATTGTATATTTTAAACATCATCTGTATATAATAAAATTGAGTTCATTTGAGTTACTCTATTTCCTAAATAATAATGTGAAGCCATTACTCTGATAGTTGTAGGTAAATACAAGGATTAAAACACCCAAGGATTAAATATAAACCAGTTATCATTTGCTAGTCCTCACCTAGATGTGGCAACAGTTACCATAGATCTTAAACACATCTATAAAGTGATGCTTTTGGTGGAAGGCAATGTTTATTTAGAACAACTGATACTTTTACTTAATATCAGTCACTTTATTTCAGCATTAAGCTCATATAAAACAATACTAAGACAAATACACACATTAAATTTAAAAATTAATGACAATAAAAGCTTTAATAAGGATACAAAATAAAATATGGGAATTATAAGGAAATTTCACTTTCCAAACAGCAGTCCATTACGTCGCTTATATGTCAGAACAGAAGTTAAAAATTTACTTAATATATACAGTGGTTTTGTTGCCTCTGCCATAATAAATGACTCAAATCAGGGATAGTTTTCTGTAAATATAGTATGGAAGTTGTTACGGTTTCTTCCCTAATCAGTGCACACCCTTTGTTATTTTGTTGAAATCATTTTTTTTTAACTTAAATTATGGGAAAAGATTGGATACAAGCTTGATAGCATTTTTATGGTCTATCATACATCTTTCTTTGTATTTTATAATATAAATACCAGTATTCGAATTGTAGAAGGAGTAATGTTTCTGATGTGATTTCTTTTCATAGGTATAAACTTTGGCCCAATGTTTCCATCTGGTTTGGGGGATTTTCCACACAACTGTACAGCTCAGAACAGTGAACATCAACAACAACCCATAGAGCCTAACACCACTGGGAAAATGGACTATATGGCATTTCCAAAACCTTTTGAAAGTAATTCTACTGGTGGAGTAGAAAAACCAAGGTACTTGAAGCTTAAATTGAACTGGTGTTTGTGAGCTGCACTTTTTATTTGGGCTCAAATTAGAACCTGTCCTTATAAGAGAGATTTAGTTATGAAATTGTATTTTTTGTTGTGCTGATCTCTGTGAAAGGCTGATCTATAAAGAAAAAGTGCTATCAAATATCGTGATTTTGGGGCATAAGCAACCAGTTGTCTTTACTTAGAGAAACAATCAATCCTGTTTTATTTCAGTTTGGGTTTGATTGAAGCTCTGATTATTTTCTGGTTCAAGCTCGTAAAGATCCAATATATTTCTTGAACCAGTTCAGCTTATTTCATTTCCAGAAGGAAAAATAGAAATGATTTGCCTGTATCCAAAGACCACATCAGACTTTCCCATGCCTACTGAGAAAATAATGGTTGAGACACTTTTGGAACAGCATGGGTTATAGATTTCAAATGATGGTTGTCTGGAAATACACTTCTTTCCTTCGAAAACTTCTGACTTTGCCTTTTACCCCATGATTCTGATTCCCCCCCCCACTCTATTTAAGAGGTCAGTTGCAACCTGAAGAAGAAACAGAGAATAGATCAACTAGATCAAATGGACACCAGGAAGGAGGAAAAGAAAAACATTTGTTCCTCAAGTCTGGATTTGCAATACCTGTACAAAACGCAGGATGTGGTAATCACAAAAATCAAGCTGGCACAAGCAGGAGGAGAGAATTTGATGAAGAATCTCTGGAGAGCTTTAGTAGTATGCCAGATCCAGTGGATCCAACCACTGTGACTAAAACCTTTAAACCTCGGAAAGCATCTGCACAGGCCAGTCTAGCTTCCAAAGACAAAACGCCAAAGTCCAAGAATAAGAGGAGGAATGCTTCTCAATTTAAAAACCGATCGAGATCTAATGGTAGGTTCATATGAAACACCCATAATTCGTGGTTATTTATCTTTCTTTCAATAATCTGGGGGCAGGGTGGCTATGGAAAGGGCAAGCTGTACAAATTGGATCTTTTTTATTTTAAGGTTTTGAAAGTGCCAGTGTTTCCAGTACATGCGAGCCTTACAAGAGCAACAGAAGCAGGCACTCAACTCGGAAGGAAGAAGTTGTCCAAGCAAAGGTGTTCAGTAAAAAGAACCGAGAGCAACTAGAAAAAATAATTAAATACAGTAGATCATCAGAAATGTCCTCAGGTACTTAAAGAAAAGTTAACCGTTTTTATTTTAAAGTGTACCAATTCAATGGTTACTTGCATGCTCGAAGAGGAACTGGGAATCTTACTGAGATGGAAATTTTCAGGTAACCCGACTATTATGTTCATATAATTGTTACTTGCTATTTTTAAAAAAACAAAAACAAATAAACTACACTATGTATAGTGTAGATGTATAGATGGAAACTATTGTATGCTGAAGATCATGCATGGAATTTTAGTCTGCAATCCTAAATATATTTAAATATAATGGCATCTAGTTTCTAGTGACCATGCATAGAACTAAGCCTTTAATGTTAATTTCCCCCTGCGATATTGTAATGGATTGTACCTCCTGAAAGCCTCCTTCAGAGGGTTGGGTTGACCCTGTAGAATAGTATTTGGGGATAGTGTGGAGGAGTTGCAGAGAGAAGAAGGAATAGGACAAAAATGTATTTTCTCTTCCCCCAAGGCAGGAGCATCTGCTGGAATTGAATGGTCTCTTTGGTTTGTGGAAAAGAGACTCTAGATTCAGCCATTAAATTCTTTATAATATTTTATTGAAACGTTGATTCCGTTGCTTTCTTCTTAATAAGAGAGGCTTGGGTAAAAATAAATAGCAGCAACAGGTATAAAACTACTGCTCTCAGTGTTGTTTCTTCACTTTTAAAGGGACACATTCAGGTATATATTTGATCACTGCTGATTGCAGGTAATATTTGAAATCCAGTTTTGGATATTAGAGCGCATAAATGGAAGGCCCACACAGCTCTATTCAAATGTTAAACATATTTGTTAAGCACATTTAATGATTTGCCTGTGGACTGATTTGGAAATAACACGAAGCCATAGTTTAGCATTGCAAGAATGAGCCTCGCCTCCCACTTCCCTCCCCTAGTCCTGTGCCGCTACCAGGAGGCATTCAGAAGCTTTCTCTTCATTTCTGATTAAGCACAGCTTGCCATGTAGTCCAAACCCGGAAAAGCTGGGTTAATCTTACGGTTAGTGGAAACAAGCCAGCTTTGAGCCGTAGTTTATGAAGGCTGGTTTCCTTTCAGTAATCCTAGTTCTGGTTAACCACAATTTAGAGCTCAGATGACGTGCTATAAACTGATTAATCTAAAGCTGGAGGAGGAGAATCCAGTCTCCTCATAGTTGTGCCAGTGGAGGAAGCGTATGATTGCATAGGGAGGCTGGCCTGCTCTTGTAGCACTAAACCATGTTTTAGCATTGCAACTGAATGCCTCCGTTGTCCCTTTTTAACAACGTGGTGTGTGCATATGGGTTTCTTTTTTTTCTCTGTCTCCCCCTTTTGGGGTTCTTTGAAATCATGGGAGACCAGTGTGCTCTTGAGACTTGAATCAAGAAGGGTCATGTTTTTGAATGGTCATATTTTTGAATGGTCATATTTTCATGTTGTTTTTATTAGTAAACGAGCTTCAGTTATGATCTCATTGAAGCTGTGTACAGGCGTGTCCCCACATACACGAGTTAGACCGCATATAAGTGTGACGCCCGGAAATAAATAAAAAGAATTAAACTGGAAAAGTGCTAAAATGTCACAAAAATGGTGGGAAAACAGCTAGCAATCCCCGGAAGCCTTTGCACCCAACTGTGAGGCTTGCAGAGAGGTTTAGATAAAAGTGTTTCCCGATTTCATGTATATGTGCGATACCCGGGAATGTAACCCCCGTGTAAGTGGAGAGGCGCCTGTACGTGGACATAGAGGGAGCAAGAAATCCAGTGCGTATACTTGAAAAAAATCTTTCTGGAATCTTTTTATTCTCTGGATTTTTTTGTGGTAATATGCTTTTCTCAAATCACTCCCCCCCCCCCAAAAAAGAGACATGGGTTCTCTGGGGATTTGTTTTATTTTGTTCGTTTGGATCACTAAGTTGCCTTTCTCCCATTATTTCATTAGACCTTGCTTTTATTTCCGATACACATTTTTGTGTTTATCACTGTCTGTCCTTCCCACCCACCCCTTTCCTGCAGCACATGCTAGGAGAATACTGCAGCAGTCTAACAGAAATGCATGCATAGAAGCACCAGGTAATGCACTTGCTGCTTAGCTTCCAAACTTACCTTGATTTTCTGGTCTCTTGTCCTAACTAACAATTAGCTTGCTTATTGAATTATCAAAAGGTGCACTAATCCAAGTGATACATTTTTTTTCTACTTGCTTTCCTGATTAAGCACTTTATTATTACTGAAAGTCATAGCCAGCCCTGAACAACCAGTTAAGGCAAAGGTATCCAGCATGGTGCCCTCCAACTGTTTGGGATTACAGTTGGCATCATTTCTGGTCATGCTAGAAGGGGCTGATGGGAGTTGGAGTCCAAAAATATGGAGGACACCATATTGACCATATTAAGGACTTCTGTGTCAGAGGATATGACTTTCGGGCAAAGTTTTGTCCTGGTATCTCTTACAGTTGAAACTAAGCAGAATGTATTCCTAAACCTTATTTATTTAAATTTAATTTGTATACTACCCTTCATCCGAAGATCCCAGGGTGGTTCGCAACATAAATATAAAACATAGGAATACATACCCGGTAAAGAGACACATTTTTGCCTGGAGCCTAAAGATATATAATGAAGGCTACCTCTTCCCACCATCTAAGAGCATAGACAGCAGAAGTTAGCTGTCCCTGTTCAGGAAGGGGCTCTCTGCACCACAAGTGGATCCAGAAGTACCTGTTCGTGTTTTGAGATAGTTGAGGTACAGTACATGAAAATATTTCTACAATCTACTGTTTGAGCTGCTATTGGACCATAAAGCATGGGCAGGTAGCATCACTTGGTTTCTTCTAGGAAAATGAAAGTATTGCTATGTCTACTGTAGACGCTTAATCTCTCACGTCTTTCTGAGTAGGTGAGGTCTTGAAAATCCAGCATTTATGCTGAGGTGAACATTTCAAAGGTATGCCCTGCTGGCAGATCAGAGCTGGCAGTGCCCATTGGTCTCAAATAAGAGAAAAATTGATATGCTAGTTGGGAAGAAGTAGAAAAGGAGTGTGAAATGCCATCTGTCCTTTTAGATAAAAGACTGATATTTATTTATTACTCGCCCTTAACCCTAAGCCAAAAGATCTATAGCTCAGTGGTAGAGCATGTGCTTTGCATCTACAAGGTCCCAGGTTCAATCCTTGGCGTTTCCAGTTAGATCTGGAAAAGACTGAGCTGGAAGGACTAATGATTTGACTTGGTATAAGGCAGCTTCCTAATTTCTGTATGTTTACTTTTGCCCAAAAGTAAATAATACATTGTGGTTGCTGAAACTCAAAATTGGATTTTACTATACTTAAATGTGTTCAACTACTTAAGCAGCAAATACAAGGGTCATCTGATACCAAGTGTATTTTGGCATGAGCTGTAATAGCTTCACTAGGTGCATGAAGTGGACAGCGAAACAAAATAGATTTGTTAGGCCAGAATGCAAAGAACCTCACAACTAGCTGCATGAGGTCCAAGAGTTGTTTTGGATCCCAGCCATACTTTTAAAGTATCCTATGACCGTGGGTGTTGCACTAACACAGCTGATATTTTGAAAAGTCATCCTTGACTTACACTTAACTAATGACCCGATAGCAAGATGTGCTACTTCAACTATGCTTAGGATGCATTTGAAAATAAAATAGATCTAAAACTGAACCTCAGCAAACATATTGTCAGCAAATATAACTTTGTAGCAGTGTGACAGTAACTGTGTGCGGTTTCAAGTGAATTCATTATTGCAATGCATTGTATTAATTATTATGTCAATTACATTATGTTGTATTTAGTTCTCTTTCGCAGGTCAAATATTCAATAGATAATTGTTTAGCTCTATAAAATACAATATGCAGCAGTTCATTTGCACCTGTAAAAGAAGTACACAATGACAAGGACTGTAACTATTGTGCGCAGTATTCCCTTGTGCCTTGTGTCTTTTCCGCTGCCTGTTTATAGCAGCTGCCCCTTCCAATATTGGGAGGCTCTTTAAGAGCAGTTAAGGCACAAAGATCTGCTGCTAGAAGATAATACCACTCCTTGCATGAGCAAAATCACTTTCCTTCCACTCATTGGGAAGTTGCATCCCATCCATAAGGCGCGTCCTTCTCAAAGCTTGCATGCTGTAATAGGAGGGAAATGTCAGTGGAGAAGAATAATGGTACTTAATTCATTCTTTTTCTTTCTACAGAAACAGGCAGTGATCTTTCTATGTTTGAATCTTTGCGAGACACCATTTACTCTGAAGTAGCCACTTTGATATCTCAAAATGAATCTCGCCCTCATTTTTTGATTGAGCTTTTTCATGAGCTCCAGATGCTAAATTCAGACTATTTGAGACAAAGAGCGTTGTATGCTTTACAGGTACCTTAATAAAACCATAATTTTTGGACTTGCTTTGTTAAGCAAACATTTTCTTAATGCAGTCATTAACGATACTGTTGCATTGTATAGGATATAGTGACCAGACATGCATCTGAAGAAAATGCAAAAGGAGAGTGTCCCAAACCACTGAACTCTGCAGGCTGGGCAGGATCAAATTCAGAACTTACTCCCAGTGAAAGCCTTGCAACGACTGATGACGTAAGGGTTTTGAAAACTTTGTCTGGGTATTTTAATATAAAATCCAACCTTTTTAAAATGGGTTTTAGATTTCGGCATAAATACATTTGATAATAAAATATGTATGGATTTGAGCCATTAGACTTTGATGTGAAAATACTTATTATGATACAACTTCAAATAGGAATTATGCAAAAGTAAGAGAAATGCAGAGGTAAAACTTGTTTCTTTTAAGCAATTGTGTAAAGTGATTATGCTTCCTAAAAATAAAAAAAGATTTTGTTGACAGTTGGTCTTTCCTGGAGGAGAGGTGATCTCTGGCCAGTTCAATGTCTTTCCTTGTTTCCACATCACATTTTTCAACCTTATCATAGTCCTTTTGTATGATCTTTTAATTCTTACCCCTGTGTACTTTGCTAAGGCTGCAATCCTAAACATGCATTCTAGGGAATATGTCACATTGAACAGTGCAAATTACTTTCAAGGGATGTGGCCTGGGCTTGGCCTTTCCCCTGGTGGGTGAGGCAACAACAGATTAACAGTCTATCTCTACTGGCCAGCTTAGCCTAGCGGTTACTTTGGCGCAATCTTTGCAGATTCACCAATTGTTTAACATCAGTTCGATACCCCGTGGGCACTGTCTGGCTTTAAAAAAAAATACAGTCTATCTATACCTAGGGACAGGCAGGACCAACTGTACCATACTAGTCATTAACTTCCAACTTCCATGACTCCTATCTTCAGTTTTCCCCCTACCTTGCCCCATGGACAGTTGATTTCTTTCAGCTTTTATCCTTTCTCAAGACTGTGCTTTTACTCACTTTTTACTCCATTAATTTTCCCCTTCCCGAGTGTTCTCGTGAGTTTTCCTTTAAAATAAAAGCAAATATTCCTCAGCTTTCTTTACTTCTCCTTTTGTTTCCTATTACTCCTCATTCAACATAATTCACAAAAATGTTATTTGTGTTGTGTTGAGAACAAGCTATTGTTTTCAGTCAGGCAGTGGGTTTTTGATTTATTAAAAAAATTACTTTGTTCTTTGGAGGTTCAATCAGCTGAAGATCTTTATACTCATCCGCTTTAAGAGGACTTAAGTTAGGTCTGCAGTTGCATATTTCAAATTTACCTTTTTGTCAATTGAGGGTTGTTTTTTTAAGTAGAAACAATTACTACCTAAGGAACTACTGATAGAAATTGACAACAGGTAAATATTGCTTTCTGCAACACGTTTTCTAGCTTGGGAGGATGAGCCCTTTATTTGGTGAACATACTGAAGAAGAATTTATCAATTAAACTTTCCTTTCTTTTCTTTACTAATTAAGCTTTAAACCATATATATGAATCTTTTAACCCAAGAGTTAGCCTCTGATGCAAACACTTCAAGGTGATCTGAATTCTTAACTTAAGATCTTGTGTGACAATTTATGAAAACATGAGAGTTTGAGAGTGGCTAGTTATTTGTAGAAGAACATGTGCCAACTTGTTGTTTGCATATTTTGAAGGAGACATTTGAGAAGAACTTTGACGATGGAGCCTGTAGAGAATGTGAACAACACGATGCAGACAATGGCAGCACTATGTCTACTTCTTCAAATTTTGAACCCTTTGCTACTGATGAGCTGGGTAAGCATAAGCCTAACAGTTGAACAATATACAGCAGTAACTCGAGTACCTTTTTAAATTGCCGCACCTGTTTTCTGTGAACCTGTCCTTCACTAATGCACTTCTTACACATAACAACCATGCTTTCTTCTTGCAGTTTTTATAATTAATCTACACATAATAATGTTTGATTTCCAAAAACTTAAATACATATTGTAAAAGGTTTTGTTGCCAAAATACAGGCAACACTGTAATTCATTTAGATCAGGCACTGGCTCGGATGAGAGAATACGGACGAAAGAAAATGGCAGTCGAAAGTAACGTTGAATCTGAGGATGGATGCTGTAGTAATCCCCATGATGCTTCTGCTTCTAAACTGGAAGGTACACTTTTTGCATTTGTTTATTCATTTATCACAGTTTTGTCCTGCACTTTTTTGAAAGAACAAACACAATCTTACCAGGCAGTCTCCATGCAGAGAAATGGAGGTGTGTCAAGTAGCTTAACACTGTTTGCTGGGCATATAAATGTTTGACAGTGGTTTATAAACATTTTGTGTAGTATAACAATATGCTTAAGCTCCATAAAGGCTGGTCCGCCAAGGCTACTGGGGCACATCCCTTGGAAAGAGAACATCAAGCAATTTTTAACACACACACACCCTTCAAAATTTCAAAGCCACACACTCTTTCTTGTTCCACATGCATATTGCTACTTAAACTGAGAGGAGTTCTGCAAACATTTCTGCCACCTGGGTCCCTGCAGCACATCCTAATCCAAAACTATAGCTGTGGCACAGAGGTCCCTAGTGTGTTTCTCTAAACGGAAAAAACGATGTGACTGATCAGACTTCCCTTCTAGCAGCCCTACATGGGAGATTCCTATTCCAATCTGTTGTTATTAAATCTCAGTATTGGCCAGTAGGGTTTCCTTGATGGACAGTCTCAGCATCCTCAGAGCTGTTAGGTTTTCAATCAAAGGGGTAGCCTACTAGCCATGGCTCACAGCAGAAATGAAACAATAGTCAAATAGCACTTTGATGCTTGCAATTGTATTCTTCTGTAAGCCTTCGTGGATTAAGAATGATGCATCTGATGGAGTGAACTTTATCCCCCAACGATTATGCCATAAAGATGTATTAGTCTTTAAGGAGTTGGTGCTGTTTGTTGTTTGGCTCAAATTGTAGTGTGGTCTGTTTCACAGGGTTGTGTCTGAAAATGCTAGTATAAAATGTAGGATGGTTTTCAGGGATGGTTTAGGTGAGAACTCAGTGTGCAGCGCCTATATGTAGTATGGGAGCATGGATTGCACCCTGCCGGCCTGTACAACCCAACCAGGCATGCCTCTCCCAGCAGACAATGTGAGGAGCTTCACCTAAAGCCCAGTGTTTTCAAGTCGGAATATCCTGGTTGTGCTGTGGATTCATTTTTCCTTAAACATTGAGGTTTTTTTCATGATTCCAAACCTCCCCCCCCCCCAATTTAAAATCAGAGACAGGCTGAAGGGAGGCTTAATTTTTATTCTTTATTAGTATTATGTTTTTATCTAGTCCACATTTCCCCCAAGGAGGTCATGGTGGCTTTCATAAAGTCTCCTATTCCTCTTGGTATCCTTACATCAACCCTGTGATGTGGCTTAGTTTGAGACACAGTATGTGACCCAAGGTAACACTGATTTAAACCTTTGTCTCCCAATTCCTAGTCCACTTAATATCCTTCCACTGTAGTTCACATCCTGGAATAAAAGATGTAGAAGTGAATAAGCTCTGATAAGGGAATAATCTTTTCCCATAGGTCTGGAAATTCATGGCACTTTTAAGACTCTGCAATTCAGGCTGCAATCCTGTCCATACTTAGAAGGGAGCAGTCCCCGTAGAATGTTAATGTTCAGCTTCTTTGGCATAAATTTGTAGTCTTTATATAATCAAAGTGCCAGACTTTGTGACCTGTATTGAAACAGCAGCTTTATGAAAAGAACATTGATTTGAATATATATTTTTCTCTCTTTAAAGGTTCAGATACAGCTGAAAGCCATTGTGCAGCACAGTCTGCTGAAGTGCCTGCTGTTCCTTGTCCTCGAATAGATACCCAGCAGCTTGACCGGCAAATCAAAGCTATTATGAAAGAGGTTATCCCATTTCTGAGGGTAATCAAAATTGTATCAGTAAACGTAGCTCTCTCTGGATCCATCTTTACAGAAAGCTATAGATTTTTCCTTCTGACTTGATCGGCAGAGTTGGAGGCCTTGTTCTCCTCTCCAACAATAAATGTTTTCTTCCAAGGAGTGCAAAGTTTTGATTAGCTGTAGTCCTGCCTTTGTGCAAGGTTTGGTGATAGAGCAGTTAATATTTTATTTACATGCTCTGAACTCTTTATCGTGCATGTACTGGTAAGCTGCCTTATGGTCCCTTAGCTGTGAGCAAATTTCTGCATTGCTGTTCTGGGAAATCAGTTGGCATACTCTCCATTCATGTCACTCACCTTTTCTGTGAAGAAAAATAAGACCTCTCAAAGATGGATCTTTATCTTTGTATATGGTTTAATTAAGAGTGATCTGCTTTTCAACTCTTGCCAGGAACACATGGATGAAGTATGTTCTTCTCAGCTCTTGACCTCAGTAAGGCGTATGGTCTTAACCCTTACTCAACAAAACGATGAAAGCAAAGAATTTGTGAAGATATTTCATAAGCAACTTCGTAGCATTTTGCAGGTTCGTATATGTGTTTTCCTTTAACTAACCACATTTAAGCTTCATTTCCACAATCACTATAATTATGGGAAAGCCATGATGTGTTTAATTTGGCTTGCGACTTTGGGGTGAATATTCCTCTATATAATACAGTTTTGCCACTGAGTCAGTTGGCTGCACAGAGCTTGAGCTACGGCCTTTTGAAAAGTAATGTAAGAGTTGCTGCACCTTAAATACTTGAGCAACTCAGTTCTAAAGTCTGGAAAGTACAACCTGTAGTGGATATCTAACTGAAGAAATGGCAAGAGTTAAAATGTAGCAGTTTATTCCTGGAACATTTCAAGTATGTTTTTGCTTTTAATATATAGCGGTTGCATTTTAAAAATTCTCTTGGGATTATTTTTATGTTGCTTCAAATAGGGAACTGACGAAGGAAGCCTCATGCTATCTTGCAACCCCCCTTTGTTTCAATAAAGCTTATGCAGGAGAATTTGTTCAATAGTACCCTCTTCGCTGGATTTCCAAAAGCTGGTACACTAACCCATTTACAGTCTTATAGAGCAGGGGTGGCCAACTTGCAAGAGACTGCGATCTACTCGCAGAGTTAAAAACTAGCAGTGATCTACCCCCTTTTGCGGGGTTCGGGTCAAGGTTGTTGAGCTTTTTTTATGAAGGAAAACCATCCATGTTTGGGGGGAGTTTGAGTCAAAGTTGAGCTTTTTTAGGAAGGAAAGCCCTGTTTTGGGGGCTTCAGAGCAAAGATAGTTGTTTTTTTAGGGGAGCCAATGATCTACCAGTAGATCACGATCTACCTGTTGGACATGCCTGTTATAGAGCCTATGTTAAGGGTAAAGTGGCTGAATCATATACCGCTGTTATAACAAGAAATGTGTGTGTAGCTCAGTTAGATGTGTATAGTTAGAAAATGGTGTATAGTTAGAAAATGATTCCACTGATTGATTTTGAATTTAGGCAGTGTTGGAGAAGACTGAGTTAGTTCAAACTAATCAATGTGGCATGGATCACCTTCCATTATCTAACTATACATTTTATTATTATTTATTAAATTTATATACCACCCTATACCCAGAGGTCTCAGGGCAGTTCACAAAACAAGATTAACATAGCACTTCCCTCCTTTCCGATTTCTTGTTATAACATTGAAATACAATTCAGCTGACTTACCCTTAATAGTGTTGCAAGTCAACTGTCCGTTAGAAAGACAAAGGCCATAGTTTTGTAGCAGAAGCAGAAGCTAAAAGGAAGCAGGCTAGGGAGCTGAGAAAAGAGCCATGCTTTATTTCTACTGGGATCCATGGGAGAAGCAAGACCTCCTGGGGGTGTTACTGCTGTGAGACCCTCCACTGTAGGCTCAGATTGTATATACAGTATGTGTAACTAAACCATAGGACGCAGGTGGTGCTGTGGTCTAAACCACTGAGCCTAAGGGCTTGCTGATCAGAAGGTTGGCAGTTCGAATCCCCGCAACAGGGTGAGCTCCTGTTGTTCGGTCCCAGCTCCTGCCCACCTAGCATTTCAAAAGCATGTCAAAAGTGCAAGTAGATAAATAGGTACCGCTCCGGTGGGAAGGTAAACGGCGTTTCCGTGCGCTGCTCTGGTTCGCCAGAAGCGGCTTAGTCATGCTGGCCATATGACCCAGAAGCTGTCAGCGGACAAATGCCGGCTCCCTTGGCCTATAGAGCGAGATGAGCACTGCAACCCCAGAGTTGTCTGCAATTGGACCTAACAGTCAGGGGTACCTTTACCTTTAAACCATATATCATAAGGACACCACAGTCTCCACTGTTCCTCATTCCAAGGAAACCGAACCCTGAGTAAGTGCCTGGAAACCCTGCAATCTTGTACACATATATTGGTTTACAATATATAGTGGTTGTGAGGTTAAAGTTAATAACCCTGTATATGCCTCCCTGATTTTTTTTTTAGGGGTATGATGAGTGACCTGTAAATGTACTAAAATGTTTTCTTTTTTGGCAGGATTCACTGGCAAAATTTGCTGGTAAAAAATTGAAGGATTGTGGGGAGGATCTTCTTGTGGAGATTTCTGAAGTCTTGTTCAATGAATTAGCCTTCTTTAAGCTCATGCAAGACTTGGACAATAACAGCCTGACAGTAAAGCAAAGAGGCAAAAGGAAAATGGAAGCAGATGGAATGATGCAGTCCTATGCTAAAGAGGTTTTTATCATATTTTAAATTTGAGTGATTTCCCCCCAGGAAACGATGCAATATAGATTTCTTTTTTAATTTCTAAATTGGGTCAGCTGTGCTGCTTCCTGCCTCAGTAAATTTGTTTGAATTGTACCTATAGCTACTTAGAGATGACATTTAAATTGTTGAAAAGTTTATTGTACGCCATGCCTTTTTGTATCAGTACAAATATTTCCTTAGGAGTTTATGTATAGTTGAGTAGTAACTCAAGTCTTTAAATTAGACTGTCACGCTCCTTATATTTTAACTGTTGAAAGTACTCTGGAAACTTGCTGTTCATGGATATTGGGGAAGGACATTTTTTGTTTGATCCCTTTATCTTCAAACTTAGTTGTGATTTATAAGACTTATTTGTGTTGGGCATAACACAAAGGAACATTGTCACTCCTTGGAGCTGGGAAGTGTCTGGTGACAAGCAGAGTGACTGAGCTTATTGTTTGAAGGCCTAGCTACCAAAAGCACTGCAAATTATTCACATCAAAATGTGAATTGAACCTCACATTAGAAGTTAAAGGAATCGTCAGCATAACTTTAACTTACATAACTACACAATAAATTACCAGGAATATATTTACTTAGTGCAAGTACAAACCCATAAAGAACTTCGATAGAGCAGAACTGCTTAATTGTTTGCAATGTCACAGCATTGCTAAAACCCAAATAGGAACAATCATAACACTTTATTTAGACCCTACTAAAAATCTCAGATCCGTGAGTTCAGTGAATCCTTGTGCTTGTGCGCAGAAGTTAAATCAAGCCCAAAAGTGGGGTGTGAGAAAGAGAAAGGCTTTCTTGGTAGACTGCATAGGAGAAGACTTATCTGCTGTATGTTGTAATCTTTTATTTGGGATAGCCTTTGCAGATTAGGTTAATTCATTCCAAGTGCAAAAGCTGACTGGTTGCATCAAGTAGAGTTTCCCAAACTTGGGTCTCCAGCTGTTGTTGAACTACAACTTTCATAGTCCCTAGCTAGCAGGACCATTGGTCAGGGATAATGGAAATTGTAGTCCAAAAACAGTTGGAGACCAAAGTTCAGGAAGCCCTACATCAAAGTATACTGGGACAAAGAAGCAACAGCCACTTTCATTACTACTAACCAAACTTAGACTTAATTTAATCTTTCTTGACTAGCTGATTGCTTGTTTTGTTTGATTTTGATCAGAAAAAACTAATAAACTTTCTATTCTTTGCTGTCTAGGCAAAAAGAGCACTGGAAGGAGGAGCTTGTTCATCCAATGAAGATATAGATGAAGACAAAGTAAGACATACTTTTAAAACAATTCGGAAGAGAAAGGCATGCCTTCAAATCTCCTTCTAAATACAATATTAATCATTTGTTGAGAAATGATCATTTTTCAAGCCACCTTCCTTTCACTTAAATAGTGAGAAACAAGGTGGTTGGAGGAATTATTCAGCAAAAATTATGCTCCTAACTTTCCGTGAGCAGAATTCCACTCAAAGGATATTCCAGCCGGTGGAAAGGGGATGTTTGACTTTTCGCTAATTCCTTTTTCCCGTGGTGGTACCCTCCAAAAATCTGCTCAAGAAGGTTGGGAAACTGTATGGAAGCATGCCACTGGGGACTGCAGAGGGAAATTAACAAATATCTCCCTCTGCCTTTTAAAAGTTGGGAGTGTCCTTTGGATTGGATTGATCCAGCAGAGGTCTACTCTGATGGAAGGGGTGTAGCTATATATTTTTCTACTCCCCCCTCCCCTGCTGCCCCCAACACCACTTCTTGTGCTGTAGCAGAAGGTTTGTAGCAGACTTGTGGAGTCTGGGGGATGTAGAGGCAGTGGTGAATTGGCAGAGATCTGCCAGTCCAACTTACTATCACTGATAGTGTCCCTTAAGGCATTGGCCCACTCAGTGTATAATGCACAATGAACAAAAAATGACATTTGGGTCTCTATATTTATTTTCCTATTCAATGGCATGGAGCAGCAAGAAAATTGGATCTAAACATTTAACATCCTACACAGTGCCTCCTTGGAAGCTCACAAACAGGGCATGAGGTTGCTGCACAACCTCTTCCAAAAGAAAACAGTTTAGGTGTTTGAGTTCACAAAACATCTTATTTATCCAGGTTTCTTTTCCTTAGTCTTAGTGGTGTTTTTGACTTTTAAAATTCTGCTGTAGCATTAATCTGTTCAGTAAACAATATGAGATGTGCACGCATTTATGTCTATTGTAAATTAAATATGAAAGCTATAACTTTGACATTCCAGGTAAGATTAGTTTTGTTTATGTCTAGGACAAAGATGAAACTGAAACTATTAAGCAAGCTCATGAACCTGCAATATTCAACAACAGGGAAGTCCCAAGAAGTACAAGATCAGATGCTTCTGACCAGGAAGAAGAAGAGAGTGAAAATTGTCCAGTATCCATAAGTAAGCAGTATTCATTGCTTTGATAAGCAGCTTCACACAACAGTGTTGTAGCTTTATATCAGCCATTACCAACCTATCACCCTCCAGTTGTTTGGGAAAAACTCCCATCTGAGCTACATGGGACTGATGAGAGTTGTAATCCCAAACATCTGGAAAGTACCAGGTTGACAAAGTCACCAGATGTATGTCTTCCAATGCAACATGTCTTCAGATAAAAAAAAAATCCTTATTGGACTGGCCTATTCATGAGTCAAATTGAGACAGTAGCCTCAGGAAGCAGGTACAGCTGTCTTTCTGGAAAATTGGGTCCCCGCCTCCCAGGGTCCCCTGCTCTCTGGCATTTCTGCAGGCCGAGGCCTGTAGCAGCTTCACATGGGCGGGCAGCATCCTGCTGATGCAAGACTTCTGAGGGCTCTGCATTGCAACTGCTTTGCCTTGCTCTAAGAAAGCTGACTTCTTCCTCGCAGCAATGCATTTACAGGAGGTGGCTAGAAGAACACCCATGCTGTTTTTGCTCTGCTACAGCAGAGCCCAAAAAATTAAGTTGCAAAACTCCCAATCCCCAAGACAAAGAAGTGGCATGGTGGTAGTATAGGCAGCCTCTCTGCCACCTCACCTAGAGTGCATCACTCTGAAGAAGAATTTCTCTCCCTTGACCCTTTTTGGAGTGTGCCAGGAAATAGAGCAGAACAGGAGTTACACACTGTTGTTGACGTCAGCTGTAGGGAGAGGTGGGTGGGAGAGAGAAAAGAAGTAAGAGGAGCTGCTGCAGGCCAGAATAAAAGGATTACAGGGAATGATGTCCACAGCAGCCTTTTACTTCTGTATCTCCTATGGAAAGTAAAGCAAGGTGCTTATCAGATTTAAAAGCAGCTTGAACTAAATAGAAAGTGCCTCAGGTGGGTTCCCTGTTCTTTTGTGGTCCTCGATGGCATTTGGATGACTGGCTTGGTTCCAGTGGATGCTTACGTTAGGAGTAAGCCCCACTGAATATAGTAGGTCTTATTTCAGAGGAAACACATATTGGACTGTGCTGTTAAATGTCCCATCTACAGTGCACAACTTGCCTCACTTTCTCAGTTTTTCACATCTAAAAGTATTTTCTATTATAATTATCACAGCAGCATAAATCCAACACAGAGCTAAGCTTGCTTAAGCCCATTGAAATCAGTCGACTTTAGCATGACTGATTTTGTGTTGCATTTAAGTCAGTGTGGTTTCTAGCAGAAAAGATGACCAGAATCCAAAGACCCACAAAACTGGTTCTGTGCACCAAAGCTATTTTGAAACTGACCGGACTCTCAAAAGCAAGTTGTGATCCGGCATGGAGCACTTTTTATTCAAAAGAGAAATCCTCCAAAATCTCACTAGGCATTCCCACATACTGCATTTTGCTATATGTTTCAAAACTTAATTTTCACTTAACTTTAGGTTTGTCTAAAGCAGAAACCCAGGCTTTAACTAATTATGGAAGTGGGGAAGATGAAAATGAAGATGAAGAAATAGATGAATTTGAAGAAGGACCTGTGGATGTCCAGACTTCCCTCCAAGCAAACAATGAAACTACAGCTGAAAATGAACAAGAGCAGGTATTGTGATTGACGATGGACAGTGAATTTCAATGATGTATACTAATTTCTTCAAAATACCAACTTGTGGGGTGTTCCATTTTATAAAGAGCTTCTAAGTTGGGATTGGTCAGTTTTCCTTACTTTAATTATCGTCATTCTGATATCCTCAGTGATCAGTTCCCAGAAAAACCTACAGAAGTGTTTGCTGAATATCATTCGGAAAACTTGGCTCATGACATAGTTGCTAAAATCCATTTGAACAGTCTATTGTACTTTGGAAAGATTTATTAACCTGCTTAACTGGATAAAATGCACAAAACTTGTACATTTGTCTAAAGGTGGGAAACTTGGAAATCCAAATCAGCTAAAGATAGGGAAGAAAGTGTGGCTTCATTTATTAATCAATGCCATATATATAAAACAAAATAGAACGGGTTGAGGGTGTTACTGCATAAATATTTCAGTGTTTACTCAGCAGGATGTAGTGGGAAACAATTTAATTTTTTTTAAAAAATCTAGATTTTAAAGTGCAAGAAATGGTATTCCTATTGACTGGATAATTTAACTTGCCAACACAAGTCACTGCAGAAAACACTGGAGCTTTATCTGCTTATAAATATTTGAACCCCCATGCTTTTACTGTTTTGATCAACTTAAACATCATTTCCTCACAGGTTTTGCATCCCAAACCAGAAAGTCCAAATGGTTGTCAGATGTTGCCTACTGAGGACAAATGTGGAACTGATAATGGTAAAATGATTTTTAAGGGAAACTGATTTATCTGCAATTGTTGAAGAAAGAAGTATGGGGAAAGAGAACATTTCAAACTACTGTGGCCGTGTTCATAACTATACAGTCATACCTAGTGTTGCATACGCTGTGGGATGCATACGTTCGGGTTACGCACCGCGGCAACCGAGAAGTTACGCGTTACTTCCGTGTTTGGCAGTTCGCACATGCACAGACACGTCAAATGACGTCATGTGCAGATGCGGCGCTTCATGATACAGACGGCACTCTGGAACGGGTCCCGTTCATAACCAGAGGTACCACTGTACTATGTTGTAAGATTTATTCCGCTGTTGCCAAGATAGGATGAGCCTGAAGTTCACAGGTGAAATAATTAAAAAAGAAATGCTTTTTCATAAGCTTGCTAATGATATTTCACTCAAGTGCTGTTGCAACAGATATAAAACCTGCTGCTGTTCAGAAGTTCTAACTTAATAGTTTGTGCTGATGAAGATAAAGTTTAAAGACAACAAAGGTGATTACATATTCTGGGCAGATGTCTGGAGTCGCACTGCTTGTAAGATGTAGCATTCCTGCCTTGGGAGAAACTTGAATAATTTTCACATGATCTAAGCTAGGAGGGGTTGAATAACTAAATTGGAAAGGGAGGGAGAAGAGAAGATGCATTAAAATGTTGTGTGTGTTTGCTTTTTAGGTGACCAGGATTTACCTGCTGCTGTGCCTCAGTATCTGAATGTATTAGAAGATAAGCAACCTTCAGCTGCAAGAGGTGCCGAAGATCTTAATGCCAGTGCTGCATTAACATCAGAAGAGCCAGACTCTTCATTAGCAGTCAGTGAAAGCCAGGCGTTGGACACACTACATGGGGAAACCAAATCTTCATCGGGAACTCCTGAAAGCTCTGTGGTTGGCAGTCCCGATACAGAGTCTCCTGTATTAGTGAATGAATATGTATGTATTACTCAACTTCAGGTGCCGTTTTGTCGTTTCTTTACAATATAAACTTCTTTAACTTGTGCAGCAGAGTGGATCAGAGCTTAAGAGTGCTCAGTCTTCGGAGCTTCACAAAGGTGTATTGCTTAGTAGGCAAGAGAGGATAGTTTAGAAGCTGTAATAGATTTTACAGATGCATTTGTGCATAGCTCTAAATTGCTTTGGAATGCAGTTTTGCCTAAAAAGCAATGTAAAAGCTGAACCCTTTTCTGCCCTGCCATTTTATTTTTAGCATCTGTTCTTGCTGCTCAGAACATGGAGGCAAGAAGGAGGGTCCACATAATTCCCCCCCCCAGTCCCATAGGGAAATAGAGGTTGGCTCCATAGTCCCCACCTAACCCCTTTTGCTCAGACCAGTTCCTGCACTCAAGAGCAGAATTTCCCACCTTAAAAACAACAACAACCCAACTATGACCTTGATTGGTGTGGTTTTAACATTTTCATGGAAATCCAAATTACAAGAAAATTTAAAATATTCACCCAACAGGAAACTGGCTCTGGAAACGTCAGTCAGAAATCAGATGAAGATGACTTTGTAAAAGTTGAAAACTTGCCCCTTAAACTTGCAGTCTACTCAGAGGTACGTTGCTTGAAATTCATCATATTGAGAGGTGTGCAAAACAAAGATTTTATTTAACGTATCACAGGAAGTTGGCAACGAACAGTAATTTTTGAAAATTAATGCATTAATCTGTTTCCAGGAAGAGTTAATGAAAAAAATGGTGGCAGAGGCTCAGTCTAACAGTATCACTGAAGAAATACTATCTGGTGCAGAAAGTCATGGTGAAGAATTAGTAGGAGATCCTCAAATGCTGAAGGAACCTGGTGAGAATCTTCAGCTTCCTTCCACATACTTGTGTATTCTTGCATGGCTCGACTCCTTTTATTTATCTTAAGCTTGCTAGTCGTAATTCACTCAAGTGCTGTTGCATAAAACTTGATGTGAGTTCAAATAGTAGGTTCAAGTGGGTTCAAGTACGTTTGGAAAAGGAGGGATCAAGATTTGGCAGTTCACTTAATGTTCAAACTTGTAACATTTTGACTATTAGTTGAAGTAGGGTGAGATTTTTATATCCATTATGCTAATTTAGCTTGCTCTGATCCTGTGCAGGTGAGAGTTGCACAGCACCCTCTCTGGTCCCTTTGTTCTGTTCTGCAATTTTATTGTGGGGTCCAGAATGCTACAGGTGCTGCCCCACTGATTTCAGCAGGCTAAATGTGGTTAAATAGAGGTCTTCTCAAATGAATGGGAAAGGGTGAGGAGAAGCATCAGGGACACTCACCGAATTGGTCATATATCTGTGCTGACTATAGTCTGCAAAGTGCTGAGCGAAGGCCTGACCAAACATTTTTTTTAATGTATCATTTTATTGTTTCTGAACAATGATAAGTGTTTTCTCTTTTTACAGAGACTGCAGGAGCCCAAAGTGCATGAAAATGACATCCAGGGCTCTTTCTTGGCCTATTTCATCCGCAGTTGCATCTAGAAAATTGCTACTAAACTTCATGTGTTCTAATCTGTACAAAAATGTAAATTAGTTTTTCACACATTGCCTTTTAGAATAGGCATGCTAACTCCGCCCTCCCCATAAAGTCTAAACAGCTAAAACTGAGTTTTCAGTCTGGCTGCACAGTTCTTTTCTGTCTTGTCTTTTTTAAAAGAAATTTATTGTGATTTTAGCAATTTTAAAATGTAGTTTTAAATAAAGTTTGACTTGTACATGGGTGTGGATATGAAGCTCTGTGAACAGACAGGTGTTAAAAGATTTAAGGAAATAAGCAGTATTGAATAATTTTTTTTACTTCATTGCTGCAGTTTTTTAAGTGTAAAACTTGCTTTTTTCCACAGGACCAAAGTGTCTTCCTGCATACAGAAATGATATTCCAGTCATGGAATAACTCTTGAGTTAGAGCAGGTGCCAGAAATCTTCGACCCAGATTCAATTCAGTGTGACAGTTTAAACTTTTCTGTCCATTATGGGGATGAAAATTACACACACCCTCCCCTATCAGACTGATCGAGTGGGGATGGATTTATGATTAACCCCCTGCCTCAACAAAACCGGATTTTTCAATGGACTTGTCAAGGGTCCAGGACAAGACCAACCCCAAAGCTGTCAATCTTTTTACAAAAGGACTTTCAACAACTTAGGGATTGGTTTTACTTTTTTGAAAGATGGCAACCCTAAAATGCAGTAGTTGTAGAGCAGTAGTATCAGGGCAGCCACTTGTCTGGATTTTTCCGAATGGAAGGTCCTCTTTTTGTAAAAAAAAAAAAAGAAAGAAAGAAAGAAAATTGAGAATTTGGGGGTTCGTCTAAAAAAGAAAAAAAAAGCATGACAGCTTGGGGGTAGGTTTTACTCTTTTGAAAGACGGTAACCCTAAGACACTGTTTGGTCCGATCAGGCAGGACTCTGACGTTCAACATCCTGTTCTCACGGTGGGCAAGCCTGCTCTCCCAACAACTTTTATTTAGAGGCATATTCTACCTACAGCATTGGAGATTAGTGCATAGCCTTATCATCCATGAATTTGTCTAAACCCCTTTAAAAACCATCTCTGCATCTAATGATTGCAAATTCCCAGTTTATTCATTTTGTCTGTCCAGAACCTGATGGCATTCAGCTTTGTTCAGTGTTCGTTCCAGAGTATGCAACAAAATGGCATTCAAAATTCTATAAATATCTGGTAATCACATACACTAGTAATCACATACAACTCCCAAGTTAAAACAGTACAACGCATCACCAGAGATCTACAACCTCTCCTAGACAATGACAGTTCTCTTTCTCAAGCTCTGGGAGGAAGACCCTTCATCACCTAAAGACAGCCACCCAATCTAAAACAACTCCTCACCGACAATAATACAACAGGACTCAACATGGACACTGGTACCAGAGCCTGCAATAAACCCAGATGCCAAATTTGCTGCCACATAAACCCGGACACCACCATTACTGGCCCCAACAACATCAAACATACCATCTCAGGACTATATAATTGCTCATCTTCCAACATTGTGTAAGCAATCAAATGCCAACAGTGCCCTTCAGCTCTCTATATTGGACAAACAGGCCAAACCCTACGCCAAAGGATAAATGGACATAAATCTGATATCAGGAATCACAAGACAGAGAAACCAGTAGGAGAACACTTCAATCTCCCAGGACATTCTATAAAAGATCTCAAAGTAGCTGTCTTAATGCAAAGGAATTTCAGAAATAGACTGGAAAGAGAAGTGGCTGAATTGCAACTAATCACCAAACTTAAAACCATGGAGAAACCTGGTCTGAACAAAGACATTGGATTCTTATCTCAGCTATCTTTAGCCATCTCACCCCTTGCCTTTCCCTGTAAGACCAATTGCAGTCGTCAACAGGTTTTCCACACCTATCAGCTGATCACCCATTCCCACCACCCTTCTGAGTAATACCCCTCCCCACTCCCTCACTATATTTAAGGGTCTGGTGACTTCTGTTTCAGTGCATCTGAAGAAGCGTGCATGCACACGAAAGCTCATACCAAGAACAAACCTACCGGTAATTGGTCTCTAAGGTGCTACTGGAAGGAATTTTTATTTTTATTTTTTTGTTATAAATATCAGATTTGAGCTACAATGAGCCTCAGGCAGCATGGCTGATGATCAAGGATCAGGGCTGCATGTTTCTCAGCCTTACTTTACAGAATGTCTAGGTACAATGCAGTCTAGGGTCAGCCCTATTTTTAGTTATGCAGATTATGTGAACCACCTGCTTGCTGTTGATCCTGCCAGTTTGCTTGAAGAAAGCAAGTTGTAGATGGGTTTGCCCCTCTTCTGCCATGTATCCTAAAGGATTTTGGGTGGATAAGATATATTACTCAAGCAGGATAATGAGTCACTTGGGAATTAAAGGATAGATTGGAGAAACCCTTGGCCAAAAGTCTTAGGAGCAATATTACTCTGCCCTGAGGGCCTATGCATTGCAAGATATTCATGATGTAAAAACTGGCAAGATGATGAAATTAATTACAGTGGGAAGAAGACTTTCAAGCGGTCAGATAAAAACAAAGGATTTTGTGATGGTGGTGGCAGCTTTTTTCCAGTCCAGGGGCCAAGTTGTCTCATGGCCTGCATGTTCATGATGGGCAAGACCAGGAGCCCAAAGTGGAGCAATAGATGTGACTGTTTCAGCCAAACAAAAGTTGAAACGTTTCTATACCTCTCCCTCCAAGCAAGCGGAATTGTCACAGTTCAAGGACACCTTTCAAGTAGGCAAAATAGTCATGGAGGGCATGTAGAGCCAAGTTCATTGCTGCTATTTGAAACCCAATATGTACCAGCGCAGTTCCTGACTGGCTGACAGCTAGGCTTTTTGCAGATTGGAAGCCATGTTGGACGTTTGGGTTCCGAGGAACGTTCAAAAACTGGAACACTTCCAGGTTTTCAACGTTCAGGAGCTGAAATGTTCAGGAATGGAGCGGTTCGAGAAGCAAGGTTCTGCTGTATTATGTGCACATTAAATACAGGGAAGAATCTCTGCGCTGTTAAAAGAAGCGTGAATTCTAGCACATACGGCTTTCATCTTGTAAGGCTATATTAGCTGATGGAAAAGGCCTGTTGGTCAAAATTTAGCTTAAGCCGCCATTTGTTCTATACGGAAGCCCTATTTGCAAACAAAAAAATGTGTCATTTTAGTTTGGCCGCTCTTAGGAAACAGACTTAACAATTTAGAGTTTGCTTTTCTGCACCAATGCAATGTTAACCCTAGCTTCGTCTTCCACTGGTAACGCAGTAGCACTTCAGAGGGAGAAAATATAAAGGCAGTGACACTGGGGTATGGGGAAACCTTGTTTTCTAAATAGTGAACTACAGCCGCCTTAACAAATACAATGTGGGCAGGTTAGTTAGTAGGAAAAGCAGTAGACTCATGGATGCTACACACCTAACACAGTATTGTAATACATCAGAATGCTGCTGTCAAGCCTAATTCCAGCATTGGGAGGGGCCCCTGTGGGCTCATACATCCCTGAAGATGCCACATCAGCAACTGCTGTGGATATTTTTCAAGAGTAGACTTACACCTTAAAGTGTGAGAAAATGTGGAGGATCAAAGTCCCCAAAAGAGCTTCCAGCCTTAGGGAATGACTGCTGTCTCTTTAATTAATCCAGTAGGCGTGTTCCCGGTACAAAAAAATAATCTGCTCTCTTATAATAATATATCACCAGTAATCCAGCATTAATTATACATTTTCCAGGAAATATCCTACCACAAGACCCTTTGTCACCTTCAAAAACCACCTCCTGACAGCTGAGGGACACAGCAAAGGGATGGTATCCACAAAATCCCACAAACCACTTAGACGTAAAGAGCAATGGGAGCATGACATAGGCTATGAAATTAAACCTACCCAATGGACTAGAACAGGGGTCAGCAAACTTTCAGCAGGGGGCCGGTCCAATGTCCCTCAGACCTTGTGGGGGGCCGGGCTATATTTTGGGGGGAAAATATGAACGGTTCCTGGACCGTCCACAGGCCGCATTTAGAAGGCGATTGGGCCACATCCGGCCCCCGGGCCTTAGTTTGGGGACCCCTGGACTACAACGTGATCTAAACCTCCCTTTAAATCCATATCAGCAAAAAGAAAATAACTGAAACTCACAGATGGTTCCTAACACTGCAGAAACTAACACTAATACGCTCAGGAAGAGGCTGCACCTGCACAGGCACATACCTCCACATGTGGTGGAAATGCCCTAAAATCCAACCCTTCTGGACAGCAGTCCTACAAGAGATAGCAAAATAACGCAACAGGTATTAGAAGTCACTCCAGAACTGGCCCTACTGAATATCTTCCAAAATCATCATAACTCCACTCATACAGAGCTTATAACCCCCCTACTCTCAGCAGCCAGCAGCCTCATGGCCAGACACTGGAGAGACCTGTCAGGAGTAAACATGGCCCAATGGTAATCAAATTCTATGGGAAACTGCCTTACCAGAAAAGCTAACCAATAAACTGACACAGCGACAAATAGGACGCCTTCACCCCAGTATGGCTCCCCTTTATCACATACACTGACAGCATATGAATCAATTTGGCTTACCTGACCCAACAATCCCCCCCCCCCGTGCAAATAAACCCCACTGCCGACAGCCCCAATACCTCTTACTGCCAAGGAAATGTACCGGTAATAAAGAAATAGAAAGAGAACCTACCCAGTTGATGCTTACACAGCCCCACACATACGCTATGCAAAAAATATAAGCTTCACCCCCCCCTTCTTCCCCCAAACTTACTGTACTCAACACTAAGGTCTCACAACAAACATAGCTGAATTGCAAGAAAGACTACAACCTCAAAAAAAAAGAGACAAAGCATGTACTTTTGTAAATCAAGAAAATATTTAAATAAAATATTTAAATATACATATGTATGTATGTATGTATGTATGTAAGCTTGTGAAGATGCTATTTGATACTTCAGTGCAAGATGTTAAGCCGGCGCTACATGTTTCACAAAGGTATTACTGGAGGGTTGCTTCCAAAAAACTTGCCAATTAATGTGGGTTGCGAAGTTTCTTCTAAATCCTTTCCTTTCTGCTTATTCAATACAGACCTAGACAGACATGCTTGCATACAGAGCATTTATAACTACCTTTCTGTCAAGGCCCCCAGGACGGCTTACAATTTCAAAATATCAAGTTAGTAGACAATGCAAAACATAAACTGGTCATTGGGCTGCGTGGGGGAACAGTGGCACTCAGTTCAATTGGGGTAGGCCCTGAATTGATTGATCTTAGCCTGTGAGCCTGCCTCCCTTCTCGCAGGGCAGTTGATGTCTGACCTGTTCTTTAGTTATTAGAGCAAATGGCAGAATCTCTTGCTCAACTAGCAGCCATTCAGGAGACAGTGAATTTCCTTGGAAGCACAGTTAGTAGCTATCACAGGACTCCATAAAGGCCACTTTCCACCAGCATTTTTTGCTCTCCCAACCCCCTAAGCAAAACAAAATTAAAAAAATAAAAAAATTCCTTCCAGTAGCACCTTAGAGACCAACTAAGTTTGTTCAGATTCATACAATTCTTCAGATGCATGCACACGAAAGCTCATACCAAGAACAAACTTAGTTGGTCTCTAAGGTGCTACTGGAAGTTATTTTTTATTTTGTTTTGACTATGGCAGACCAACACAGCTACCTACCTGTAACTGGAACCCCCTAAGCCATAGCCAAGCACAGCATCTCGGCATCTAATGACTACAACTCAAAAAGAGTTTTGCTCTTCATTGTAGAGAGAAGGCAACTTTGATGTGCTTTAAAAAAAAACAAAAAACTATCTTGCTAACTGGACAATCACCATGTTGGAGGTTTTGTGGACATAACTCTATTTTTGCTTAGTAGGTTTCCTTGAAAATAAAAAAGATGCCAACCTTAAACTTGCAAGGCACATTATTTATATCCTCTTACAATTCATACAATTTGGATTCATGACTCTTTTCTAAACAAAAATGCAAAAGTAAACACTCCTCATTTCAAAATAATAGACTTAACCTCGCTTGACTTTTAGATTGTCAGTTAATCTTCCAACGGAAAACAAATTGACTGTTATAACTGACATTTCAAATGCCATTCTTAAACAAAAAGCACAGTAGGGTTTATCCTTTTCACCTGTATTACTATCCATTTGCACAAAGAGGTTCGTGCAAGCCATCAACCTGATCCCTGTGCTTACTCAAAGATAGATTGGAACACCTCCTGCCCAACTTTAATGTAGGCAACTCGCTCTTCATCTGTCATAAATGAAACCAGCTCTGGGTTTTCACTCACTTCACTATATAAGTGTGGCCGTCCAGCCACAATTATGGTCGGATTTAGAACTTTTGGCTCCAGATCATTTTCTAGATCACTGCCAGTGGCGTTGACTGCGGTTGGTTTGGCCTCTTCCTCGGACTCGCTGGTGTCGCTTTCTGGCTGCTGAGGTCCGTTTTTGTCAGAACATGGGGTCTGCCCTGACACAGAGAAAGGGATTGACTCGTGGATGAGTAGAGTCCTTAGTACTTCATTGTTAATGGAAGGTTTCTTGGGAGAGTCTGCCACATCCTTAGGCATTTCTAGTAGGGGGGGAAAGAAATACAGTTAAGGGAGCTCTTCACCTACCATCCATATTGAGAGCAAAACTTGTTCCAGGGGGAACTAGATCTAATGGGGTCAGGTTACAGGAACGTGACTTAGTCCCCTTTGGAGAGACTGCAGTGCCTACAGAGAGGAGGGGGAAGATGTTATAATAGCCATTTCTAGATTCCACAGGGTAAGGAATCGGGCAGCGCTTTGCTTTTCACTTATCAATTCAACAAGTCGAATTGTGCAGACACTTGAGTGGCTCTGAAGCAGGTCAGAGCTCTGCTACCCAGAGGTACAGATGGAAGTCCAATCTCGTACCTGGTGCATGCCCTTGTTGAAACTGTGTGTTGTTCCTTCAAAGGGAAGAAGCCCAAGATATTTGGATCTATTTTTCTGCAAACCCCCCCCCCCTTGAGTACTGTGAAACACGAAAGCAACCGGGCATTAGTTTGTAAAAGCAGGGTTTATTATCAGAACAGTTTGTTAGTTAATAAAAGTAATTAGCGTTGAGTAAGTCAAACCTCAGTGAACCATCATTCCTATAAATAAGACCTTAGCTGTGGCAAAACTCAGTTGCTCTTGAATTGGACTAATATATATCTGTATTCACCACCCCTGAATTTATGAGAAGGCAGTCGAGGAAATAAAACAAATGCCGGCCAAGTAAAAAGACTGTATATTCTGGCGTATAAGACTACCTTTTAATCCAGGAAAATCTTCTCAAAAGTTGGGGGTCGTCTTATACGCCGGGTGGATAATCTGCGGTCGAGTATATCTCAAACTCTATATTTTAACTGGAAAAGTTGGAGGTCGTCTTATACGCCCAGTCGTCTTATATGCCGGAAAATACAGTAGTTTTCCGCCAACTTAAGCTGCGTACTTTGCCACAGTTGGCTATGCACCCAAAAGTTTCCTCAGATGAATGATGATCATATTGGGTGTGCCCCTTTCACAATTGAGCAACCGTAGCTTGACAAGCACTTATTGGGGTTTTCTTCACACTTTCCTCTTGCAACAGTAGCAGTTGCAGCCAACTGCAATTGGCATGGGTATGGTGCTCACCATCCTTTTCATTGCTGCTGCTTGCCAAGAGAAAGCTGGGCGAAGCACAAGGAGCTCAAATCGGTGTCAGCACAGCGGAGCCAACCCAATCCTCCTTTGCCACAACACACTCGGCACCTTGTCCCTCTCCAAAACTGGCTGTGACACAGCTTGGGAAGGCAGGTGAGCATGACCTATGCTGGACTACCAACTGCTACTGGTTAAGTCAACTTTACTGTTTTTAGTTGTGGACCACTTGCAACTTCCTTCTGGGTCAACTGCTTCGTTTACATCTATTTTGTTTTAGGATTTATAGTGCGATGGCCACTGGCTGTAAGCATTAAAAAAACACACCACGCAACCGGCTCACAATTCCGATTGCAAACGACTGCTTTGGTGATGTCCACCTTGCCGCAACATTGACTCCTGTTTGCTTTCGAGTATCTGCACCTAACCAAATGAACACGGCTGCAATTGCAGCAGGGAGGAACTGCTGCTTGAGAAGGTTGGGTATGAAAACTGGTATGAACACTGGGCAGCAGAGTCTGGCCAAGGCGAAGTGTCCTTTTCAGTGCCAACAACATCTGGGACTCCTTAGCTTAGCAAATGTGGTGCCCTGCAGCTTCCCTGTTCCAAAATGCAAGGGAAAGGGGGATTGACTGACCGAGAGGAACAGCAATAGATCAGCTACCACTGAAGGGGTAGCGCAAACAGCATGGAAATGAAGTACTTTTTGACAGCAGGTGTGAATAATATTATTGGAAGATGGACTCACCAACACTAGTAGAAGCCACAGCTGAAGAGGTCCCCTTTGTGGTACTTTGGGTCATCCATACAGGTTGTCCTTTGACTGCCTTGACCGTTGCTTTCTTCTTAAGTCCAGACTTTTGGATGTCGATAACAACGTTCTGGACATACATGTTCCTGGTGGCCCATTTCTCATGGCAACGAAGCAGCTCAGTTTTTGAACATGGATTCTTATCCAAGCTAAGAATGTACACATTATAGTCTTGTCACTGACACCCTTGTATCGCTTAATAGACATTAATATTTTAAGTGTACAGCCCTGATTCATAAAAAGTTATACTTTTCCCACACCACAATTTAATAGGGTTACGTCGCAATTATATTCAAAGTCCCACTGGCTTCAGTGGGTCTAAATTGGAACAAGATCCCCCTGTTCTGCCCCCCTGAATATTGTTTTGGCTTATTTATTCAAGGTAGCCAGCAAATTATACAGGAACACAATTTATCTACTCCTGCTTGTTAAGAACTCTAGTATGGCTTAGTAACTGTGCTATTTTACTAGAAAAAGAGGTGCTGGAACTCACCATGAACTCACCTTGTTCTCCTATAATGACAATGGCAGCGGCCTGAAAGGTGCCAGAACCAAGTTCCAGTGAGTTCCAGCTTTAAAAAGCCCTGGTTAGTGGCAACCCTGTTTTGCAGGGCTGTTGTAAGGGACAAGCCAGATATAGGTTGAAAGGCCTTTTTCATCTAAGAAGTGCTTTATTCGCGATTAATGCTATAAAAGGTCACATACGAGAATCTCATAAACGGAGGCCAGAACAGTCTTTTGTGAATCTCTTTTATATTCCTAAATTAAAAGGCTATTGCCCACACAATTTAACAACCTCAACTAAAAACTACACCGATAGGAATTATTAATGTGCCTTTCATAGCTACAATTGCTATACATGCTTAACCGGGGAGCAGACATACCTAGGATTCCTCTGCTCAGAAAGGTGGTACCCTATTCTATGGATGGGGCAGAGTTCTACCTTCAACTGGAATTGGGGCTAGCAGCGTGACTTCCTTCTTGCAGAGCAGAAGCAATTCTGGGCTGAGCTATTTTCTACTCGGTACAACAAGTACTAAACAGTGGCCTAAGGTACAAGAAAGGCAAGGTGTATTGTTATGAGCTTGTGGGTGTCAAGCTTCTAATCTCTATAATCCTATCATTCAGGATAGCTACTAATGAGGTGAATGCCTCGGGGTAGGGTGGCATGGGACAGCCAATTAAGAGAGAATAAAGGAAAGGCAGCTCTCTGTCCCAGACAGCAAATGGGTGGGGCCAGGGTGCCAACTTGAATAAAATATTGGGGTTGGGGGCAGGAAATCCCTGCCCCACATAACAGATCACATGAGGCAAGGCACACACACTATTTGAATGGCAATGCCCATCAATTTTGGAGGGAGGCTTGGCTCCTTCAAATATTTTATGGGGGGGGGGTGGAGCAAAGGGACCTCGGCCCCTAGAAGTTGGCTGCTATGCATGGGCTCCTTCTCCAGCAATTAGATAGAAAGAAGGACAAAAGTGAGAGTTGAGAGATCATTGTCAGGTGACCTAGAAACTAGAATGGGGGAAGCTGCAAGCTGGAAAGGCAGAGAAGTCGTGGCTGATTTCGGCTTGAATCCAAGGCTGTGGCCATGGGAGAAACAAGACCCTTGGGGTGTTCATCGTAGACTCAGGATGCAAATATATGTAAATAAACCATATATCATAAAGACACCGCAGTCTATTTGTGCCTCATTTCCTAAAGGAACTACTGGTATGTAGAGAGGTTTCCCATGCCCAGGGCTGATTGTAGAAGCCATTATGGTTTTCACAACCACACCAGAGTTGGGGTGAAATACACAGATTTCATTCTACTTTGCAGAAGTGGGGTCGGACTGTTCCACCCATCCTAGTCCACTCGCATATATAATCACCCATATGTGTTGTGACCGAGTCTCGTGGCACGATGCTACAAAAGAAGAGCTGCTGCCTATTCCAGTTAGAAAGGCAAGCCTGAGGTACAATATTAGTTGGGGCAACCATGACAGTTCTCCACCCCCACCCCAAAACTGTTCAACTCATCAACCTCTACTTCGTGCTAGTATTTCACTTGGAGCTCGATAAGTTTAACGACATGTTACCTTCTTGCTAGTTCTGGTATTTCTGTAGGCTGGGGCTCAAGGAGGTCATATGGCAAAACGATGTCTTCCGTTTCGCGGAGCAACTCAAATATGGGCTCCGTCTGTTGGTTGAATTTGGCCAGCAGAGTTTGGGCATCCCGCCTGGGCAGTGCAGACACATCTTCCTCAACTTCAGTATTGCAGTAGGTGCAGCGAAACGTCCCTGACGCATAAACAGAGGTGAGGCAATGGGAGGGGGAACCTGTGGCCCCTCCAAATGTTGTTCGTTTCTAGCTCTCACCCTCCCCAGTCACGGACCACATTGGCTCTGGTAAATGGAAGTCCAACAACTTCTAGAGGGGCCCACAGAACAGGCCCTCAGCAGATGGCTGCAGAAATATAAAGTCCAGCACATAAACGACTCAGGACTGCAATACCTCAAGGACCGCCTCTCTCCGGACCCTGAGATCATCTTCTGAGGCCTTTCTCTGTGTGCCTCTGTGACAAAAAAGTTGGTTTTGCTGGACCGGTTGGATCAACAAGTGTTTCTTTTTCTTTCTTTCTGTCCCTGCCAGCAAATGGTTAATGAATGGCAACCTCTGATTGGCTGTGGTTCCAGGAGGGAGAGTTTAAAAGGAGAGGATTTGTAGAGATTTAGTGGAGAGGGTTGGTTGAAGTGGGTTGGAATTGAGGTTGGGAGATAGGTAAGGAGACAGGTTGAGGTATAAAGAGTGAATGGGAGAAAGAGCTGGTTCTGGAAAAACAACTTCCACTCTGAGCGTATTGTGAAGGACAGAGTGTTATGTCCTTGTCAGGAAACTGCCACCTGGGCCGCTGAGGGGACCAGAGGGACTGTTGCGATACAGGGAACCCCAACGCCAACTGCGCAGCAGCACCTATTCCAGCGCGGAAAGCAGCCAAACCTCCAGTGGGGAGGAAGGGGGAGGGGCCAGTCTGGCGAGGAAATGGCTTGGGGATGCTCAGGAGGGCCCCAGCGCCTCATCCAGCCAGGGAATCTGGCGGGGAGAGGGCTTGAGGATATAACAGAGACCCTGCAGTCAGGAGGGAGGCACGCCATTTCTGCCACCCCAATTGCTAAAGAGGGGTGAAACGCAAGGAGGGTAGGAGGAGACTTGGGGTGCCGAAGTTCTTATGCTGGGGAAAGAGCCTGAAGGGGCCACTCCCAGGTTCTGCCAGCGACTGAGACAGACATGTACTTTGAAGCTCTGCACTGTAAATATTTTGCACAATAAACCTGTAAAGGTTGGGCTCTTGCTTCGTTACTCGTGAGGCACCACCACACGAACCTTACAGTCCTGTAGGAGGAATAGACTGGAATTTAACTGGGAGGCAGTGGCTGAGCCAGGACAAGTAGGAGGTATAAAGGAACAGCCTACTTGGGACTCAAATCTAGTCTGGAGGGGAGAGATTATTCTAAGGAAAAGAAGAAACTCCCAAACCCAGTAAAGGGAAGGGGTGTGGATAGCCCTTTGGTCTATTTATTGCTTAAAGTACCTCAGGAGCAGGAGTGTTAAGTGGATAACTGAAAGAAAGTATCACCATATTAAGGAACCAAACCTATTAACACAAAAACAACTGAGGACGAATTAAAGTGAAACCGCACTGTATTCTTGAAGTAACCTAAATTTAATATATTTGTGTTATATACTATCTTGCCTTAAATAAATCTTTATTGTTTATTTAAATAAAACCTGACTGAGACTCCAACTTACTAGTTATCCCCTCACAAAGGTCCCCCTCAGGATAGGCCTACTCTGGGCTAGAATTTTAAGGGGAAAGGAAAAGAAAACTTCGAGTAAAGGGTTGTTCAGTGAGGTGGGGGCAATTTATCTAAGTGAGAGTGGGCCCAACAGCGTGAGAGGAAAAAGTGTAAATGCGCCTGTCACAGCATCTTCAAGAGGTCCAGAAGGTGGCAACACGAGAACGGGCCTTTTTTGCAGTGACTCCCCATCTGTGGAATGCCCTCCCCAGGGAAGTTCACCAGGTTCCTTCATTACACAGCTTTAGGCGCCAGGCAAAAACATTCATTTTTAACCAGCCTTTGGCTGATCTGATTTACACCCTGTGCCCTTTTAAAATGTGTTTGTTGTTGTTGTGGTGGTGGTGATGGTGGTGGAAGGGGTGCTATTGGGTTGGGGTTTTTTTATTCTTATTATATATTTTGTGGTTTTATATCTTGATTTTATTCTGTGAACCGCCCTGAGACCCCTGGGTATAGGGCAGTATATAAATTAAATTTTAAAAAATGAAAAAAATAACCGAAAGTCTACCCTCACTCTTCAGATCTTATTTTAAAAGATCTGCAACATGGGATTGCCAGAAGCTGCCTTATGCCGAGTCAAACCATTGCTCCACCCGTAACGGGGGATGGCTCTGTTGGTTAGAGCGTGGTGCTGGCAATGGCAAGGTTGCAGGTTCGATCCCCCGTAAGGTACAGCGGCAAATTCCTGCGTTGCAGGGGCTTGGACTAGATGATCTGCAGGGGCCCTTCCGACTATGATTCAATAAATTCCTATTCTCAATATGGCTCTCACTAACTAGCAATGGTTATCCAGGGTTGAAGGCAGAAATCTCTCCTAGACCTCCCTGGAGATGCTGGAAACTGAACTTCTGCATGGAAAGCAAATGCTCTATACCACTGAGCTAAGGCCTTTCCCTGCACAAACAATTCCAATTCAGGTGCATTTTTATGCTCCTGCGTGTTTTCTAAAGGATAAGAGGCGAACGACACAGATGCAGCAGTTTACCTGTGAAAGCATCAAATAACTGGTTCACTTCCAGGTCGGTGTATGCATTTGAGCAGGCAGGACACTTGAAGGATGACCGGGTGGTGGAACGCTGCTCGTCGGCCTCAATCTTCCGGCGCATGTGATCCAGTTTGTACTTTGCCACGTGCACCAACACCTTGTAGTTAATGTAGTAGTAAGTGTGCCTCGCACTCTTCCCGTTGTGGCCTGTCTCCACGCGCACGCGCAGCTTCACAAGTTTATCGGCCTTGAGGGTGTTCAGGACAGTCCGCAGCTGTTTGCGCTCATACCTGAGGAGCAGCAGCAAATCGTCCTCCTTCACGCATGCGTAGCGGATCAAAACATCGAGGGCCAGCGCATGTTCGGCCCCGTAGAAGCCACGCACCATGTACTTGGCCAAACGTTTCAGGGCTGTGGGTACTTCAGTAATAACATCTTGGCCTCCCATCGGTACCTACATTATAATCAGGAGCCAAGGTGGAATCAACACAAAGGAAAAGAAGATAAAATCTGTCTCAGTCTCTAAAAGTATGCTTACGGAAGAGTTTATAGGGGTCAGCAAACTTTTTCAGCAGGGGACCGGTCCACTGTCCCTCAGACCTTGTGGGGGAACCAGACTATATTTTGAAAAGAAAAAAATGAATGAATTCCAATGCCCCACAAATAAGTCAGAGATGCATTTTAAATAAAAGGACACGTTCTACTTATGTAAAAACACGCTGATTCCCAGACCGTCCGCAGGTCGGATTTAGAAGGCAATTGGGCCAGATCCAGCCCCCGGGCCTTAGTTTGCCTACCTATGATTTATACCAATGGCCACAACATCCATAGTTTAACCCCAGAGCTCTCCATGGGGAAAGGGAAAAGGGATATTAGGACAAGGAGGTCTTCTAGAGGAGATGAAGGATGTTTGGTTAAAAAACAAAAAGGTAAAGGACCCCTGGACGGTCAAGTCCAGTCAAAGGCAACTAGGGGGTTGCGGCGCTCATCTTGCTTTAAGGCTGACGGAGCTGGCGTTTGTACACAGACACCTTTCTGGGTCATGTGGTTGGCAGGACTAAACCGCTTGTGGCGCAACGGGACACCATGATGGAAACCAGAGCACACAGAAACACCATTTACCTTCCCACAGCAGCGGTACCTATTTATCTACTTGCACTGGCATGCTTTCGAACTGCTAGATTGGCAGGAGCTGGGACAGAGCAACAGGAGCTCACTCTGTCCTGCGCATTCAAACCGACCTTCCAATCGGCAAGCCCAAGAGGCTCAGTGGTTTAGAACACAGTGCCACCTGTTTACCTCAAGGGTATTTAATCAGGCGTTAGCACCTCATAGAAGAAATGTGGAGATAGAACTCCTCACTTGCATTTCCCCCCATGGCCCATAATTCCTCTTAAAAATTTTGTTTCAGGCATGGATGAGGTATCTGTGTGTCTCCAGAGGTTGAACTAGAATTCCCACCATCCCTGACCATTGGCCATGCTGGCTCCGGACGAAGGGTGCTGGAGCCCCTCAGCATCATCCTTAAGTGTTGCGGTTCCTGCCTTAGGGGTTAAATTCAACAGGGCGCTCAGAGCTCCTTCCACATTCTTCAGGGGAAAGTCCCATCAAAGGACAACGGAGATGCTACTGAAAAGGTGCACATTCTGACCACCATTTGGCTGTTGCCAAAAAGCCACAGAAATCCTAGGTGAGGGCCTGATGTCGCAAATCGGGATTCCACTAAATTAAAATTAACCTCAAGGTCTTGCCAGACGCTTTGCAATCTCTGCAGTAGCAGGAGATGTGCAGCGGCAATAACCCTACCTAGGTCCTACGCCAGTAACTTCCCTTCTCATGAAGCAGGACACCAGATGCTCTCAAACCCAAAGACGAGATGTGATTGCCGTGCTTTTCCATGAGGAAAAACTGAAGGGGCAACGGGGAACTTTGGCACAAGCCATCCTCTATAACTCCTGTTCATTCCAAAGGGAAGTCTAGTGCGACCTCTGCTAAGTAAGCCTGTGATTGCACAAATATTTCCCTGACCATTGGGCATGCTGGCTGGGGCAGATTGAAGTTCAACAACAACATCTGGGGGGCACAAAGAGCCTAGAATAAGCACTCCTTGGACAATCTGCATGTCAGCTATGTACCGGTAACTGGTGCAATGTGTACCTGAACAGGGGAGACAAGGGCGTAGCAAGCCGCTGGGCTGCCGGGGGTGGCAAGCCAAGCGGCACCCCTGGGGGCGGGGTGTCGCTCCGTCTACATGACATCATGACGCATGCGCACGGAGCGATGCCTCCGCCCAGGCCAGCTGGCCCGCCCCTCTCCATTCCCCGCGGGCTCCGCTCAGGGAGTGCAGCGGGTTTTTCTGCCACTACGCTCCCTGAGCGGAGCCGTCCAGGGGCATGGAGGGGTTGGGCCAGTGAGGGGGGTGACACCCCGCGTCGCTGGCCCGGCCCTCTCCATTTCCTGCCGCCTCAGGGAGCGCGGCGGCAAAAAAGCCGCTGAAAGGGGGAAGCCCCCTCTTTCAGCGGCTTTTTTCGCCGCTGGCTGGAGGCGGGGATTGCGGGGGGCAGGACTCCGCCCCGAGTGTCACCCCCCCAGGGCGCTACCAGGGCCCCCCCCGCCCCCACTTGCTACGCCCCTGAGGGGAGAAGCTGGACCATTTGGGGGCAGTCTGTAATACCACAACTTGGGGTCACCTGCCAAAGACAAATATTGCAGGAGGATTAGGGCAGACGGAAAAAGTCATTATTCACAGAGCTTACAATTCATTTATGGACTTGACAGTCATGGGATGGGCTGATGGCCACTATTTGATGGCCTGTTAAAAATGGGAGGAGATAAATGAATGGATTATATTTAATTGATTATTTTTAGGCCTATCAGCAGCTGCTACTAACTAACCAAGCGTAGGGCCTTCCCCATCGGTGAGCCTCCAGATGTTGGCTGCCACCTCCCTTTGTCCTTGCCCATTACCCTTGCTGGCTGGAGCTCTTGGGAGCCAATTCCAAAAAGATTTGAAGGCCATCAGTTTGCCAACCCTGAGTAAGATAGAACCCAGATTTGCAGAGGCAGCCTAATTCTGAATGCCGTATCCAAACTGGTGACAACCACAGAAGGAGACCGACCTCCTTGCCCTGCTTGTGTGCTTCTGCAGCAGGCATGGGATAGTCGAGTTCTGCAGATGGCGGCGGTCTCTCTGTCTGCCATCAGCCTCAACCAGCACAGCCAATGGTCAAGGATGATGGGATTTGTAGTCACAGGCCCTCCATCGTCATACTGGAGGCATTGTTTGAAATGCTACTGTTTGAAACAAAACACAGAGCCACACAGACTTTGGCTCCAATCCCTAATCTGACCAGCATGGGGAGCACATTGAAAAAATCTGCCTTTGCAAGTCACAAACTGTGAGGCAACCATTCTACCTTGCACAAAGCTGGTCTGATGAGGTTGGTTTCAATGCGCTCCTCCCCAAAACTCCTGTTGCTATGGATAGAAACATTAAGTAGCCATGGCAAGTTGGACGCGAGTTCAGAACAGTGAGTTCAGAACATTTCCATGATAACAATCTACTTCCACAGCTATCAGGTAAGTGAAAAACTGGTTTGCCATTAAGACTTGGCACCCAACAAGCAACTTGTACAGCCCCAGAGCAAGACTGAAGCAACAGTTATTGTATCCTAGCGGCCCAAAATGCTAATTACCTCCCTTTGCTGCGGCAGCAGGAACTCCACCAATTGCCAAGGTCTAGATGCTTTTCCAAGGCTCCTCCCAGCCACCTCTCCTATTCCGCTCTCCTTCTGGAGTTCCTTAGCCAGCACTCTTAAATTCTAAGCATGTGATAGGAATTCAGAGGAGTGGGGCTGCTTGACGGCTGTTAAGAAATCTACACCTTTATTGCAACCCTGCTCACCTGCAGGTGATGAAGACAAGATTGCTCCAGAAGCACACACAAGTGGAGCTGGCCAGGTGGAGGCTGAGAAGTGCTGATAAATTTTGTTCTGCCAGCTTTTGCAACACGATTAAAGCAATATCGCAAGGGCTTGCTCAACCAGTGCAGAATATGACTTAACAATTGACTCGATCATGTGCAATGATCGTCGCCTTGCCTTTCGCCACTTTCGATTCCTTTCTAAAGGGGGGAGGGAGGGAATGTGGACTTTTAAAGGAGGTGTTGAATAATGCACTACTCTGTTCTCCATCTGGGAACCAGAAGTCTGTCTGGCTGACAAATAAAGGTGGTACCGTTGATTTCGCCACTTCTGAAGCATATTCCCTCAGGCACTTTATGCAAGGCTGTCTTTCATAATTCCTTCAAATTCCGGAGACATACAACTTATTCCACATGATAAAAGGAAAAGAAAACCTGCTAATTATTACATCTTCCATGTTTGTTTTTTTTAAAGTAAGAAAAAGCAAGACAAAATCAAAACCAGTACAGTACCTGTTCATTATAAGATATACACAGAAAAGTATGGTAAATTGTAGTATAAGAATAGGTGGGTGTCCCCCCCCCAAAAATGTTGAAAATTCTGGGTCGTCTTATACATGGGTAGTGCATTGTGGGGACGTGGGGAGCCAGAGATTATGATTGGTGGCTGTTTGTTTATCCTGGACTCTAGATTTTGTTGTGGCACTGAGGCATGATGTACAGTGAAACAGGAATATCCTCTGTGGTGTGAATTATGATCACTTCTAACTGGCAAACCCCAGACATTTTACACGGCGGTACAGACTATAAACTTTTATTTACCATTTCTTAATTTCCCTTTAAAATCGGTAAAGTTTTTATCTCAATATTAAACTCTTTTTGTATAATTTTTTGGGGGGATAATAGCGTTATATGCTTCCATGTTCTCCATTTTTTTGGGGGGGGAGGGACTGGATTTGCTTTTCTTTGCAATCTTGTAAAGTATATATGCTAAGGCTGTCAAAACTGTGTACTGTTTTATAATGAATTGTTGGGTCTCTGGACCGTAATAAAGATTTTATTATATGCTAAGGATAATCTTGTTGACTTGCTTGTTATCACCTCCAGCAAAATGTAGCTTCTTTCTTGCGAGTGAAGAGCTGAACTTTCTTTCTCACAGTTGTGGATCGGAGCAATTCAAAGTCTTTCACAATGCTGCTACCGAGAAGGCCCTCTGCCTGGTTCCCTGTAACTTCACTTCTCAAAGTGAGGGAACCGCCAGAAGGCCTTCGGTGCTGGACCTCAGTGTCCAAGCTGAATGATGGGTGTGGAGATGCTCCTTCAGGTATACAGGACAGAGGCCATTTAGGGCTTTAAAGGTCGGCACCAACATTTTGAATTGTGCTCAGAAATGTACTGGGAGCAAATGTAGGTCTTTAACAACTGCTGTGGTCTAAACCACTGAGCCTCTTGGGCTTGCTGATCAGAAGGTTGGCGGTTCGAATCCCCACGACAGGGTGAGCTCCCGTTCCTCTGTCCCAGCTCCTGTCAGCCTAGCAGTTTGAAAGCACGCCAGTGCAAGTAGATACACAGGCGAAGAAAGGTGGGTGTGGTGGGGGCGGCCGCCCCAGGTGTCATTCGAGGGGGGTGACACTATTGCGGGTGGCGGCCCCCTGGGACGCTCCCTGCTGCTGGCGCACTGGGCGGCTAGCCCTGCCCCCGCGGGCCGCTCCGGGTCCTGGAGCAGCTAGCTCTGCCTCTGAATAAATAGGTACTGCTGCAGTGGGAAGGTAAATGGTGCTTCCGTGCGCTCTGGTTCCCATCACGGTGACCCATTAGGCCAGAAGCGGTTTAGCCATGCTGGCCATGACCTGGAAAGCTGTGGATAAATGCCAGCTTCCTTGGCTTGAAAGAGAGATGAGTGCCGCAACCCCATAGAGAGCCAGTGTGGTGTAGTGGTTAAGAGCGGTAGACTCGTAATCTGGGGAACCGGGTTCGCGTCTCCGCTCCTCCACATGCAGCTGCTGGGTGACCTTGGGCTAGTCACACTTCTCTGAAGTCTCTCAGCCCCACTCACCTCACAGAGTGTTTGTTGTGGGGGAGGAAGGGAAAGGAGAATGTTAGCCACTTTGAGACTCCTTCGGGTAGTGATAAAGCGGGATATCAAATCCAAACTCCTCTTCTTCTTCTTCTTCTTCTTCTTCTTCTTCATAGTCACCTTTGACTGGACTTAACCATCTAGGGGTCTTTTACCTTTTTTTATACGATGTTAAACCTTTGAGGAAGATGCTGCAGATAATTTAGTCACTGCCGTGCAGCTGTGCAATAAACGATGGAAATTTCAAGTGCGGAATAACCACACCATTGGCTCATCAGGGCAAAGTACCGTAAACCGCCCACGCTTCTTGCAGCTTTACATCACCGGTATTTATTAGCCATTTCTCCATCACGCCCTCTCTATACCGGGAAAAACTTCCCTGGTATTTTCTGTGCATTACACACCCCACCCCAGAAGGCAAGCACCAACCAATTGTTCCCTTCTTGTCAGTTTTCCCTCGGGAATCTTGATTTGTGTGCAGCCTGCTTCCTCCTCCACACTAGGGCAAAGACGGAGAATTAGTTCTATCAGTCTGGAGAGCTTCGTTGGCGAGAGCCAATAGGTGCTGGTAACGGCCAGGTTGCAGGTTCGAATTCCGTATGCGACAGCTGCATATTCCTGCATTGCAGGGCGTTGGAGAAATTCTACTTTGAAATTCTATGGTTCTACAAACTCCAACTCCCATCAGTCCTAGCAAACCCGGCAACAGCCAGTATGGGTGTTGGAGTTGGGCATGCATATGCTTAAGAAAAACCCATCTGCCTATCCACTCAGAATGTAACTTACCGTATTTGCTTCCCATAACCTACCTATAGGTCTTCAAAGAACTACTGCCAATTTATAAGAGCACAATGCTTTGGATGAGCAGGAATACACAGCTTTTTGTGGGTGGGGGATAGACACCGCAATCTTGCATTCACGCCCATTTAACTGTCATGACTGCCCCGAGAATTATGGCTGCTATAGATGAGCGCACCAAGGTTTCCTTGGTTAAAGGGGAAAGTGTTTGGCTATGGCTCAATAGCTGCGTGGAAGAGATTTGCCCTGCAGGAGTGGATATCGGCCACATCTGTTGAAATCAACGGGCTCAAGCATGATTAATGCCCTGCTGTAAAGTGGCCAAGACGTAAGAAGTTCTAGAAAAAATTCAGTCTCGCCAAAGCATAACCTAATGAGCTGTACAATTTATTGCACAGATCAAATTGCTAATTAATTGACACACAATACACCAGATTGTTTCTAAACCCTATTGTTATCTAGTGGTGACCAGAGCAGCAAGCCTGTGTATGCATGTTTACTTTAGCATAAACCCCTATTAAGCAATGTGGGACTCCACCCCAAACACACCCCCATAGCAGCATTTACGTCGGATTACAATCCAATCTGTTATTGATCCACTGTAACATTTCGTTCTTGAAATTGGTGTTATGAATTGCCTTGTTTAGACTTGCAGGATTTAACAAGCCACTTTAGTAAAAGGATGGTATTTTGCAAAAAACTAGGTCACAGAATGAGTCTTAGTTTTGCACCCCATTGTTAATAGAGGTGCAGCTGGCAGACATTCTAGTTTCAGCAAGTGGAACTAGTTGAGCTGGCTCTGGCAACGTGAAACCTGAAAACCGGAGAAACCTGGTTGAAGGCAGGCCGCCAGTCTTCATGGAGTGTCGGTGGTGGTGGGAAATACAAGATTGCTAAATAAATTGAATAAATAGCACCCGCAAAGTTTATATAATGCTTGATAGTAGTAAAACCTCTAAGCCGTTTACACAAAACATTAACAATATTAAAAAGTTAACCATTAAAAACTTAAGTTATTAAAAATATTAAAATTTGTCAACATTGACATATCTGAACAGGCTTGCCTAAACAAAAATGTTTTAAGCAGGCACCCAAGGCAGTATGGTAATGGCAGCTGCCTGATGTCAATCAGCAGGGAATTCCAAAGTTGCTGCCACACTAAACAATAAATTTCTTACACCTGCGGAGCAGTTACTGGGGGGCATCCTGTAATGGTGCCTGTTCTGCAGATCCAAGTGGCCTAGTGGGCACATATGGGCTTTATATACCAATATATAACCTTGAACGTAGCCTGGTAACAAACAAACGAGGACAGATGGGAGCAGCGGTTTGATATGCTAACAGGGTCTTGCTCCTGTCAGAAACCCTGCTACAGCATTCTGAACTAACTGCAGTTTCCAGGTGAGGTGCAAGAGAAGCCCCACTTACGAGTGCACTGCAGTATAAATAATAAAATTATCATCATCATCATCATCATCATCATCCAAGTGTTAACTCAGGTTTCCTTGGTGTGAAAACAGCTGACACATTTTGCACCAATTCTTTGCTTTTGCTCAGAAGTGAAAGGAAAGTGGCAGGAAGTCTGCGATCCTGCGGAGGTCGTGGCCTTGCAGTGCAATGGGGAGAGGATCATTATTGACACAATTGTTCCTGAGTAAAGCTGACGGGGGATCTCACTCCAGTACTTATTGAAGGCTTAAGTCACACAGTGAAGCAACAGCGAAGGTAGCGAAGAATTACTCCGCTGTCTCCTCAAACAGGGAGTGAGCAATGTAAAACCAAAGGAAGAACATCCGTCTTTACTTCTGCTAGTCAAGCATCTCCCATTTTCTTCCAGGAGGGAAGTCTCTGGAATCCCAGCCTAGCTTTTTACGTGATGAGCGTAACACACAATCCATCTTGCTACAGCAGTTAAGTCATAGCCATGGCCTTTTGTTTTAAGAAACAGGCATCAGTGTGGAACATTGGGGCAGAAAAAGAGGAAAGACGGAAGTCCTATACCTTGGCCACCTTTGTAGCTGAAATCTTGATTTTGTGACGATTAAAGGATTTGGTTGATTCAGTTGGGAAACATTCAGTTTCTATATTCCCATATTTACTGTGAAGTCATCTTTCCAGCTTCCCTGCATATCAAAATCTTGCACCGGCACCAATGTTTTAATGCTTAAAAGCGCTATCTATCTATGTATCTATGCAGTCTGGAAGATCTCAGCTGGACTTATTTGTGCTTGCCAACTATATTTATAGAAGTATCTTTATTTTTATATAGTTGGCAAGCATAAATAAGTCCAGCTGAGATCTGCTACTATTGTGGTTTGAGATCTTCCAGGCTGCATAGATACTTTTAACAATATTTTCATTTAGAAGTCACATACTGTGTAAAAACCAGCAAGGCATTCCTTATAAACCTGGGTCTTTTTTTGGTTGGGAACTCCAACTATGTGGGGGATGGACAGCTGATCGGAGGGGGGGGGGAGATCTACATTAATGCATTAATATACCAACGTAATATTCACTCAGAGCATGTTAACCAGGCATTCAGAACCACCCTTTCTAAACTACCACTCCTCCCTAAGGGGAATTTGCGCTTAGGTGTAACACAGCCCTTGAGATGCTTATCAAATCACCAGAAGGTCCTTTGAATCAACAGACAAAATGCATGGCCATATCATGGGGTGTAGGATTAGCTGCCTCTGCAGAACGCCGCCAAGCCCCAAGAAAAAAAAGGGAGCGGCTTTGCAGAAGCTGCAATGCAGTCAAGCTCAATCCTTGCTTCGCTTTCCCAAAGAAGTCAGACAAAGCAACGTGGACCATTTCTCCCACAATTTCTTTAATTGTAAAGTGATCCAGAATATATTAAAAGTACATTCTTTGTACTGTCTAGCAGTTCGGAAACATTCGTAGCAGCATTAGGTTAGTAGGAAAATGGAAGAATTTTTATTCCAGTGCCTAAACCTTTTAGAAAGTGTATACAAAGGAAACCACCTCTAATCTACTGAACTGGGGGAAGCAGGAAGCAGCACAGGGCAAAAAAAGAGGTAGGCAGGGAGGGATGGACCCATTTTGCCACAGCCAGGAATACTCAAAACCAGTGCCATTTTTCCAGAAAAAGGGGTGCCAGAACTCACCACGAACACCTCCCTCATTCTCCCAGAATGGCAATGGCGCCCACCTGAGAGGTACTAGAACAGAGTTCTGGCAAAAAAAAAAAAGTGCCCTACCCCAAACCACTGCTCATGCCCCAGGTTAACCAATTATGCTCATTAAAAAGCAGCAATTTAAAACCTGCCTGCTTGCACTGAAAGCAGCGCAATTTGTATTAGCCCAGCTAAGAAGTCTCCTGTTGCTAATGCTACCACCTGTCTCTTTAAAAACACAGAAGAGGCCATCTGCTTGTTAACTTAAGGAAAGAGTGTTGTAAGGTTAGCACTGCTCTCCCTCCCAGCTCTTTAAAAAAAAAAAAGGGGGGGGGGAGAAATCCCCACAGGAAGGAGCCAAGATAGCCCTTGAAGGCTGGAGGAGATTGCCATGCTGTCGGAAATGACCCCTGCTCCCAGTTTGGAAGAGATGGAACTGGGGAGCCAAGAGCCCCACAGCATTTCTTCAGAACTGGGAAAATGCACTGTGGCAGCTGGGAGTCAGATCGCAAGGCCAAACACTGGGCTTTCTTTTAAAAGACTTGACAGCAACCCTCCACCTGAAGGGAGTTTGTACAACGCCATTTCTAAGCCTACAACTCAATGCACCACAGATCTCCGGGACCAAGCCTGAGAGACTAAACTTCGGAGGAAATCATGCCCAGGGACTGCACTGCAAGACATTTCCTAAACATTGACTGGCTGAAGCAGCGTGTAAGGAATTAGGAATCCAAAAAGCCCACTGTTTTAAGTTTCAATTCATAGGAAGTGCACCTTAACAGTATGTTAAATTGCAAGGGGTATGGTTCACACTGGCAAACCATTGCATAACTGCCAGGCTTAGAAAGTCATCATCTCATAAGACACGCTGCAAGTGAAGGAGAGTCTTGAATGAAGTACAGCCTGTCTTTTCCTGCCTGGAGAGCATCCATTTCATAAGCCACCTGAGTCCTCACCAGGGGCTACAGGGGTCCGGACACTCCCTCAGGTAAGTCTCCATATGGCCTTCAGAAACTTGGAGCAGCGTTGTAGACACAGTCAGCTAAAGGGGGGAGAAAGCAAAGTTTTCACGACTTTAATGAGTCTGAACCAAAGACAGGAGAATAAGTCAATACAGTCACACCTTGGTTTTCGAACAGCTTAGTTCTTGAACGTTTTGGCTCCTGAACGCCGCAAACCCGGAAGTGACTGTTCCGGTTTGTGAACTATTTTTGGAAGCTGAATGTGCAACACGGCTTCTGATTGGCTGCAGGAGCAGCCAATCAGAAGCTGTGGTTTGGTTTCCGAACGTTTTGAAAATCGAATGGATTACATTCAAGGTATGACTGTACCATGAAGCAGATTGTTTTTCTAAAGAAAGTGTTTTATATCGACAAGGGTGAAAAACTTTGTCTTAGTTGGACCAAATATAAAAGTCTCGCATGCAATGCAACAATGCTTTGATTTACAGATGCCGGGGGGAGGGGGGATGGGACTCCACAACAAGCGGAATCAGTGCTGCCAATATCTGGAAATCTAAGAGAATTAACAGACCAACTACCCCCAAAATTGCCAGCATGCCCTTTTAAAATGTGGGTTTTTGGGGTGGGGTGGGGTTATTGTTTTTATTTTATGTCTTTTGTGGTTTTATATTTTGATTTTATCCTGTGAACTGCCCTGAGACCTCTAGGTATAAGGCAATATATAAATTCAATAAATAATCATAAATAAATAATATTAAATGCACTATCTTGTGTGTGTTTCCACGCATGTGTACGGCTTAGATTGTCTTGTGGCTTGGTTTTCATCCTCAACTCTGGGATCTAAGGAGTACAAAGAATATTCTTTAAACCCCTCGAAATAATCTGGTGTGGGAACCACCTGTCTTAAGAGCAGCAATAGAGAGTCTTCTCCCCTTTCGCCTACCAAGACCTGAATAAGGCAACAACATGTTAGACAAGGAAGAGTGAGGACGAGTTACCTTATTGAGAATGGGCTTCGTGGAGAGAATGTTGTACAGAGCTGGCAATGAGATGTTCTGGGAGGGGAAAAAATAGAGAGAGCAAAGATTAAATCACCTGCAGACTCGAGCCAAAACAAAGCGTCAACCTAAGCAGTTTCTTTACCAAATGTCAACATCCGACCTCTGCTAAGCAGCAGTGAAGCCAAAGGTCGACTCCCTCTATAGAGCAGCGGTGGGCAACCATTTTTCTGAAGCGTTACATTCCCCTGGAGGCCATCTGCTGCTGGAGGTGGGGTCAGGTACCAGCAGAGGGTGCAGACAAGACAAAAAAAAATCTGGATTACAGTGGAACCTCGGTTGTCGAACGCTTCAGAAGCAGAACAATTTGGAACCCGAACGCCAACAACCTGGAAGTGAATGCTTCCGTTTTCGAACGATTTTCAGAAGTCAAACAGCTTCTGCGGCACGTTTTTCCATTTTCACCATTCACTTTGCCGACAGCCCTTTAATTCTCGGTTTCCGAATGATTTTCGGAAGTCGAACGGACTTCCAGAATGAATTATGTTCAAAAACTGAGGTTCTACTCCAGTTAGTATTTCCAGCTCAGATTCAAAGCTCCACTGAGTTATCCTTGAAAAGGGAAGGGATTTATTATTATTGTTGTGGTTATTGTTATTATTTAGTACAACATACATGGAGTTGTCAAGTTGATGCTTGGGTGGCACCAGGGTTCCCACCACTGCTTCCTAGGTGTCTGTGAAAGGTCTCAGTAAACATCTCATTGAGAATCTACAGTGCATGAGAGAGTGTTTGCTCCTGCTCAGCCTCTCCTATGTGGAACAAGTTCCCTTAAAGGTGCCCACAAAAGGAAGTCAGGAGTGGACACACTGTTCTGAATGGTGGAGAGATGCAAAGCTTCTCTTTGCGAGCGCTGTGGGGGCCTGATGTGGGGCATGCCTGCACCAAGTTGTGGTCCTATCCATTTAATTTTGAAACAATGGTGCTAGACTGACGTATGGAGCCCAGCTGCACGCATGGAGTGTCAATTTAATTAAAATATATTAATAACCATATTATTATTTATACCCATCCCATCTGGCTGCGTTTCCCCAGCAACTCTGGGTGGCTTCCAGCAAAATATAAAAAATAGTAAGATGTCAAACATTAAGCATGGTCGGGTTTCATCACCTGTAATAGGCCTTTGGGTTACAACATTGTTTTAATTTATTTTGCATGTCCAAAGTCCGTTTTGGGGGCCGGTTTAACCTAACCCCTGTGGCAGTTCATTTCCTTGGGTAACCCCCCCCCCCAAAAAAAAAGCTCAACAACTTTGGGATAAAATCATAATAAAAAAGAGGTCAACAACTTCAATCCTAAAAAAGGGTCAACTTTGGTTGGCCCTTCACTTCCTCAAATCTGGCCCTCTTTGAAAAAAAGTTTGGACACCACTGTTTAGACCTACCTCTTGCCTTGTTTGGTTCAAACAGTTCCTTGCAGGGCTTCTCCGGTCATCCAGAACAAGTGGAGGCTTCCAGCGGTCATAATTGGTTTCCACTACATACCAGACGCCATTTTTTGTGTCCAAGCTTGAAAGAAGCAGCAAATATCAATGCCTATTTTCTGTCAACGATGCAACTTAAATGATTTTTACTTCTAAATAATTTCTGTTGGAAGACTAAGAATACCTAAACGGAAGTCCCAGATGAGCCACTGACCTGATCCACCAGGCTCTCATGTTCTTGAACGTTACCCCCAGAGTTCAAGTTGCTTAAAGCAGAGTACCCCAAAACTGGTCTCATGTCACCAATGCGAATGGTAAAGTCAGAAGCCATGGTGGATTTTTATTGAAAACGAGGAGGATACCGATTCAAAACTATAAAAAGCATGGGGGAATGTACACAAGGAAGAGACACTGCAGAGAGACCTAATCCTCAGTAATGCATTAACAAGAGCCGGTTGGTTTAGCAGCTGTAGCAAAATCTCTTACAGGCAACAGTTCTGCTTAAATCGTTTTACTATCAGGCATACTTACTCCCAGATATCCAAGGCTGCAACACGGGAACGTGTAATGACACATCCCTCTCCGGATTTGTTTCCCCCTAGTATGAAGTAAGCTGGAGCCAGCAGCTTTGAATGAGCCAATCTGTCCTTTGCATCTTCGTAACTATATGCAATAACAGAAACAGCAATGAGACAGGCGCGTTAACCAGGTATTGCATGGAAATTGTGAAGCTGGTAGGCCAGAGCCTTTCAAAATACTCTCATGTAAAGCAGCCACTGCCTTGTGTGGAAGTGTATTGTGGGGGATTTGTGTAAGAGAGCAAAGGGAAGAAGGCCTTGTTTAAGGGTGGGAGAATCAAGAGGCAGAAAAAAAGGAGAGGAGACTCATATGTGATGGACCTATCAACAAGCAACAGGCTTCTGGGTAATGATGCATAATGAAAAAAGATGTTTAAAAACTCTCTTCCCAAAAAAAGCCTGAAGCATTCTTATTAGGAATAACAGGATTAGAAGTCCCCCTCCAAAAGATGGTTCAAATTATTTATGTATGTGACCACAGCAGCCAAAGTTCTGCATGCGCAGAAATGGAAAGAAGGCAAGGTTCCAACAAAAGAGGAATGGATTTTGATGTTAATGCAGTATGACGTGGAGATGGCGAGATTGACGGTGAAAATATGAGAGTGAAAGGAAGAAAAGCATACGGAAGAAGAATGGAAATTCCCTTTGGGCTATTTTTACAAAAGCATTCTAGCCAAATGAAATCACGAGCAGGCCTTGAAGTATACGCAATGGGAGGACAGTAAGAATGCTGTAAATAAAATAAAAAATGAACAGCAGAATAAGTATTGTCTATAAAGCAGCAGGTAATTGTGGGGGGACGGGACATCATGAACGTAAGGACGGGTAGTCGAAATGTTAAGTGTTTTTATGTTAAGTTTATAAAACCAATAAAAATTTAAATACAGGAAAAAAGAAATGAGACTCATCCCATTGCTCCTGTAAGCCTTGAGGGCAGGCAAGAAGCAGCCAAGCACTTCCTCTATCGAGGAACACAATGCATTTGAAGGATGAAGCATTGCCTCTGGTTCTCTGCTGACAAGTTACTCGGGGGGGGGGGGAGAACATGAGTTCAAAAACAGTAGTGTCTTCCTAAATCAGGGGTAGGCAACCTAAGGCCCGTGGGCCAAATCTGGCCCCATTGCCTTCTCAATCCGGCCTGCGGATGGTTCGGAAATCAGCGTGTTTTTGCATGAGTAAAATGTGTCCTTTTATTTAAAATGCATCTCTGGGTTATTTGTGGGGCATAGGAATTCGTTCATTCTCCCCCCCCCCCCAAAAATATAGTCTGGCCCACCACATGGTCTGAGAGATGGTGGACTGGCCCACAGCTGAAAAAGATTGCTGACTCCTGTCCTAAATCAGTTCCTCTGGTACTGCTCTGCTGCAACAGCTTGTACCGAAGGGCAAAAGCTATCCGTGCAGGCAATCAGAACATTGTTCCAGGTGCTTCTGAATTTCCCATTGTTCTTGCCTCTCTCCAGGAGGAGTGATACCTCCCACTCCATACCCAACCTCAAGGCTCCTCCCATGTCAGAGTCGGGAGCCACTTGAGTAGAGAAGAGGAGGAGGAATGGTAGAACGTGAATCACGCAACTCTGCTGCACGGCACCCTGTTGATCCACCAATGGTACCAGGCGAGTCTGGACGTTAAACAAATTTCCCTTAGTATCGCACAATGTAATAGTTCCATGGAACCAAGATGGCGGTAGTCAAGACGAGAAAGAACAGACTTAAACCAAGAGACATTATAAAATGAGATTGGGATTATTCCTAATTTCCCTGTCTTGGCCATATATGCAGATAAACCGCTTCACAATTTGACTGTTACCTTGTACTGTTTTCCAACACAGATCTGGTGAGAAAGCTCATCCACCAACCGTTTCTCTGGCCAAGGAGCCACTCAAAGACTCCTGCAAGAAACACAAATTCAAAGAGCTTTATGACCTTAGCATTGCTTAAGCATCTCATCTTTCAGTCTAATTCAACCGAGCTGAAAGTCATCCCCATCCATTTCCATGCGGCTTGCTTCTTGGTCAATGGTTAGGCGTGCCTTGCTATTGCTTCATGCCACACAGCTTCTCATATAGTTTCTTACAACATGCATCACACTGCTTTCTCTACTTTCCCCCCTGCATCTTGTGTATCTGGGACCTCCAATGATTTGGGTGGGGTATAACCCTACTAAATTTCCCCCATTTTATTAAAGCTAAAAAAAACCCAAAGACACAGGAACAGAGCATTAAGCATACTCACCAATGTAACCTCCATCAAGACTGAACCGCTCATTCATGGTTAGAGTAAAAATGCCCTAAAACACAAAAAGTCAGTTAACAGTGTTTATTAATACCCAGCAGTTAGAAAACAGAGACAAAGTTAAGCTAATTCTGCAGTGCTTTAAGAAGGCCAATCTGAGCGACAGAACACTGCTATCCATTGTATTATATCAGGCATGTCCAACAGGTAGATCGTGATCTACTGGTAGATCACTGGACATCTGTGGTAGATCACTGGTAGATCATTGGCTCCCCCCAAAGAAGCTGAACAACTGTGGCTCCCCTAAAAAAAACCTCAACATTTTACCTCCTCCCTGAAAAAACTCCACAACTTTGACCCAACCCCCCCCCATGGGCCTTCCTCCTTCCTAAAAAAAGCTCAGCAACTTTGACCTGTACCCCCCAAAAGGGGGTAGATCACTGCCAGTTTTTAACTCTGTGAGTAGATCGCAGTCTCTTGGGAGTTGGCCACCCCTGTATTATATAGTCTCTGGGCCCCAATGATTTACACATGCTCTTCCTCTTTGTACATGCATACCTAGTAATGTGAGGTGAGAATATTCTCCACAAACTGTAAATTCTAATGTAAGAACCAGTTTTGCAACCCACATTAAAAAAATCTAGTAAATAATAAGTCAAGCTGTGATGTTGCCAGTGTAAGAAATGAATAATGATTTTTTTTTGATCCAGTTACATTACTGGGCATTGTGTCATTCACCACTGACAGTTCTGAAATGTGAGCTACAGAAAACATTTTTTTAAGATTTAAAAATACTATTCATTTAATTTGATGAACACTTGAATTTGTATGTATTTCAACTATATTTAATAGCCTTTTTTCTATTTTGGTGTGACCTTATTCTTAGCAATTCTATACCCTTAGCTATACAGTGTGATTTTTTTTTACAGAAAGTACAGTAGTTTTAATGGTTTATACACTTAAAGTACCTAGGTCTATGCAATTATGTGTAACAGCATGTGAGGTGGCCTTGATTTAAACAGTTGACGTGTCTATATTTTTACTGAATGCCAGTAACTGGTTTTTTGCAGTGCCATTCAATGGTACAAGGTGCCATTTACCAGAGATGGACATACTGAAATATATTATCACATAATGATAATATATTTAATGTTAATGGCTTCTTTTTATATGTATGCACATAGTTTTGTTTATCAAGCTGTGTTTTAGTCACCAAAACAGTTATTAAGTGTTAGAGCTTTAGAAGCACAAGATAGCCTATTGCTGAATTTACTCGTATCAAACCTTAACATGCCAATTGTATTTTTTGACTTGTCCTATAATATGTACATGTTCTAATGGAAGAATAAAATGTGATTTAACTACTGAGTTTCCTCATACCAAACCTAAACATGACAATTACTGGTGCCATCACCTTAGAATGGTTTAACTTTAACAATAAAACATGTTTTACTTTTTAATTTGATACTTGCAAGTGACAAGTAGGCTTGTTCTTATATATTTTCACCGTGTAAATTTCACTGTATATTTTCATTTTACATTAAAATTCTCTAACATTCTCATTAATCGAGAATATTCCCCAAAAGATTATTCTCGAGAATTTAACATCACTATGCATACCCATGCCTGTGGCTCAGAGAGAATTTTGACAAGACGGAGAGGAGCAGAGACGCTTGGACTTTATGGCCCATTCATGGGGTAGCAAAGCTGTTGCGGCCCTAGCTCCTTTGGAGCTAGCCTGAGAGTTGGTACACAAGTAGACTAGCATACCCCGATTAATAGAAAATAGGAGATGTGTACATTTCACCCTCAAAATGGGCAGACCCACAAGTGGTTCAGGGGTTCTCAGTTCAGTGAGGAAGCACCTGCATCCACAAACCACACCTGTTGCCAGAACCATCAGAATGCGGGACATTTTTACAGCTAACTCTCAAAGCTCAGGGTATGAAGTTTAGATTGAGGCCAGCATTTGAGCTCAGGGCAAGCCAAGGTGGGCATGTGGACTGTGGGAGCTTTTAAGTGACGTGGCAGCAAGGAACATATCTGTGCTTGCAGCACACAAGCATCATATGCTCACACATTGTGCACACAGTGAACGCCACTCTCCCAAGGCTTCATCAATTGTAAAATAAACCATTACGCATCTAAGGTGTTTCGAGACTGCTGTTTTCTCAACAAGGCACTAATATGCCTGGCTTTGTTTTCAGCAAAGTTTGCAACATCAGATGCAATGGATGTGGAGAGTATCAGAGCCTGAAAAGTTAAGTGCTCTGCTGTGACGCACTGGTCACTGTGTGGGCAGTTCACATACGGGCTTTTGGTCTTTGTCTGTGTGTGCTGTTCTGTTGTTTTGGTTTCGTTTTCACCGACCGGAGCAGTCATGGAACTGAGCATTCCGGGAGATTTATTGTTTTTGTAAATAAACTCAGCTCGTTAAGAAGACAACGCTTCTGTGAATTATTACTGGGCTGCCTTGGCAGTTACACACAAGTTTCCGCTGTGGCTTTGAACTCTGCTAATAGCCAGGAGTTGCCAGGCACAGAAAGCAAAGCAACGCAACGCAAGCCTGCCGGACCCTGGTAAAAGCTACTGATTGTGGAACACTCCATTTCACAATCTAGCAATGGAAAATTAGGGGGGGGGGGTTTGCCACCAGCAGTAGAAGCCTCTGAAGTCACCTGCTTGCTCCTAAGGGAAGGGGATGATGAAGCAGGCAAGGTTGTGTCTCAGGCCTGTTCATACTCCTAATGGCAAGCTATGGTTTACAGTTACACCAGAATGCACCTAGTGTTGTCCAAATAAAGGAATACTCACTGGCCTGATTCCAGAAACCATTCCCACGTAGCCTGCAAAATTTGCAGACCTGAACACTGTTTTATTGTTTCTTTGAAAATCCAGCGACACCATGAGCGGCTTCAGCTTCTGCGTCGTCCTCCAAGAACTAGCATTCACGTCCCACCTGCAGGAAAAGCAACACTACTTAAACATAAGCAAGAACTCTTATTTAATGCAAACTGCAACTAATCTAGAGCAATGTAAAATGGGCTCTCTCAGATTTTTGAGTCTTTCAAGATGGATGCATGAACGGCTAACCTTTGGGCGGCTTTCCTTGGAAAAAGCGAGCACGTAAAAAAACGGTTTCATCTCTCCCCCCTCCACAACAGGAACAAGCACTAGATTCGGACAAATCCTGAGGCAAAGCAGAATGCCTCTGGGAGGCACAAGTTGAAGCAGAGACCCACCCCCCATCCCATGAAGTGCTTCATAGCACCTCAGCGATCCAGATGTCAAAACACTGCTGCAAACACCCAAAAGTGAGAGTAGCGCCTCCCAAGTTTACCGTAATGCTAGGGTGTGGTGACGGGGGAAGACAGTGCTTATAACTGGGAAGGAATGACTTGCACCAGCATTCTCCAATCCAAGGGCTTCAGGGGAAGGAGCAGCTTTGCCAAAATGAAACTTCTGTCTCCCAACTTAAGGAAGGTATCAGCATAGGGAGCGAAGAGGACATGGAGGAAGATTTGTGCTGGGTCCTACCCCAAAGATGCCTAGCACAAAAGCCCCTCGGCCAGGGTTCCCCAAACTTGGGTCTCCAGCTGTTTTTGGACTACAATTCCCATCATCCCTGACCACTGGTCCTGTTAGCTAGGGATGATGGGAGTTGTACTCCCAAAACAGCTGGACACCCAAGTTTGGGAAACCCTGGTCTAGAGGCTTTTGGTTTGTGATGTGATAGGCTTTACCTACTTGCGCCAGAAAGAAGGGGAGGACCATTCTAGCTTTTTTTGTTTTGTTTCCCAGTAATAGATTGGGTTTGGAAGGCAATCAAGTGGACTAGGAGCATTATCTTGTCTTTTTCAAGATAACGACCTGAACACTGAAAGCTCGCATGGACGAAGCAAAGGCATGGTTGTTTTGGGTTGCTCAATATTTTACATTGTCTTAACACTCTTCTGTTAAGGAAGCTGTATAGTAGTAGTAGTTCTTTATTACGGTCGACGACCAGCACACACACACACACACACACACACACACACATTAAAAAAGACAATACAGAATCAATAATAAATGCAATTTAAAATTGATCTGAGATTGATCTAAAAGGGGTTGGCTGTCTTAAAATTAAAGTACATTAAATTAATAATTATTGCTTTAAAAGAATAAATTTAAAATTACTTAAAAGAATCAGCAATTCAGATTATTATAATACTTAAATTGAAAGAAAGATCAGGAGCCACCTATTTGTGCGGACCGAAGCTTAATAGCGACAACACAGAACTTTGCCACCGCAGCTGTAACCTTAGGGTTGGCATCTGAGAGGAGCCAATGAGTATAGTGTAGTTCGGGACATCCAGGAGACTCACAGAGTAGCGGAGAGATAAGTTCATTCCGTAAAGCCCAATAAAAGCGGCAACGGAGAAGCACGTGGTCTGTAGTCTCTACTTCTCCGGAGTCGCATGGACAGAGTCTGTCGCCCAAAGGAACCCCCCTATACGGCAGAAGGCAGAACATGATTTCGGGCCAGTGTGAACGCCCTTCTGTGGGATGCGACCTCAAGCTGAGTAAAATACCTAGCTGGGAGTTGTAAGTATCTCCACTCCTCTGGGGTTAAAAAAAGGGACTTAAGTCATTTTGCCTCTTGATAGCCATTAACCTCTGCTTGATTAATGCCCTTGCTGTGTTGTAACTATGTGAACAAAGGTAAGCTGGATGTAGACCTCTACTCGTCATTTTGTTTTCTATGGCTTTGCTCCAAGAGGAGTGATGTTTTTCTTTTAATATCAATGGGGCAAGGCCCTGAGGATTAAGATGAACTTTCAGCCAAAGGTTACAGGCCTGCATCCAGAGTCTCGCCTCGACGCAGACCATGCCTGTTTCAAGATGAAGAGCAACATTTGGCACACATGGAGGCACCTGGAGGGCTGCTCTGATAAATTTTGACTGGACCCTTTCAAGAACGGTCAGATTTGGTGGGGGGGGGGCACAAAGTTGAGCCCCATAAAGCAATTGAGCTAGCGCTTTAGCCTCAAAGAGTTTTAGAGCCGCAGGTACATAGTGTGCACTGTTGGATTCTAAAAAACCTAGGATTGCAGAGCTGGAAGCTGTATATAATTTTGTTGTCTGAGCTCCTCCAGTGATGGAAATGAGATTTATTGTTGGCAGAATAAATGTTTTCACTAAGGGGGGGGGGAGTGGACTAGGAGCCATGAACCAAATCAAGCAGCCTCTGAACAGACAAATTAAACTGCTGCACGAAGTGCTGGGTCTAGATCTGAACCAAATCTTGTGGTCAATGCACGCTGCTACCCTGTATGTTCAGAAAATGGAATCCTGTTGGGGCATCAGGCAGAACAGGGTTGAAGGTGGTATAAGGAGCTGTAGGGGGCAAAAATCACCCCACTCTTCTATTAACTGGAGGAGTCTGCTGAATCAAAAGCCCTTCTGTGAGAGCAAGACCCCAATTAGATTCTACCCACAGTCTTCATGGAACACTGCTAAGTCATGGGCCTTTTTTTTAACAATTTATTCAAAAGTTACAATACAGTTATCATCTGTGATGATGGTGGCATTAAAATATCCTGTTCTTCAATAAAAGAGAAAAAGGGAGCCCAGATTGTATCAAAGGTATCTTTTTGGGAGATGCCTTTGGTATAGTGAGGCGTTCTGATAGGGCAATACTTCAGATACTATTAACCCAAGCCTCTGTTGGAATACTAGAGGTTTCCTTCCATCATTGGGCAATAACTATTCTAGCTGCTGTGAACAGGAAGGAAATTAATTCTTTGGATTGAAGGGTGGAGTTTGATCATAAGGCAAGTGCCGAATTAGGAGGGATAGATGGTTTAGTGATTTTTAGTGAGACTTTTTCTCAAAAAAAGGTGTGGTCATGTGTGTGTGTGTATCACTATGCTTCTTTCTTAATAAAAATCTATTTTGATAAATAAAAAAACAAAAGTCACTGTGCTGAAAATGACAACCGCAGGGCTTCTCCCTTTTATAGAAAGTGGTGAATTGGTATGACAGCACACATATTTTCCCCTCTAAAGACGCTCCAAAGAAATTGAGAAAGGCAGGCCTTCCAATCACCATAGTTAAAGATGCTGCAGATTAACTAAATACTCTGCTCATTGCTTAGTCTCAAAGCAATAAAAAGGTAAGGTAAAAAACATTTCACCACCTCCCACCCAATTTAGAAAGTTTGTGGATCCACCAGAGCAGGTTTGACCTCACTAGTACATACATACCCAAGAAACAATCCAAAATCAAGATTTCTGGCATGGTACAGCTTTCCTGGTTGGAAAGAAAAAGGGGGTGGGGCGGTGGAAATGGAATTAAGATCAAAGAAAAAATACCTTAAGCATTATCTTTAAAATGTAAGTCGTTGGCTAAGCAGTCATTTACCTGTGGTGTCTTCTGCTACTATTGAAGTGCACACTGTGAAGACTTCATAGAAGATATTGAACAGAACAATGTCACCTAAGTTGGAAGGTGGGAAGGGAAGAGGGAGAAAGAGAGACCTTTCATCAAAGTGACCATTAAAAACCACGGATAAAACCAAGTGTATACACATAAAAGGAAAAAAATGGAGACAGGAAATATCTTCAGAATATCACTTTGAAATTGACTTGCCCTCCTGAATTATGCAATACACAATGTGCATAATCTATCGTTTGATCATTTTTAATCCAGGAATAAGATTACAAAATCCTATTCTTTGTTCAGATATGCAAATATTGTGCTCCCGGCATGCTAAAGGTGAGAAGATTACTGTACAGACTTTCACTCAGTAGAAAACCCAGTCAGTCTTCCTGGTCAGGTCTTACATTTAATATACACCTGCTCTTCATCTCTGCTACAAGCATTTTAAGTGCTCCTGTTCCACAAGCGTGTTAGAACCTCAGCATGTAATGCTACAGTGGCTGAAATGTTCAATTGCAGCAAATTATGCCTACATAAAATAGTGTGCTTTCAGAGTCAGACACAGTAATAACAAAATGGAAATTACCTAAAGGAGCATCAATTGCAGAAGCAATGCCTTTGATCTCTTCATTGAAAGGATAGGGAAGGGTGGAACCTAACCAAGCCTAAGAGGAAAAGCCACAAGTCATTAAAACCTGAAAACATAGTAAATAACTTTCTATTTTTAATTTCTCTTTTTCCATATATTTCCTTCTCAGTCTCAATTATTTCACTTGGTGTAAAGAGAGCACCTTTACAGAGGATTAGTGTCATTCCACAAACTACAAAGGGACAAACTCAGTTTTGCAGTCTGATCAACAGGCAGCACAGCCAATTGTGACTCCCCGGTGGGTACATATGAACAACACACGTTGGCTACAGTTGCACTCTACAATTTTTAGGTGTACACTTAACTAAAAAAGCAATGTGCTAAGTTGTCTGTAGTTGCCTCAGTAGACATTTCAGACTTTGTGGACTGTTGAGACCTTTAGAAAAAAGAACTTGCTTATCAAGAATTTAGCTGCAGGATTACCTCCATTAACAAAGTCCAAGGCACTATGGTTTGGCTGGCATTTTGGAGCTCCAATATCCTTCTCCTCTTGCATTTTTACATTAATCTGAACACAATGGTTCATACAGATAATTGTCAAAAGCAAAGAGAAAGATCTTGTAGAAGATGGAGGTTCAGAACAGGACTTCTGTAAATTTACTTCTTCATTCCTGCACAGACTGTAGCCACAATCCGCAGACCAGTTAGGAAGCTTATTTCAAGGTCCCTGAGCTCATTCTCTACCATTTTTGCAACCCTTATTGTGTTACATCCGATTTTTTTCAGCTTTCGCTTCCTTCCTGCAGTAGCTATTTCCAGAGCAATGTGCAACAAACTCCAATTCAAACTCTGGTTTAAATGTAAACTGAATAAATAGGTTCCCTTTTATTTCTGAGTAACGTCTGTTGAAATAAGTGGACACTGGAGAAGTTCAAGAAGAAGACACACTCTGAAACACTAGTAGACAATTAGTAGACAATTCTACTGTGTTTCACTTGGCGTATACCCCCTGAAATTAATGAACATGACTAAGTTAGGCCCATGAATTTAAATGGTCTAATCTTCCATCTACACCAGGCATCCCCAAACTCGGCCCTCCAGATGTTTTGGGACTACAACTCCCATCATCCCTGACCACTGGTCCTGTTAGCTACGGATGATGTGAGTTGTAGTCCCAAAACCTCTGGAGGGCTGAGTTTGGGGGTGCCTGATCTACACAATACATTTAAACCAGTATCATATCGCTTTAAACAGTCATGGATTCCCCCACAGAATCCTGGGGAGAGTAGTTTGTTAAGGGACCCCTCTTCCCCCCGACAGAGCTACAGTTCCCAGAATTCCACGGGAAAGGTGACTGACTGTTAAACCACTCTGGGTTTTCTAACAAATCTCAGCACTCTTAACATACCAGAGTTGCCTAGATTACCATATTTTTCGCTCCATAAGACGCACCTGAACATAAGATGCGCCTAGTTTTTAGAGGAGGAAAGGGGGAAAGCCCTGTTTTTCTTTTGAGGATCAGCTGAAAGTGGTGCAGCTTCTTTTTCAAAGAGGAAAACCCCCGTTTTATGGGGTTCAACTCACAGTTCTGCAGCTTCTAGTCCTACAGCCATTTCTACAGTTTCCAGACAGATAATCTAATCAGCCAGTCACATGTTGCGGGGGAAACAAACAGCCTCCCTCTGCATTCAACAATGGAGGCCTGGGCAAGGGGGTGGGGCTGGAAAGGGAGCCTTATCTCTCTCCCGATCACTTGCTGAACAGCTGTTCAGCGGCTTCCTTTCATCACCCCCTTCTCTCTTTGTAAAAAAAGAAGAGCACGATCTGCTTTTGGCCCCTAGGCAATTCGGCTCCAGGGACCAGCATTCGCTCCGTAAGACACACAGACATTTCCCCTTACTTTTTAGGAGGAAAAAAGTGTGTCTTATGGAGCGAAAAATACTGTATTTGGGGGAAGCCACAAATGTTCAACGTGGCATGATATTGCTTCAAATGAATAACCCATGCGTGTAACACCCTGACAAGATGGCACGGATCTGAAAAAACATTCCAGTGCCCCTGAAAGCCTCTTTGCATCTGGGCCAATGATAGTGATAGCTCCCTTAAGTTACTTGGGAGCATATCATTTTCTAGCTCATCACAGGATTTGCCTGTGTGCATCCCTCTGAATCCCTTCTAGTTGATTTTCCCCACGCAGCTTAGTGGTAAAGCACATGTTTTGCATGGGGAAGATGCAAGATTCAATCTGAGGTGTTCCCTAGCAGGGCTGGGGTAGACCCCTGCCCGACAAAAGTTGACAGTCTGAATCTGCCTGGAGCGATGATAAATCTCTGCACAGTAATGTACAAACTCAAAATCATGACTGGCTTTGTGAGTGCAGCGGCACACCAAAGAGATCATCATTAAGGGGCCTGCAATGATGCCAAGGACTCTTCGCAGAATTCACATTAAGCAGCAGATCCTGTTGATAACTAGTGCATTTATTTTCCCATCTTTGGCTCATTAGCAGTTGCGGTTCACACAGGTTCAGCAAGCTGGATTCAACTTCCCCCTAAATTTTAAAGAAAACGGAAAGGTACTCACCAATTTAGATTCCAGTGATGCTATGAATTTTCCACTATGAAGGAATGTGGTTAAAATATCTTTCATAAGCTTAAGGACATCCTTCACCTGGAAAAGTTTAAGAAAAAGCTCAGGTGAACACACTTTTGCGGTAATGCAAGAGCCACTTAAAACATATAACCCTTTCACATGTGCCGAAGCACATCTGAAACAAGCGGTCTTTAATGGTGATGAGTTGGCACTTTCAACTATGTTCACTGATGCAAGGTGAAACGTCTTTTGTAAAAGCAGAGAGTTCTTTCTTCAGGCAGATTTCATGCAATGACCGTTCCAAGTCTCAGCTGCTATCAATGGGTGCTCCAAGGGAGGAGGGAACACCCTAATTCTACAAATTGCTCTATCTGCTATTGCTTTCCCATCCCAATGAGGTCTCTGCTGTTTTGCATCCTGACGACGTCTCCTTCAGAGCTTTGCAACGGCAAAACCCCACCCTTACAAACTGGAATGTGGCCAGGCAGGAGAGCAGAAGTGGAGAGTTGTGTCTATTACGACTCCACAAGACTGAAACCTATGACCATACCCCCAGAAGAACAAAAACAGGAAGTGAATTCACAGCCCAAGAGCTCATACAACCTATGCACATTTACTTGAATGCCAGCTTGTATCTGTTCCTCGGTTAAAGCCATTTTACTAGGCATTCTGACTGAGGATTTTTGGCCTTGAAATAAAAAGCAATGCAGAATTCAAGGCTGTTTCATTAAGCAGTACATATACGTTAGTGGAAATTAATGCCTGCATCTCATTAAAAATGCACCCAGAAGAAAGGCTCTGATCCTGACCTCCTCCCCACCATGTTCCCTACCTCTGCAGCTTTGTCACGTGTCAGCTGGACCCATCTCTCACTTGGTGGCAAGTCAAGATTTATGATGTAGGTGGGAACCTTTCCTTTGTACCTGAAAAAGGAGCAATTTTCATGAAATGCAGAAAGGTGTCGCTACACTTAAACCACTATTTTGTGGCTATTTTCAGGCGTCTTTGAAAGTCTTTCTGGTTAATATTTTCTAAGTAATTTATATTTACATCGCCTAGCTTTCATCCATCAATATTTAACACAAACACATTTAACACAAGCACCTGTATACCTGAAGGAGCGTCTCCACCCCCATCATTCAGCCCGGACACTGAGATCCAGCGCCGAGGGCCTTCTGGCGGTTCCCTCACTGCGAGAAGCAAAGCTACAGGGAACCAGGCAGAGGGCCTTCTCGGTAGTGGCGCCCGCCCTGTGCAACGCCCTCCCATCACAGGTCAAGGAAATAAACAACTACCTGACATTCAGAAAATACCTGAAGGCAGCCCTTTTTAGGGAAGTTTTTAATGTGTGATATTTTTGTATTTGATTTCTGTTGGAAGCCGCCCAGAGTGGCTCGGGAAATCCAGCCAGATGGGCGGGGTACAAATAACAACAACAACAACAACAACAACAACAACAACAACAACTTATATTTACGCCTAGTAGCGATCTTCTTTTACGATCGCTGAAGACAATTAAGGAATCTTCTTTAAGCTAACCTACCCAATTCTTTTTCATGTGCCCTCATTCTGCAAAAATCACCACTCTCAAACTAGGTACAATATTCTCTAGCTCAGTGGTTCTCAACCTTGGGTCCCCAGATGTTTTTGGCCTACAACTCCCATCAACCCTAGCTAGCAAGACTAGTGGTCAGGGATGATGGGGACCCAAGGTTAAGAAAGGCTGCTCTAGCTGAATGTTTGGTCAGTGATGTAGTAAAGTAATAGCAGCAGCACAATCCTGACTCAATGCGCTAAGTTCAAAGTTTATGTTATGTTAATTAAATTTCTAAGTAAACGGGATCACAAGTAAGCAGCAACTATCAGCTACTGAGCTGTCCTTAATAGGTTACTTACGTTGGTCCTGAGGGAGGATATGCTAGTGTTTTGCATTCTTCACCAAACTGCAAAAGAACAAGACAAGAACTTTTTGAGAACAAATGTTTTTATAATTGTTTCCCGCAAAAATATTCAGAATTCTTGTTGCCTTCCCAGCTTTTGCAGACAAAAAAACCCACGTAGGACTAAAGTTGCAGTCATATGCAGACTTACCAAAGACTAAAGTCCCATGAAACCTCATTGAGCCCTGCCTAGGATTGAACTGTGATACTTTTTTTACAGTATACCTGAACTCTCAGTTTGCAGGTGTCAAGGTTAGGGTTCAAAAATGCAAACAACTATCTGGGAACTTTTTTTTCTATGCATGTTTAAAATGGGCTGGTTTGGGCATAACTCTGAATCATGCAGGGAGCCTCTGGCCTGAGCATTCCAGTCTCCTTTTTGACACATGTCAGAAGGAGGACACAAGTGGGAAACAGCTAGTCCTTACCTTCCTAGAAGCCCCCTTCTCTGGCACCAAAAAACCTGCCCTATGTGGTGGTTAAGTGAAGATGAAAAAGCGTTCCATTCATAGTAGTGGGATCTTTTCCCAAGCCAAATCGCTACGCAGTGGGAGGCTTTTATTGTGGTGATAGAAGCAGCAGCACGCAGGTAGACAGTGTTAGAAACTCAAATATATAAGCTAGGTGCTTATATATTCCAGCTGTCATCAGCTTGGCCAGGGACGATGGAAGTTGTACTCCAGCAACATCAGTGAGAGCCACCACGCCCCCCACCCTGACCTAGACTCAAATCTGGTTAGCTCCATTGTATTTGAAATAAAGAGTTTTCAAGCTTCTTATTGAAACACAGTGAGAAGGTACTTAAGGCTTTAGAGGTCAAAACCAGCACTTTGAATTGGGCACGGAAACTAAGTGGCAGCCAGGCTAGGATCAGTGTAATATACTCAAACCATCTTGCCCCAGTGAGTAACTTGGTTGCCGAATTCTGCACTAGCCGAACTTTCTGAACTGTCTTCAGAGGCAGCCGCACTTTCCGGTATAAAGCGTTTCAGTAATCCAACCAAGAGGTTACCAGAGCATAGACAACAGATGTTAGGCTATCTCTGTCCAGATAGGGATGTAACTGGGGCACCAGCCAAAGTAGATAGAAGGCACTCCGGGCCACTGAGGCCAACTGAGCTTTGAGCAACAGCAAAGGATCCAGGAGGCCCCCAAGCTACGAACCTGTTCCTTCAGAGGAAGTGTAACCCCATCAAGAGTAGGCGATCTCCCAGACCCCCACCCATCTGGTCTAGGGAACCATCCCACTAACAATGCCTTATCTGGATTGAGTTTCAGGTTGTTGGCTCTCATCCAGTCCATTACCAAGGCAAGACACTGGTCCAGCACATCCACTGCCTCACTTGCAGATGTAAAGGAGAAGTAGAGCTATGTGTCTTTGGCATAATGCTGACAACGTACTCCAAGATTCTGGATAACCCCACCCAGTGGTTTCAGGTCTATGTTAAACAGCATGGGGGGGGGGGAAGAGAGATTAAATCCTGGGGAACACTACACTGAAGGCTCCATGGGGCTGAAGAACATACTCCAAGCAACAAGCTCTGGGAATGACCATCCATTTCCCAGCATGTCCCCCGGTCTCCTGCTGGCCCCAGAGCTTCAATTCCAGTTGTGGATATTTTGGGGTTCAGTATTTTCACTCTGGATTGAAGAGAGACAGCGCACAGAGGGCGTTCAGAGGGTGCTCCCTGCTTTACGCAGTTTCACTTGTACACGTGGGGAGGGCAGAATGTAACCCTCCCCTAAGTGTGGGGACGCCTGTGCTTAAAACAGAGGCAACCCTCCTGATCAGATCAGTCAATACTGCAGTAATCATAACGATTATCATGCACAGACCGGGGCTGCAACTCTGTGCCCCCTCTCAATATCCATGCCAAACACACGGCCCAATGGCTTCATGCTACCGCAGGGGAGGGGCCAGATGCTCACCCAATTTTATGCACAATTCTCCTTCACAAGATACCTGTGTAAAGGCGGATTGCGTAACTTCAAGAACTGGTACACTTCTACTTGCTTGTTTTCCTCTTTTATCAGACAGAGCATCTGCAATCAGGGAATATCTTACCTTTTTGGCTTTATACAACACTTTGGGTGATAATCCAACTAACTCAGACTGTCAGCTCAAGTATTTACATACCGGTAGGTGCATACAATGGTTGTAAGAGAAAGGCAACTCTCTCTCTCTCTTTTTTTTTTTTGCTATTTTTAGTGAATTACTTAAGTGTAATTCAAAATTCTCCTCCTCTGCCTTTTCCCCTGATTCCCCCTCCCCCCAAATCTATTTAACTGTTTTGGAATCTTTGTGTCTTCTGTGTGGTTTGGACTCATTTTTGGTTTTTCAGAAGACGGAACTTGCAATTGGCAATGGATATAAAATGAAGAGAATTGTTTCGCCAGCGATATAGTAATATTTGCACTATGTCAAGAACTCTGCTGAAAAAATAAGGGATATTACACCTTAAATGTGGTTACACAAGGATGTAATTAAATGTATCCCACCAGAGGCACTATTTCACAACACAGTAGGGTTTATGACAGATAAACATATGCAGAAAAGTTCAAAGACCTGTTCTGGGGATCACAGATCCACAATTTTTTATTTTTACTTTGACATGCACTCAATCTCTAGCCTATTTAACATAAGAAATAGTCACTTGGCAGGTAGAACCAGCAGGGCTGTTGTGAATCACATGAAACTGATGCAAGCAGAAGTTTGCTCTCCAAACATGGAAAAACTAGTCGGTTTCACAATACATATTAGAAATAACTTGACTACACACTAAATGTGGGATTCAGCCCCTTTGCAAATGCCCCTCTATTGGGTACAAACAAACATTTATTTATCTCAAGATCAGTCGCAACCGATCTTGTAATTAAAGAGAGGAAGAATTCAGATGTGTTAAATAAAAAAACAGACTTACAATGCAAGAAAAGTGCAAGAAATTTTTGAAGCAGAAGGGCGGCTCCTCTGACTCAACTCTTGTGATAATAAACTGCCATGTGATACTTGTTTGGTTCCGTTTGTAAGGAATATACGGTACATTCCAAGAAAAGATTACACATCCACGAACTGCCGCACTCAGCAATTCGTTTCTCTAAACGAAACAAGAAGGTAATTGCTCTGCCAATTCACAAGATGCAGCATAAGCAGGTCTGAGCTCCTCACAAGTTGGACCTGAGAGATCAGCCTATTCAAAGAACATGTGGTTTAAACAAAGGGGGAAAGTGCTCCTGTATTTGGATATACGGTAAGCAGAATGGGGAAATACAGAAATATACAACAGTATACAAGGAATTCAAGGAAATACAGTAGCTTTGCTGCTACAGATCACCATAGGTAACACTAGTCAAACAGCTCTTGAATATTTTGTGAGAGGGAATGGCTAAAATTAGGTGCTTAGAGACCCATTTAGTCATCTAGTCACCTGGCTATCTTGACCTCCAGAAGCAATGGCAATGTTAAGAAGGCACTATGTAGAAAACAAGATGGGAGAGATTAACAGTTGTAGGTTTACCAGAGGCATCTGGTTGGCTATTGTGCAAAGAGAACTCTGAACTAGATGGGTCACTGGCTTGATCCAGAAGGCTCTGATGTAAACATCAAGGCTTTAAACTCATCAAGTGAAAAAAGATTATCATTAAATCATTAGTGGATCAGTTCATTTAACTTTGGCAACTGGGATACATGAAAGACAAAGCAAAGGTATTTTCACACATGACGGCAATATGTCACTTTGGAACTTAGCTGGTGCAAAGGATTAAGTGGAAGGGGGGCATTTAAAACCACACATACATTTCTGGCTAATATAGTACAGATGTTTTGTTCAAGAGTCTGCACCGTCAAAGCAGGCACCTTATTTTATAACAGCCTATGAAAAGATCTCACCAAAATGGTCTCCAGCTACCTGAACATGTAGACATTTAAGCCTTCTGCCTCTACTATGTATGGCCTGAGCAATGTACACGACTAAGCTCCAATTCACGACTAAGGACTTTGGATAGAATCACAGAGTTGGAAGGGATTGCAGAGGTCATCAAGTTCAATCCCCTGCAATGCAGGAATTTTTTTGCCCAACATGGTGCTCAAACCCATGACCTTGTGGAGGGGTCTCATGCTCTACGAACGAGAATTATCTCATCTATGGTCACCTGCAAAGCGGACAGCTGACTGCTTCATCATATGGATGGCTCCCTGTTTCCTATACTGCTGCAACATTTTGGGAAATAGGCAGATGATTTGTATTTTTAAAAATGCAAGTATGCAGTGAATAATAGCAGTAACGATAATAATCGTCAATCTCTGTGCTACTGCTTAATTTCTAAGACAAGTGCTCCAAAGTCATGAACAGAAATCCACCTCCCTCCCCAATCTTACCTAGTTGTGGTAATGACCCAGAGAGAATAAAGGACTTTCGACGTGTTCCAAACCACTCCCTTTATCACTGCTTCATGCGTTCTGTACATGAGCCCAGATACTAATAAGAACCTAAAATATTGCCTCAAATTGTAAAGCACTCCTACAACTGCTATGCCAGTGGTTCTCAAAGGGTGCGGCGCAGCACACTGGTGTGCAGGAGAGGATGCCAAGTGTGGCAGGACCCGCTCAAAAAAACATTCAAACATTTCAGTACAGCATAGCATCATTTTTTTTTAAAAAAAATAGCAGAATATGGGAGAGATATCTTGTTAAAATGAGAGCACCGGTATCAAGTGATACCGAGCACAATCCTAGCTGTGTTTTCCAATATGTTATCAAATTAGAAAAATGGGTGCGGTGCAAGGAAATTTTTATTCTGAAACTATGGCCCAGGGAAAACAGTGAGAGCCACGGCGTTAAGCTCAAGTGGGGGGGGAAACACACACACAAATGTTGTTTGTTCAGCACGACCTTCCAACTGTTGATCCAACCACACCCCCACCCACAGTTCAGCTGATTCTGACTCAGGATAGGAGCCTCCAAAGATGTAGGCAACCGACACAAACCCTCCCCACTGGGAAAATCATTACTAGCCCTGCATCTGCCTGAAAGATGCACAAAGCAAGAAGACTTCAGCATCCCCAGCAAAAAGTGAAGAGAAACAACAATAGGGCTGCCTATTTCCCTTCCTCTGAAATATACAGACCAATAGGATTAATCATGCCTAAGAAGTCCTTTGGCCATTATTATTCCTGCTCTGCTCATGGTCAGCATGGTAAAGAGCAGATTGCTTTGGGTCCTCCCTCCCTCCTCCTAGGACCGAGCCTGTAAGTCGGTCAATAAAAATGAACATCTCTGAGCATATGGATGCGGCATTTGCCTTGCTTTATTATCGTCTTTTAGCTAACTTTCTATACTGCCATTCGACCTGAAGATCACAGGGTGGCAGCGACTACAGCTGCTTGGGTGTTATTAGCCCAGAGACTGAAAGAAGGCAGAGTCCCTACCAGAGAATAGTGGTAGATTAAGTTGATGGGAACACGCCGAACTGTCAAAAATTACCGGGAGAATCAGAAACAGGAAGAGCAAGATTTTAATAAGGAGTGGGGGAAATATGTAATTTGCCTTAAATACCATTGCAAACAATTAAAATCATTACAGTAGCAGGATTGCATTTACACTTGTAGTTTAATGGTGAAATTTGGGGACGCCCTCCTACCAGATGTCAAAGAAAAAAACAACTATCGGACTTTTAGAAGACATCTGAAGGCAGCCCTGTTTAGGGAAATTTTTAATGACTGATGTTTTAATGTATTGTTAATCTGTTGTTGGAAGCCGCGCCCAGTTGCTGGGGAAACTCAGCCAGATGGGTGGGATATAAAATAATAATTAAATAATAATAATAATAATAATATTGTTATTATTGAGATTTAAAAGATTTGGATTAATAAACAAGATGCAGGAGGAAAAAGGTTAATACTGTACAAGCACCCACAAAGGGGAAGAGGGAAGGAGATTCTGTGGAATTCTCTTTTTATGTTGACTGTTAATTGTTTGCAAATTTTTTAAATCTGAAAAGCTAAACCCCCCCCCCAAAACACCAGAAGATCGCAGGGTGGTTCGCAATAGAAACTGAGAAACTGCTTCCTGAACTTCCTCTTCAGCCTGGAGGGTTCAGTGGGCGAGAGTGCAGTGCTGACAACGCCCAGGTCGCAGGTTCGATCCCCGTGCGGGGCAGCAGCTGCATATTCATCCCTGCATGGCAGGGGGCTGGACTAGATGACCCTGAGGTCCCTTCCGACTCCAACCACCCTGGGATCCTTTGAAAAGGAGAGGGAGCGTCTGCCTGCTCCCCAGCAGACCCTTCCGCGGATGCGCCGAGAGGAATACCGAAGGCGCACTCTGCATCCGCTCAGGAACGCTTTTGGCCGGCGGGGGTAGTGTGGGTGTTGTTGTTCTTTGTGCTCTCTCTCTTAAACTCCGCCGCTTTCCCCGGGGGGGAGAAAGGAGAGGAGGCGAGCGCGAAGAGAAACTCACCGGGTCCTTGGCCACCGCGGCCCCCAAAACGACGGCGGCGACGACAACGAAGACCCCCGGCGCCCGCATCTCCCTGCTCTCGACTTGGCACGCAGAGCTTATCCTCGCCGTGTGGGTGCTTCGCTCTGAGGCGCAGAGGAGTATGAAGAAGGGGCGGGGGCTCGGAAATCACATGACCTCTTCCGAACAGGCAGGCCCTCCTCCCTTACGTAACGCGGGCGCGCAAGACGTCCGCCCGCGCGCAAAAAAAAGCGGGAAGCGCCGTTATTTGCCTGAGGGCCGAGCGGTCTCGTCCGATTCCCTGACTGACGAACTGAGGCGGGGAGGGAAGAAGGCGACGTTTCGCGCGGCTTCTTCCCTCACAGCTGAGCGGCCTCAAGTTACATATACAATAAGCGGACTCGGCCACACGGCTGTGAAGGAAACGCTTCACAGGGTAACCTGCCCATGCTAGGTGGCGCCGGTGAGCTAGGGCAAATTTCACGTATCTTTCAAAAGTTTTTTTTCAAAGCATTTCCACGGCATGTTTTTTTTTAAGGTTCGCCGCCGGGTTTTCCAAACTTGGGTCTCCGCTTTGTTGTTTTCCGGTGACTATTGATTCCCAGCATCCCCGAGCGCTGACCCGACTGGCTGGGCGCGGTGGGAGTTGTAGCGCACCCTCCGATGAAAGGAGACGTCACGTTTGATATTTATAGCCACTCTGCGCAGCTGCCAACACATATATAAATGTAATAAAACATTTGAGCATTAAAAAAAAATCTTCCCTATACAGCGTTGCCTTCAGACGGCTCGGGGGTTGGATAACTCCACACCCTCCAATGAAAATGGGGGCATCCTACCACACCCTCTGACATTTCTCCGATGAAAATAGGGACATCCCATTTCATATTGATAATTTTGCTCTTTATACTCAGCCCATCTGATTGCGTTGCCCCATCCACTCTGGGCAGCTTCCAACATATCTGAACACATCATAAAAAAGCGCACTTTCCCATAGAAAGTAATGCCAAACGGATTAATCCGTTGCAGACTTTTAAAAACAACCCCCAAAACAGCAATTTAACATGCATTTTACTATCTAACGAGACCATTGATCCATAAAATGAAAGCAATAATGTACTGTACTATTAAATAAATAAGACAGTATTGTAGATGATTAAAATTAATTGTTTTTCCTTACATGCACTGATGATAGTCATTGTTTGGATGGGGGGCTTTTATCCATTTCTGCAGTCACAGAATCAGTCAATCAGTAGCTGAACTGGGTTCCACACAGTCACAAAAACAAATTAACTGAAAAAGCCTCAAAAACAAAACCACAAAATAAATAGCAAAAACAAAAGGGCCAAACTTAATCTGTTCTGGAAGTCCATTCGGCTTCTAAAATGTTCAAAAACCAAGATGCAGCTTCTGATTGGTGCAGGCACCCCGGAAACAATAGCCGACAGCCGCATTGGATGTTCGGCTTCCGAAAAACGTTCGAAAACCAGAACACTTCCGGGTTTTCAGCGTTTGGGAACCAAGGCGTTTGAGTACCAAGGTAACTACTGTATCTAAAAAAGAAATAAAAGCACGCATGAACACCTTATACAGAAAAGTTGCAGGACACAGACAGAGCAGATCCCTACACTGCAGCAGGTTGGACTAGATGACTCTCAGGGTTTCTTCTGACTCTAATAATATCCTATAACAGCATTTCGCAAACTTGGGTCTTCAGCTGTTTTTGGACTACAGCAGACCCTCCAAGTCCAGGGACGTCCCCGATTTAGAGAAGCCGTCCTGGTTTCTCATTTGATCCCGGAATGTCCCACTCTTCCTTTGGACGTCCCTATTTTCAATGGAGAAATGTTGGAGGGTATGGAGTTATTCGACCCCTGAGCTGTCCAAAGACAGTTCTGTATAGGAAAGGTTTTTTTTAATTTTTTTTTTTAATGTTTTATTATGTTTTTATATATGTTGGAAGCTGCCCAGAGTTGCTGGGGCAACGCAGTCAAATATGTGGGGTAGAAATAGTAAAATTATCATTGTGGAATGGGACGTCCCTATTTCCTTCGGAGAAAAGTTGGAGGCTATGCAGTTCCCATCATCCCGGACCACTGGTTCTGCTAGTGAGGGATGATGGGAATTGTGGTCCAAAAACAGCTGGAGACTCAAGTTTGGGAAACTTACCGGTAATTTTTGAGTTTGTTGAATTGACTTCATTGTTTTTAGAACTTAACGTTTTTCTGTTTCCTTATCTTTTAAATATGTACCAGGCAGAGGGCCTTTTTAGCAGTGGCACCCTAACTGTAGATGTCAAGAAGATGAAGAATTACACAAGTTTTGGAAGACATCTGAAGGCAGCTCTGTATGAGGTAGTTTTTAATGCTTGATGTTTTTATTATGTTTATAGATATGCTGTAAGTCACCCAGAGTGGTGGGGAAAACCCAGGCAAATGGGTGGGGTATAAATAAAATTACTACTACTACTACTACTACTTTGATGGCTTTATGCCTTTAAGAGATTTATACATTTGTTTAATAAATAAATGTGTTTCCCCCCTTTTTGGGTAGTTTAACATCATGGCACAATGAAAATATCGGACTCTACCTGTCTGATATTAACCCGGAGGTAACTGCAAGGGTGGCCGAGTTTCTGTTAATAGTATCTTTTAGAGTGGTGAATGGCACAGATTAGCAGGAAGACACTCCAATTAAAATTTCTGTTGCTATATATCTTATATGGTTGTTTCTTTGCATATATATTTTTAAAAAATTGTATATGGATGTTTTAAGATTATCTGTATCTGCAATGCCTAATAACGGTTTGTAGAAATAAACAAAAAAACCAATGTTTTGCACTGTTATTGTTTTAATTGTTTTCTTAAATTGTGCCAGTGTTGAAAAGGCCCTGGCCTTGGTTGAGGCTAATCTGACTTCCTTAGGTCCCAGGACCTCTAGAGTGTTGCTATTTATGGACCTTAAGGTCCTCCGCGGGGCATACCAAGAGAGGTGGTCCCGTAGATACGAGGGTCCTAGGCCGCAAAGGGCTTTAAAGGTCAAAACTAGCACCTTAAACCTGACCCTGTACTCCACTGGGAGCCAATGCAGCTGGAAAAGCACTGGGTGAATGTGGTCCCGCAGCGAACACCCCGTAAGGAGCCTTGTCGCAGCATTCTGCACCGGCTGGAATTTCTGGAACAACTTCAAGGGCAGCCCCGTGTAGAGCGAGTTACAGTAATCTAGCCTGGAGGTGACCGTCGCATGGATCACTGTGCCAGATCAGGGCTGGAAAGGTAAGGGACCAGACCAACTGTTTGATACAGCAGAGATGGAGATGTAAAAGATTTGGACTATCATAAAAGATACAGAAGGAAATGATAAATAACAGGACCCACAAAGGGGAGGATGGAAGTCCAGGAGATTCCTTGAAATCTTGTTTTTATGATTTATGTTTGATACAACTCTGTAACATTTTAATTTGAAAAACAAAATAAATAAATTTATAAAATAGAAGGACCCAAGGATCTGACTTGCTATAATACAGTTGATGTTTCTTCGTGTTCTCGGTTGCAACTGGAAGCAGTAAGAACAGGAGCTTTAATATCAAATTTTGCATATATGAGCAGCGTTCATCCGGACGTTAAACGACATTAACCTCTTGACATTGGTGGGAACTCTTGGAGCACATCAAGAAACCAGAATATGATGCCAAAGCTGAAATCCAATATGCTACTTGGAGATTAGAATTGCTCCTTGCCCAGCCCCTCTACTCGTGAGTTATGAAATCTAAGACATGTCAAATAATATTGTTAGCCTGAAAGACACCTTTCAGAGAATGAAGATGGGATACCAACAGGAGACATCTGAAGTCTTTGGATTGCAACTTATTGATGCTTTTCCCAGCATAGCATTTGCACTTTGGAGCTTATTTCTCAGCAAATATGCACAGGGTGGACTAGAGGGTGCTGACTGTAAAAGCAGTATTTAAGTGATAGGCGCTATATAATTTACAAGTATTTTATTGTGAATTTTCTTCTACTGTATATGATCACACCCATACCAGAGGTATAAATCACATTTGACGCATGTCTCCCGCAAAGAGCTAACAGGCTAATAATTTGTTAACGGTGCTGGGAATAATTGTAGCTCCGTGAGCGGTAAACTATAGTTCCCAGAATTATTTGGGACTGTCATGTGGTTTAAATGGATGGTGTGGATATGACTATTAAAGGGATGGGAAATCTGCATAAAGATAGTGGTGTTTATTTCAGGGAGTTTGGGATTGCCTGTTGCGAACTTTTGCCACGTAAAACACCAGTAAAATTTCAAGTTCTTCCATTAGCATTTTCTCTTTCACCCAGTCTTGGAAATCTAGGACAGTGGACTTTCCACCCGACCACCTGATCTACTTGAAATTCGGGGGGGGGGGGTTCTCAAGAGACCAATTAATAAATTTATTAATAAAATCATTTTCATATGCTACTTCCTGAACAGATTAGAGGATCAAAATATATCCTTTCATGGCCATTTTTACTTTGCATCATATATGTTTTTTTGCATTCTATTAAGATTTCTTTCATGTAGGATAAAAACAACACGAGAATCAAACATCAAACTTGTATTCATGTTTATTTTGGGACACAATACAATCATTTGAACTTATGTCTGAACATTATTTCTTAAAAAAATACAGAAGTCTCCAAAATGGGAGATAAAAATTCTAAACTGAGAAGCAATTCAAGGATCAGGCAAGTTTAATTCCAGATCTTCACTTACAGTTAACAGCTTGAATAGCAGACTTGTATAAATGAGTTTCTACTGGACAGAGAAAGACTCCTAGATTTAATTGGCAAGAGTTTGTGTTACTAATTAACTGCTGGACAAATATTGTGTAGCTTGTATTACAGTCAAGCAAAGAAAATGTATCAAATTACACTGCTTACAAGAGCCATCAGTTCAGCTGCTAAAAATACAATGGCAGGGAGGTCAAAAACAAAAGCATTGTGATCTTTAAACAAGCATTATTGGCTTTTCATCATAAGAAATTTGATTTTAGCTTATAATAAATTACTTACTGGGTCTGTTTTCAGTGTGGCACAAGGCACTCAGCATTACTAAGTCAAGTAAAGGCTTTTGTTAAGACACAATGGGCCACTGAGATTTGACAAAAAGTAGGTTGCACAAATTGGACACCGAAGGGATTGTGTTTTGTCACTGTGTCAGTCCCTGCCAATTTACATCAAGCAAAACTGCCACCGTGTGTCCGGCTAATGATCCATCTGGCTCAGTTGGATGGCTTTGATAGTGGCCAATGTTGTGAAATGAAATCTATTTGCAAGGAGATTTCAGACCCGATAGTTGCCAAGATGGATGGCCAGGTTGTGTTGATCTGTGCGGCCATAAGAGGCAGGCTAAACTCAACAGGATGACTATAGGCACTGCAGGAGATGGTGCATGATAAAATGCATGGTATCTGAAAAATATTTAGATTTGCACTGGAGGACTGGCACATCTGCCTTTAAAGAGAGAGATTCTAGCAGATCTATGGAGGTTGGGTGGAAGGGACTTCAAAACCATGACACACCTCTGATTGAATGCAATAAGGAGCTAGCATATTGCCATCAACGGGTCCCCCTGGAAAAGGTAAATCTGGATTAAATGGAGAAAAAACACAGGATCGCATTTTGATGGCAACAATTTTGCGTGGGCACTGGAAATGGTATATGCGTCAAAGGCTTGTCACCCCAACCCTGTCACACCTTTTCCCTGATCAAGTCCTCCTATCAATCTTCTGTGTATAAGGACTTAATCACAAGAAATAGAGGACATTCCTTAAGGCTACCCCTGCATCCCAACTCTTTATCCTCCATCCAGGTGATCAAGAAACATGATCCAAGGTCAAGGACACATTCCAGACAAAGAAAAGGATGGGTGAGGGATGTGGTCTGGGAATGGGGTATGACTTGGGAAAAGTCATGAGGGCCAAAGAAAGTGCCATGGAGGGCCACACTTGGTCCCTGGGACTAAGGTTCCCAATCCCTGGTATAGACTTTTCAATGTTCTTTCATTGTGAAATCCTATACTGAGTTCAATGGGTACAGGTGGTACAGGTGACTTTTAGGACACAGGTGATGCTGTGGTCTAAACCACCGAGCCTCTTGGGCTTGCTGATCGGAAGGTTGGGGGTTTGAAACCCCGCAATGGGGTGAGCTCCCGTTGGTCTGTCCCAGCTCCTGCCAACCTAGCAGTTTGAAACCACACCAGTGCAAGTAGATAAATAACTACCGTTGTGGCGGGAAGGTAAACAGCGTTTCCGTGCGTTCTGGTTTCTGTCATGGTGTCCCATTGGACCAGAAGCGGTTTAGTCATGCTGGTCACATGACCCAGAAAAGCTTTATGCGGACAAATGCCAGCTCCCTAGGCCTGAAGTGAGATGAGCGCCACAACCCCAGTCACCTTTGACTGGACTTAAGCATCCAGGGGTCCTTTACCTTCCCGCCCCCTTTACATGTGACAAAAGAAATTAAATGTTCATATCTGTTGGTTGTGATAACTGCTCCAGAAGCTCTTCTGGCTTTCAAAATGGAATTCTATACGTTCACAAATGTCATCAAAAACTCAAAATCATCAGATGGGCAAACAATTTACCTTTCCTTTTTCCTTTTAAAGTACCACCTTGCTGGTGATATTTCCATTCACATAAATTCTGCCCAGCATTCAGACATCTTTGTGTGGTTAGCACTTGCAAAGGGAGTTTTTACTGCGCAGTTGCTTAAATGCGGTGATGAAAAAATGTAATTTGGCATTGTTATAATGAGGCTATTATTGGACTGTAATTGAAAACTAATAAAAATTATCAAAAAAGAAAACGACTGTGAAACCTACGTCGCTGACACACTTCTTGCGTTGCACGTGTAAAAATTAAATTATGAAGCTTATCGTTCTCTGCTCCAAAGTGTTAAAAGAGATCTCTTCAGAGTCGTCACCTTTCTCGCCTCCAACCCAAACATGACCAGTGGCTGTGGTCATAAAGAGCACCAAAAATCGTGCAGAAAAGGGCTGGACTGGAAATGTAAGGAAAAAGGCACCTTCTATATTGTGGTGGACATGTAAGGTAGTAAAAAGAATTTTGGGAAATGAGTTAAAAAATGTTTAAAATACCTTTTTCTAAAAAAAAGAAAAAGAAACCCAAAGCTTTTTTTGTAGGAATTTTAGGTGCTGAAATCTCAAGGGGGCAGAATAGACTATTTATGTATGTGACCACGGCTGCACAGATATTGCCGCCCAGACATGGAAAGAAGATAAAAGTCCCGACTAGAGAATGGCAGATCAAGTTGATAGATTATGCAGAAATGCCAAAAATGACTGGAAGAATCAGAAATCAGGAAGGCCAAAATTTTAGTAAGAAATGGGGCAGATTTGTAATTTATATTAAAAACCATTGTAAGCAGTTAAAATTGTTAGTAGGTTAAATAAACAAATAAAGTACGGTGATAATAGTAATAAATTGTTAGTAGGATTGGAAGCACACTTGTAGTTTAATAGTGAATTTTGGATATAATATAGATGTAAAAGATTTGGATTGGTATAATAAAAGATGCAGGAGGAAATGACTAACAATAGGACCCACAAAGGGGAGGAGGAAAGTCCAGGAGATTCATTGGAATCTTGTTTTTTATTCAATTCATTCATTTATTGAATTTATATACCGCCCTATACCCGGAGGTATCCGGGCGGTTCACAAAAAAGATCACAAGATATAAAAATAAAAAACAATAATCCAATAACGTCCCCCCTCCATTTTTTATGTTGTATGTTGGATATGTGATTGAAAAAGTGTGATTTGCAAAGCCAAATGAATAATTTAAAAATAAATTAAAATAAAATAAAATAAGACGGGTTAAAGGAAGCAGCACCATACAGCTACGCCGAAAGCCTCCGCCTCCGCCCGCCCTCCGAGAGAGAACCCAGAGAGAAAGAGAGAGAGGTAACATCGCCGGGCGGTACCAAAGCGTTGGTCCAAGCAGGGAGGGGCGAGGACAATGCGACGCCAAACGCGCGTGAGCACACGGAGGGACGCAAAGAGAGAGGTGGGGGGGAAGGGCGAAGGGAGTTTCAACGCACGGGGAAATGATGAGAGCTCCCCGTAAAGGAACCCACGCCCGACTGCGACCCCCCCGCGCGCGCCTACTCGTGCACACCCGCCCTCGGCCGAGCGAATGGCCGAGTCCGGATTTGAACGCAACGGCTTTGGCTCGGGGCGGCGGCGGGTGCGGCACGTGGGCGGGGCGAGGCGACGCCCTTGCCCCTCCCCTCGATTGGGAGGCGGCGTCGGGCGCGAGAGGAGCAGCGTCGGGGCGTCGCTGGTCAGGCAGGATCAACACCCCCCCCACCCCAGTCGGCTAGGGGTGGGGATGCGCGAGGCCGCCCGGGAGAGTCGCGCGGCGGCGGGCGGCGGGTGAGGAGGACCGAGGGAAGATGCGGGAGTGAGGGAGCGAGCGAGCCGGCTTTCCCGCCCAGGAGCATCTCTGAAGGGCAGTGCGTCGAGGGCTGCGCTTGTCCGTCGCGGGGTGGGGAGGGGGGACGGGAGGGACTCCGGGTCAAAATCGCCTCACCGCTGAGGCGAACTATCACGCTTTTCTCTTCAGACCCCCTTCACAGCTTTTAAACGCGGGAGTTGGTAGGGCGGTAGGAATTCAACAGGTGAAGCACCGGGGTGTGTTGTGTGTGTTTGTGTTTGTCACGTGTCCGGATTTTCCTGGACTTCAGGGTGGTATCGACGCGTCCCTCAATCGAAAGTCCTTTTTTTGTAAAAAGAAAAAAGAAGAAGGTTGACAGCTTGGGGGCTGGTTTTGTCCTGGACCCTCCACAAGTCCAACAAAACCGGATTTTTCGATGGACTTGTCAAGGGTCCAGGACAAAACCAACCCCAAAGCTGTCAACTTTTTTTTTTTTTTTAAGACGAACCCCAAAGTTGTCAATCTTTTTTTCTTTTTACAAAAAAAAGACTTGATTGAGGGGTGCATCAGTACCACCCTGAAGTCCGGGAAAATCCGGACACGTAGCATTCCTGATGCTGCACTTTATATATATATATATATATATATATATATATATGAAAGCTTGGCAGCTTTGGTGTTGATTTTAATCTTTTGAAAGATGGCAACCCTAAAACGCAGTAGCTGTAGGATGGCAGAAATTTGACAGGTGCAGTATTCTCCCTCATCGCTCAGGGAAAGCTTCCTTAATCCTGCCTTTCTCTTTCAGATGATCAGAAGAGTACAGAGGTCTCACCAGGGAAAACACCACCACGAAAATAAAGCACTCCATTCATTTCTTAACAGCGGGTATGTGCATTTCCTTGTTGTTCTTCTGTCTCGCGGTTTCCAAGCAATGGAAGGGTTTTGGGATCGGTGTAATGCTTTCTGTGTGCAGAGAAACAAGCGATGGGATGAAATTCACATGGAAGAAACATGAAAGCTATTCTGCTAGGATGCGTAATCCATGTGGATTTTGGGGGTGAAATAATCTGAAAGAGTGGTGGGCAGGATCTAAGTTTCTAATTGCCAGTTTTTGTGCGTGTTTATGTTATACCTTGGGTGTTCTTTCTCGGGTGTCTTGTAAAGGCAGCTCCCCTGACATTACCACCTTTTTCATTGCGGTTGACTGCATGTAATTTCTGTGGACCTGCAAAGTATTTTTAAAAATAGGAAACATATTGTTTAGTACTGTACTGGGTAATAGTCCCACTAAGCAACTAAATAGGTTTTGGAATATTAGAAATTCTTTGAAGGGCCACTTCACAAATTTTATATCTCTGTATGGATATCACTTCAGTTTATGCTTGCTGTGTTTGACCAGGTTTATTCATGTCCATATTGTGCATCCTGTTACCAATCGGAAGCTTCCTGTATCACAAAATTGGAATCTGTGTGGTAGTCAAAAGATGTGTGCAATTTTGTTGATCAAATGTGATCTTCATGTAGGATCTGTGAGAAGCAGTTCTTCTTAGCGATGCTTCCTGGAAGGTTTTGATTCTGCTGAAAGCTGATAAGATGTTCTACAATTACCTTATTCTTGAACAGATTTGTTTACTGCTTCTTTACTTGATGCCGTGGCTGCTGTTTATATTAAATGGTCATTACGCTTTCCTTGTTGATGTGGAAATGGTTCTTGTAATGTTGTGCTTGTCACCAACAACATAAACTTATACGAATTGGGGGATAGCATATGCAAAGTGCGAAAGCTGAATTTACTTAAAATAGAAAATGGCCTTGGGTCGCATCTCAATCACCTCCCCCAAATAATAAATCTTAGTCCTTTATGTGAGCAGAGCTACGGTTGCTCAAATACCGTCTTGTGTGGACATATCTCCTGTCTTAGTAGCCTCTTGGTTACAATCCTGTGATAGCAACCTACTAGCACAGTACTTAAACAGAGGGATTTTTAAAGCATATCCATTTCTCCTCCCCCTGCCAAAGACATGTCCGCTGCTACTCTAGAGAGTGTTCACCAGTATTTCTAGTATAAAGCAATAATACTCTTCTGTGTTAGTGCTGTCAGAGTACTAGTCCTGACAGGTATATGTAGGTTTCTAAATGTCCTGGAATGTGACTAATCAATAAACCATACATGCCCACAGGAAGAAAGCACACAGATGTGTTGTTGTGGTGCACACTTTATGTGTGAATTATAATCTCATACCACTGGGTGGTTCTAACATCTGCTTTAAAAAAAGCCCTGCTTAGACATACTCTTTGCTGGCCACAAGGCTTTTAGGGATGGCTATTGTTATGTTATAACTCTGTCCTGCCTTTCTAACTCAATCTGTGCACAATATAATGGCAACAGATCATAAAATACAAACCTGTGTTGCATTGTCTCCAGTCATGCCACCATTACTGCCTTCAGCTCTGCAAAATGACTTTATTGTACATGATTAGGTAACTAGGTAACTAGGATTAGGTCATGTTACAAGCTGCAGCATTTCAGTGGCTTGGTATTTTTTGTTCTGGATCCAGCATAGGTACCGGTAGTTGCTGGTCCTGCGGTTCCTAGGATCAGGTTGTTGAAGAGGTTCTTCTTGGTCTCCATTATACTAATGGTTTCCAGTCAAAGCGTTTTGATTGTGGATACATATATCTGCCACCACGCTCAGTTAGTTGATCAGAGCTGAATGGTAGCAAGATGCTTTCGTTTTACACTTGCTGACTTGACATATGTGGCTGCCAGGGGTGGCTAGTGTGGTGCCCTCCCATCACCATAAATCCGGCTGGGACTGATGGGAGTTGGAGTCCAACAGCATCTGGTGATGGGGGCCCAATTGGCAGTACCACAGTGTTTATCAAGTGGTTTGTACTTGCCTTTCTAAACTTTATGAAAACTTTCCTTGTACTTGAAGACCTGTGGAGCAGAGCAAGCTGTGTTCTCCCATTCTCCTCATTTCGTTCTTGTGTGCAGCTTAAATTCAACCAAATCCAGCCCTAGTCTGGGGGGTGGGGGGATTCTGTGATTAACTTCTGGTTTGTGTCCCATCTCCCTGCAGGTGCATTATATCCTTGGTTGTTTCAGTTTGAGGATCTAGGTCTAGGACTAGGTATTGGAGGATGGTACAGGATCAGAATAGGGATTTTCCTAGAAAATATATGTAGAACTAGGCGATATCTGGATTTCAACATCGAAATATATCACCAGCTAAATATCATGATATCTTTATATATCACAATATGTATCTGGGGTGGGGGTGGGGCCTTGCTGGGCCTCCCCGCAGGGCCAGAGGGTCCTGCCATACCTTCCTGCAGTGGCGGAGGCTGCACCGCACTTCTCAGTAATGGCACCCACCCTGTGGAACTCCCTCCCATCAGATGTCAAGGAAATAAACAAATGACACCTGAAGGCAGCCCTGTTTAGGGCAGTTTTTAATGTTTGATGTCATATCGCTTGATGATGATGATGATGATGATGTTGGGAGTCGCCCACAGTAGCTGAGGAAACCCAGCCAAATGGGCAGGGTATGTATGTATGTATAAACAAACAAACAAACAAACAAACATAATAATAATAATAATAATAATAATAATAATAATAATAATAATAATACTTGTTCCTGCTAGTGATGTCTACTGTGTTAGCTGCCTAGACAAAATGATTTGATGATTATATTTTCGAAGAATACAAAACAAATTTCAACGAAAATGCTTGCCAACTGATTTGTTGCAATTAATATACAACCCATATTTCCACAGGGATCTTCGGAGTCTGACTTGCCACCCTTCTATATACTGATACATCAATACTGAAACAATGCCGGTTCTGCGAAGTAGCTTGGGGCCTTCAAATGTTAATATTGCAAGTGACACTTCGAGTCTCCACGAGATGAATTTTTCAAATGGAGTAGTACTTTCTGAAAAAAGCTCAACAAGCCTGTTTGAGAAAAATGGCTATCAGGACTCCATTTACCTAAACGCCGCCAACATCTTTCAGGGCATTCATAATGAAAAGCCTCAAGATAAAATATTGGTAAAATATGGACATGGGCCACTACCTTCTCTTCCCGATTTCAAAGATGAACAGTTCCAGCGTTTGTCCTATGAACTGGCTTTTAGTGCTCTAAAATGTAAGTAGAAAGCCTGTCCTCATTTTTCTATTTCCCACCCCAGCCATTAAACTAAAATGTGTACCGTGTTTCTCATAATATAAGACGTGCCTATAATATAAGCCATGGCAGGATTTTGAAGCAATCCAAAAATATAAGACATACCCCGAAAATAAGCCGCCTGGAGCCACGTGCCAGCGGGACGCAGCACGAGCCGCCTCCTCCTCCTGCTGGCTTCCGGAGGCTCGGGGCGCTCAGTGCAGCGCTGCTGGGCGCCGACCCGGCAAGCCGCCTCCTCCCCCTCCTGCCGCCGCGTCTCGGGGCGCTCCGTGCGGCGCTGCTGGGCGCCGACCCGGCAAGCCGCCTCCTCCCCCTCCTGCCGCCGCGGCTCGGGGCGCTCCGTGCGGCGCTGCTGGGCGCCGACCCGGCAAGCCGCCTCCTCCCCCTCCTGCCGCCGCGGCTCGGGGCGCTCCGTGCGGCGCTGCTGGGCGCCGACCCGGCAAGCCGCCTCCTCCCCCTCGTGCCGCCGCGTCTCGGGGCGCTCCGTGCGGCGCTGCTGGGCGCCGACCCGGCAAGCCGCCTCCTCCCCCTCCTGCCGCCGCGTCTCGGGGCGCTCCGTGCGGCGCTGCTGGGCGCCGACCCGGCAAGCCGCCTCCTCGCCCTCCTGCCGCCGCGTCTCGGGGCGCTCCGTGCGGCGCTGCTGGGCGCCGACCCGGCAAGCCGCCTCCTCGCCCTCCTGACGCCGCGTCTCGGGGCGCTCCGTGCGGCGCTGCTGGGCGCCGACCCGGCAAGCCGCCTCCTCGCCCTCCTGCCGCCGCGTCTCGGGGCGCTCCGTGCGGCGCTGCTGGGCGCCGACCCGGCAAGCCGCCTCCTCGCCCTCCTGCCGCCGCGGCTCGGGGCGCTCCGTGCGGCGCTGCTGGGCGCCGACCCGGCAAGCCGCCTCCTCGCCCTCCTGCCGCCGCGTCTCGGGGCGCTCCGTGCGGCGCTGCTGGGCGCCGACCCGGCAAGCCGCTTCCTCCTCCTCCTGCTGGCGCGTCTCGGGGCGCTCCGTGCGGCGCTGCTGGGCGCCAACCCGGCAAGCCGCCTCCTCGCCCTCCTGCCGCCGCGTCTCGGGGCGCTCCGTGCGGCGCTGCTGGGCGCCGACCCGGCAAGCCGCTTCCTCCTCCTCCTGTCGCGGCTCAGGGTGCTCCGCATGGCGCTGCTGGGCACTTTGCCAGTACTTCAGCAGCAGCACCAACAGCCAGTTCCGGGCGCCAAGCCGCAGCAGGAAGAGGAGGAGGCTTGCCAGGTCGGCGCCCACCGCCCCGAGCCTCCGGGAGTCAGCAGGAGGAGGAGGTGGCCTGCCGGGTCGGCGCCAAGCAGGGCCGTGTGCCCGCCCCAAGACAGCTGGACCAAGCAGCAGCAACACCGGCCGCGGCAAGAGGAGGCAGGTGCCCAGAACTATACAGTACTTAATTAAAAAAAAATAAGACACCCCCGAAAATAAGCCATAAGCTTATTTTCTTAAGTAAAATAAATATAAGACGGTGTCTTATTTTATGAGAAACACGGTACATAATTCACCTTTGTGTTTAGAACTATGCAATTTGTAGCTAATCTAGTTAACATAGAGAGTAGAGTCTCATTTCTGTGTCTCTTTCAAACACACAATGGTGTTTCATTTTTTTTTTTTTTGAAAATCTTGAATCTTTAGGGCTTGAATGAGTTTATTTTAATCAAGAATATGTGCCAGTGATCAGTTTGCAACAACTATGACTGCATGTTTGGCAGATTTCTCTCTGCCTTTCTGCCCAAGGCTTAAAAAGAAAAAAAGCAGGTCATAGATGTTTCCAAGGTATGAAGGACAGCCTGCTCCGGAGAGACCACTGCTTTCTAGGGGAGAATCAACTACTTCACGTTGCATGTGTCTTGTGTCTCTATTCCTTTCTTTCCTTAGAGGGCTAATGGCTTTAAGTAGAAAAAAGGGGGGGATAGGGTGTGTGCATGTTTGGCTCTGGCTTTCTGGAGCAGTACATTTAGCCTGAGCAATGCTCAGCTGACAAAACATACAGCTTAGGTGATACGCCACTTAGGTTTTTACTTGGATGTAACCACTGGGTGATCTAGGGTGAGGGGGTGGTTATTTGTAAGCCTGGCATAATGTATGTCCCTTTCCTCCATACATCTGTATCTTTCTCCATCTCATCTATATGTTACATTCCACATTCCTTTGGATCACCTTCAGCACATGTATGTATCCTTTTTTATTTTGTCTGCTGAGAAGTGGCTGGCCTTCACTTTTGACAGAATGTTCGAGTGACTGCTCTAGTGCTGTTTCCCACAAATTAATTATAGTCCAGCCCTATAGTCTAGGGTTGGTTTTACGTCAAACCCAACCCGTCCTATTCTGAAACATTCCTTGATCTTTGAAAAAGAGCTCCCTACTCTGCCCATCTGCCAAATTTTAATTTTGTAGCAGGGACATCATACAACGTATGGGGAAACAATGTATACATGATTTTAAAAAGACTTTTTAAAACAGTGTTTTTCAACCTTTTTTGGGCAAAGGCACACTTGTTTCATGAAAAAAATCACGAGGCACACCACCATTAGAAAATGTTAAAAAAATTAACTCTGTGCCTATATTGACTATATATAAAGTAATTTTTCAATTTTTCCCACGGCACACCAGGCAACATCCCGCGGCACACTAGTGTGCCACGGAACAGTGGTTGAAAAACACTGTTTTAAAAAATACCATGGTTATGCTTCTTAAGAAAACTGGTGTATGCTTTGCATAACTTAATTTATTATGAACCAGCCCTAGAAGATCCATTGATCGGAGAACTTTCTGTTTTTTTGCATGCATTTATGAAACGAGCACACACAGACACACACCAAGTCTTTGACAAAAGTGACATTTAGCTAATAAACAGGCATATGTAGGCAGTCACCAAAATATATTTCTTTTCCTCAAAAGTCAGTTCTTTTTATCTTTAAGAGGGGCAAGCTGTGGTGGAAAGTGCACAGTATTCAGACACTGATATGCCAATAGGTAATTAAGGAGGGTGAGGGAAGTTACCATGCCAACTTGCTGAACTGAGATAAGCATGTCTGAATTGGTATGCAGAAGTGGAGGGAAAGCTATTGGGGTCCATGGCAACAACCTAAAATATGGTGACATCAGCTTTTATCGCTCATGCAGGGAGGAGAAACTATTTCTGCCCCGCATTGATAATCCAAATTCCTAGTTGAAATTGAAACACAGGAAAATCCTAGGCAAAGTGTAATCACAAATGCTTCCATGAATCTAAAAATTAAACTTAGTCAGTGCTGTGCTTCTGTGTTCTTGAAACTGTAACAATCAACAAGACAGCAATAGTCCATTAAAAGTACCATGGATGGGAACAAGGCCAGGTATCCAGTTGTTAAACACCAGGGGGTGAAAGCTGCCTTGTGTGTTTCCCTCTACCTTTCCATGGACACAAGTCTCCTTTTGAACAAGATGTTATGTACCATGCTATTAATAAGAAATGCATTCCAACTACATTTGTGTGCACTCCTGCTCTTGTGTTTTGCAGTTCTTGACATTTAAGAACCTGTGTACACAATTAGAGAGGTTTCTCTCTCTCTCCCTTACACGTCCACTTCAGTCAGTATATTGTATTTCATTATGGGGATAAAAGTTTGTGTGTATCTTGTGTGTGTGTGTTTTTTAAAGGCAGGTACTATAAATTACACTGAAGCATGGGCTATGAAGTTGGCTCATTTTGAAACTGACCATAGCTGATGTAAATGAAGATTCCTATGGGAATCATGGCTAACTAAAGCCAAAAGCCTTCCTTTGCAGGAGGAGGAAAGGGGTAGGGGAGAAATCTAGTTCTAGATTTATGGCTTATGCACTTTGCACTAAACCATGGTGTTACTCAGTACAGCAGCATGGCCAGAGACAGCAACTGAGAGGGGGCTGCTCCCTGAGCCCAAGGGGAAAAACTGCAGCTAGAGAAGTGACCACCTCTTGCTAGTGTAACTAAATCAACCTATGAGTAAAGTTGGAAAATGGCTTGCCATTCTTTCTGTGGAACCATAGGCAGTTTCCATAGTTTAGGTGGGACGAGCTTTGAGTGGCACATTGTTTAGCGAGATGTGCAAATATTGCCACTTATGGTCTTGTACATCTTGTGACATTAAATGCATGATTTATACTCATGGAATACTAAATTTTATTCACACTTATTTCCAGAATTCACCTTAGAAATGTTTAAATGTTACTGATTGCTACAAATTTTTTAAAAAGCAAATGCTGTAATAATTTGAAGCTCGCTTCTACCATGTTCTTCATCTGTAGATCAAGATGTTCTTGAAACTATATTGCTAGACAGTGGCATTTATCCAATGCAGTCAATAGTGAGTAAATATTTTGTTTTGTGTTTGTTGTGCCTTGTTTGCTTAAATTACCATGGTTCAAATTACTTACTAAAGCACTCACTTAGCACATTACTAGATGAGTAACTAATTTAAAAATGAAATAATCAATGTTATTTGTGTGCAGAGGAGTATAAAGCTTTAAGGACTGGATTGTGTTCAAAGAAAAATGGGCTTGCATGTCTTATTCTTGAGTTTCAGAATCCTCTCTCTCTCTCTCTCTGTATACACACACACACACACACACACACACAAACAAACAAACACACAACATACCTGTGACACATATGTATTCATAAACATATGGCAGAAGCCTGCCAATTTGATCTGTTGGGCTATTTTTGGGAACAAACCCAAATTCTTGAGCTTATGGGGGGAAACCAAACGTTTGGAGCTGTTTCCGCTGCTTTTCCCCTTGTGTTGCCCTACATCCAGGTTTTCCCTGACATTTTGACAATTCAGAAAATTCCCCCTTGACGCCATTTTTTATACTTGAAAACCAGGACATGTTAGGAACTTTCCTGACATATGGCAAGCCTAGAGCTATACAACATGAAAAAAGAAACAACACACTTTCAATGTAGCTCTTGGAAGTGTGTTGGTAGTGGTGGGCAGGAAAAAGCCAATAAAAATGAGGAAAGCGCACAGCAGTTTATTTTGAGTAAACACACTCAGGTTTGTTTTTCTATTAGAAAGCTAGCATTGCAGTTGATTGTATTCAAGAGATCTGAAGATCATAGTTGCTCCACATGTCCCCTGGGGCTGTAAACTGCATTTTAAAAAGCTTTCTTAAATGCTGTGATTACTGGACTGTTGGCTTCACTGTGTGTGTGTGTGTGTGTGTGTGTGTGTACTGTACTATAAATATACAGTATTTAAAAAATCATTGCCTACTGGGAACTAGTGGTTCTAAAACTGAAGAGAGCCTTCTGGTTTATTTTAACAATTAGAAGTATTTCAAAAGGTTCAAAAAGCTAGTTTTCATTTTTTTATCAGTCCCCCATTTTTATTAGTCCCCATTTTTTAAAGTCAGCACCTGAACAGTTGTGTTTTTGGCACTATAATATGTAAAAAGGTAAAGGACCCCTGGACGGTTGAGTCCAGTCAAAGGCGACTATGGGGTGCGGCGCTCATTTCGCTTCAGGCCAAGGGAGCTGGCGTTTGTCCACAGACAGCTTTTCTGGGTCATGTGATAAGCATGACTAAACTGCTTCTGGTGCAACAGGACACCATGACGGAAGCCAGAGTGCACGGAAACGCTGTTTACCTTCCCGCTGCAGTGGTACCTATATCAACTTGTACTGCTGTGCTTTCAAACTGCTAGGTTGGCAGGAGCTGGTACAAAGCAACAGGAGCTCACCCCGCAAACTGAACTTCCGATTGTCAAGCCCAAGAAGCTCAGTGTTTTAGACCACAGCGCCACCCATGTCACTATAATAAGTAGGAACCTCTTCTCTCTGTTTGGAGTGTTGTGCTGCAGATTTAGCATTTGGGTATTCTCTCCCCCCCCCTTTCCTATCTTGCCACATGGTGATTCTCTCTTTTTGCAGTCAGATCAATTGACCAGTCTAGTTGTCGTGATGCTGTATGATCTCCAAGATCGGAAATTTGAAGCTCGCGATAACATTGATGATGAAGAACAAATAGCAGAAGTCCAGGAAGTAGAGCGTTATCTTTGCAGGTATATGTACAAGAAAGTAGGCGGATTCTCATTTGATAGCAAGTATTGAACAATTTTTGGATGTAAAATCTTATGTCGGGCTTCACAATCAGTTAGACTGATTGATTTCAGATTAATTAGAATAATATAATGCTGCCCCCAGTAGTGGCTGGTGCAGAGGTGGGGTGCTGCTGATTCCCTGACTTCCAAATGCATTGTGTCGCTGGCGCTTACCAGAGGGATAGGGGGCAAGGTGTGGGAAATTCAGCACTGTTTGGTGGAGCCAATCCACTAATCTGGACCTTATGTTCCTGTGCAACACCAAATTCCCTGTGCCACCTCTCCCTTCAGCGTTTGGAAGAGAGGAGAGGAGAGGGACCCCGTCTCCAACTGGTGCTGCTCCCTCTGATATTAACTCTGTTCTGAACTGTGTTTCTTTCAATTTCATATTATCTTGTGAAAGTAAGTCAACACCCCGCTCACTTCTATATAGAAGAGAAAAATGCTTCCACAAGAATATGGAGGATAGACTTCCTTGGTGTTGCTACCAATTGTTTCCTGCCTTTCCCCGCTGTCCTTTTCAGGAGATTCAGAAGACTGCTGGGAGCAGGGACGTGAAAAGCTGCAAAGAGAGAGAGGCTCAGTTATAGCTCTGGGGCTTTTTAATTCAGAAAAAAATGAGTAAGGGGGAGGATATGGTAGAGCTGCATAAAATTATGTCTTTTGTGAACAAAGTGGACAGGTTTATCTCTCATAATACTAGAGCTAGGGGGTCATCCATAAAAGCTGAATGGTGGGAAGTTTGGGAAAGAAAAAACGAACTTCATTCAGGACATATCTAAACCATGGAATCCAACTATGACAGCTATTGGGGACAGCTTTTAAAGGGAATTGGACAAATTCATGGAGGATAATGGCTTCTAGTCACGATGGGTGAAAACCACTTTGGGGACATTACAAGTGGGCAGGTGCCATTGCATTTATGTCCTCCTTGTGGTCTTCTAGGAGGTAGCTAACTGGGCACTTTGGAGACAATATGCTTGACAGTATAGTTCTTTTGATGTGATCCAGCAGGGCTGCTCTAATGTTTAACTTGTCTCTGGTTTGTTTGCATCTATGATTCTTACCAGGCTTACTAAAACCTAGTTTCATTTGGAACCAGCAATCTCGGGTCAAAAATCACAGCTTGACATTGGGTTGTGAATCTTGGCCTGAATTAACTGGCTTGTCGCAGCATGCAGGTTTAGTATCCTGGTTTCTTTTGTTGCAGCTAGCCTAGATACAGAGCTGCAGGGGAAGAATGACTCAACATGGCTTGTATGCCCAGATTCTCACTGGCACTTTCCCTTTCTTTTCATTCTGCCTGGCGACAGGCTCCTTTCCCTTCCCACCTGCTTCTGACAAGCTGTTCTTCCCCAGCCTAGATGAGGCTTTGGGGTGGGACGTGGATGGGCTATTAAAGGGACCATGGGCAGTTTTTACCATACTGAACTATGGTTTAAAAGAACTCATACTAAGTGGTTTAAATTATTGAGTGTGTTATTATCAAGTAGCATGTATCACCCTCTTTCAACCCACTGGACATTTAGAAAAACAGCATTTTTAGCTTGGCAAACTATATCAACAGATGCAATTGTACAGCTGGATCTAAAAGCTACCAACGCTCATTTCTTCAGCAAACCCATCCACCCCCTTTCTTGTTCAATGGACCAAAGTAATTACTGACACTTCTTCTTCTGCTTGCTTACCATATGAACTTTTGTTCAAGAGGATTGGGAGCAAAGGGTTAACAAAGAGGGCTAGCAAATCTTCCTGGCGAGTGTCTAGGAATGGGGGAAGGCTTTAAGGCTTTGCACAGAGATGTGTCTAATGATCTCTAGAGGGAAGAGCATCTGCTGCTGGCCAGTTGTAAGAGAGCTGGGGACTTGATTGACAACTTACCCATTGTTGAGCAAAGCAAAAGGCTTTGGAGTATTTGCAGAGGAGATGTCATGGGGTGTGGGTGGGGACAACTGATACAGGATGAAACTAATCATGCTCTGAACATCTGATCCAGATCCTGGCTTGCTGAACTATGGAATAGAGGGAAGAGTGGTGAGAAAATTGGCTCTCCAGATGTTGGTCTTTGAGCCAAGTGGCATAGTCCGTGTTGTTGGAAATACAGTGGTACCTCCAGTTACAAATGCCTCAGGTTACAAACTCCACTAACCTGGAAGAGTCACCTCGAGTTGAGAACTTTGCCTCAGGATAAGAACAGAAATCGTGTGCCGGCGGCAGCAAGAGGCCCCATTAGCAAAAGCACGCCTCTAGTTAAGAACAGTTTCAGGTTACGAATGGACCTCCGGAACGAATTAAGTTCGTAACTAGAGGTACCACTGTAATAGACAAACAAGATCTGGAGGGCTACGTTCCCCACCTCTGGCTTAGTAAACGTGCAGCAGATTAGTCCATTATAACACAACTTGAATCTGTTCTGATGATTTCTCTAGCTGTAAATGCCTTGGCGACAGGGGAGTTGGCCATAATTTTCTCTTATGTATTTCAATACCAGTATTGATTGTTGCAAGGAAACAGGATTTTCCAAGAATAAATAATTACGAATTAAGCTTGTCACAAGATTTATCCATATCCTCCTTTTAATCTATAGCTTTAAAACAAAACTGGCTGCTGCGTTAGCAAGATGTCGAATCAAACACGATGCTCTTTCTCTAGAACACATTCTGCCAGAAACGATAAGGAAACAAGAACAAAGGGCTTCCATGCTACCCTTGTATGTGTGGGTCAATTCACTTAAAATAAGGTGAGGTTGAAAGCTTGCTAGTGTAGCATGTATGTTTTTAATATTTGCTTCTTCCATAATTATATCACATGCTCATAGATAATATAAGCATATTCTCCATGAGAAAATGTGTTGGTGGCAAGTAAATTAAATGGTTTTCTTGAAAGCTCCATAACATTGTCCTAGTACTCTAAACTTAGTGGTGAATGTGGGTGGAATGTTCTTTTGTTGGTAGTCTGTACTTGCCTATTTTAACTACCAAAACACACTGTTCTGTATGCCATTGCACCCTTTATGTTGAATCTACTGGTTCCCTTGCTTACAGCAGCAGCAACATGAACAACCGCAACTTACAAATGTTGTTTCTGCCAATTCTTGCCAGCTTCAGCCTTCACCTACAGACTTTAGAACCATATTTCTACATCTGGATGCCCAACAGTGCAACTGCTTCCTTGCATTCCTCTGTGACACATTAAAATCAGTCTTATTGAGACACGAGCAGCAAACAGAAAGGGGATATCCAAGCTTTGCCAAACGAGAGTACGCATTTTTGTTAGATACCAAAAACAATGAATGCTCTCCCAAGGCCCTTTCAGACTGTCTCTTCTTAGGTGGCATTAAATCACATACTGGCAAATTCAGGATGCACAACTAAAGTTGATTTGGCACCCTTGCACAACAAACCCACTTCCCCCCAGAATTTGAGTTTTTACTACAAGGAACACAGAATATTTAATAGAAAGCCAGTGTTGTTCTACTTCTCTGCAAACTTGTGTGTAAAGTGATGAGGATGCCTACTTGATAAAAAGGTCATTTGGAAGTGACCCCCCAAGTCTCGCTGTCTAATTCAGCTTCTCGATATTTACCTGCTACTATACATTCAGCATCACTATTTCGGGAGCGATCCCAAGTTGAATATGTAACCTTGGAGGGATTAGAGCTGAACTAGGCCATGTGGATCTTTATACTCAGCTTAGCAGTGGCATGTTGCCTTGGGGAAGAGCAGATCTTCCCAGTAAGGGATCTGAGAAAGTTGTTCGGGAAAGGGAACAGAAGTGTAGCTTCAGACTTTGTTTAAACTGGTACAGGTAGAACCACGGAGAATTATTTCTGTGGGATGCATATTCAGCATTTTAAGAACTTTGCATTTGCAAGTCCCAGGGGAGGAAGCTTATATGTACAAGAAATGTGTAACGATTTGTAGCAGGGTAGTGAGCAACAACAAAATAAATTAATGCAGACTTTTCTGTAGTGATTCAGATGCAAGTACAAAAGACAAAGTGATTTCTTACTTTTATATTAAGCACTTATATTAAACAGTTGTGTTTCTGCAACAGCCTTGAAGATGTTCATAGCACTTTACACCAGGAGGGATTCACTAGAGTGGAATCGGTCTCCAGTTTTGGTGGCTATTCATATTGCCTAGATAAGCACTGTGAAGACGTACTCATTTTCCCTTCCACTGTTAAAGAAAATCTGCTTACTCTGCAACTGTTTGCTGATTACAAGCTCATATTGCAGGTATGTTAACATGAAACTGAAATAAATGTCCTAACTTCATGCTTCATAGTCTTTCTGTGTTGCATGTTTCTATTTCTTTTCAATGTCTTGTTAAGCCCCTTTCTCTTGATACGGATTCTAGGGATATCATGCAACTGACACTGGATGTCCTTAAGGCAAGTTAAGCACATTTACTTAATTGTAAGTAAGTCCCTTAATTCTGAAAGGCCCTCGGGTTATGAACTAAACGTGATAACCTTGAATGCTCGAGTAGAAGGACTAGCTATGACATCCTTGAAATTTGAGCTTCATTGGGGGCAGCTTTACTCTGGACTTGCTAGTTTTCTTTGTTCAATGTCAAGTGTAGGGACTGAGGTGACTAAGAGACATGAGTTACAATTTGGGAAGCTGTGGTTCAAGTCTGTCTTTGGCCATTAACACAGTAGGTGGTCTCCTCCTCAGTCATATTAAATAACCAGCCTGCCTTTGTTTTTTTGTTAAATATTTTTTTAAATTTCTCAGTTACTAAAGTCCAATAACAGCCACGTTTTATCAATGTCAAATTACAATTCATATCCAAATATATTGTAAAACCAATTATACAGTTTTTGTGACTTCCCATTTGCTGGGTTTCGGGGTGCAAAGTTCTTATTTCTTCCTGCTTCTGAAAACTTGATTAATCCAAGTACATTCAGTCCTGATCTTAGTCTCTTATCAACAGCTACAGAGTTCTTGACTTCCATTCGTATTAACACATTTAATAAATTTTATTTCTGCAGAAGGAGTTCTATATTCTGTAAATTCCCTGTGTGAGAAGTTCCCCCCCATTTGTTTCTTCATTTTTCCTGTTCTGATCATGTTGTAAGCCACATCTCTACTTACGCTTTTTCGCTCTTCTTCTTCCTCTGTTCCCATGTAATTTTGACTGCATCACTCACCATCTTTGTTTGCTTGTGTATAGATAAGGAGTAATCTGACGCCCCCGCCATAGCTCCTGGGATTTCCAGTTTCTCCTTCTCCTCCAACCCTTAAATCACTAACGATCTGGTGTCCCACCAGAACTACAGCCGATCTTCAAAGCCCATAGTCCATATTGCAGTGGAAGTTCAGTGCTTTAAATCATTTTGATGTTCTCACACAGCTCTATTTTCATATTAATTCATTATTATAATCCCACTCTCTTTTTCTCCTCTTGCTTTTTATCAGTTTGTTGGCATTCAGGGGGAGGTTTGCCGAATCATTTATGTAGCAAACATGGTGTATATAAAGAAAGGGTAAAGGCTCCCCCCCCCATATACTGTATTTTAATACGAAGGAAATCTTTCCAATTTGAAACGTTGCGACTCAGTAAGTAGCTGGTTCACTTGGCAATTTATAATCTTGTCCCATCCATCCTGCACACACCTGTAAATTAGAGCCAATTTCATCCTAATAAACAGAAGAGCCTCTGCATCTTAATGGCTGTGTCTGGGGGTTACCGATAGGCGAAGTGCTTTGGCACCCAGCGTCTTCCTTCCTCCTGGATTCCATACCGGAGCAAGAGCCCAGGTATCAAGACAATCTGTGGGTGAAGTTCACTCCCCCTGGGCCCTGGGGGGAGCTTGCAAGGACAATTACCCTCAAAATAATCCTTGTTTTTTTCTGCAAATGACCTCCACCAATGTGAGAGCTTTACCCATTAAGGCAGGGAGCACCGGAAGTCACCAGCCTGCCTCTGTATTGGCACCATATGCCTTGCAATCATTAGTGTGGTTATCATATGCAAGCAACTACATGGATGATCACGTGGAACACATGTGTGGAATTTAGCAAATGCTATGTTTGAAGCCCCTTCTGTCGGGAAATTTTCCCAAACTGCATGCCACACTTTCCATACTACGGGGCTGTATATAATCACATGGCTGGGCCCATATGTGAAGCAGTTGGTTTAGATTGCAAGCAGAAACTTAGTAACAACTGCACATTCAAAATGGCAAAATCAATTTTCCTGAAATACTTATTTACTTGGGTGCTGGTCCTACAGAAATAAACAAGCTTTGCCGCTTAAATAATTTGTCAATCACCCTTTTGTTAATTGGGCATCTCTGCTTAATTCTTAGGATCAATCCAGGAGTCTTGCCGTCCATTCGGTGAAGGCCTTGCTGAATATGGATGATGACATCTTAATAGCACACATGGGTTCATGGCTCACTGTGGCTCATATGTCAGTACTGACAAATCAGACGACTTCCAAAGTGTTTGTATGTGGAGTGAAGTCTTTGGCAAAGGAAGCTGAACTGAAGGACTTGTTTGCACAGATGGAGTGTAAAAGTAAGCATGTGTTAGCATTATTCATACCACTTAGAAGCCATTTGACACGGAAGGCTTTGTACACTAATAAATGATTAAGTAATAAATTCAAAATTGACCCATTTGTTTTAGAACACTCTAACTTGCAGACTTGTTCTTCTCCCCTCCCCTTCAGATATTGTGCTACTACATGAAGATTTTGCAAACATTGAACCAACTGATAAGCTGCAGAAAGTTAAAGTTATTTTACTACTCCCTCGGTGTTCAGGCCTGGGGGTTAGCAATCCAATAGAATTTATTCTAAAAGAACATGAAGGTAACTTTTTGAAATACTTCTTTTAGATTGCCATTAAAATGAAATGTTTGATTTGCATTCCTGCTTGGCTTGGCATTATTGGCGTTGATGGTTTTATGCTCATTATAGAGAACCATCATTGGTGGAATCCTAAACAATTGGTGGAATACTAAACAACCATTATCTCTACCTGCAACTCAAGCACAATGTTTTGTGATGCACTGCTGCACTACTTGACACACTCTGTTTTTTGTTGGTTCATCTGGTTTTAAATCAGCCAGCAAGAGTGATATAGAATTAGGGGTTGGCAGTTTGGTCAGCTGGTCTCAGTCCTTCTCTTACTTCCCATTGTTGCCAATTTCTCCCCCTTTTGCTTGCATAATCCTAGACCAGAAGAAAAACCTTGTAATACATCTGGGTGGAAGTTGCTGAGATGTAATAATTGGTGCAGAAAAATGTGATCAGTTTCAAAGTGGCTTGAAACTGGCTTGTTGAAACCAATCATAGTTATGTTAACCATCATTCTGGTTCCAGATGATGCAGCAAACTGATTTAATAGAGCTGAAGTAAACACTTCCAAAGTCTTTGTTTTGGTCATGTGGAAAGGAGGAGAGGGGAGAGTTCTATTTTGAGGGCAGTGCACATTGCTGTGGTTTAGTGTTTCATGAGGACCTGGCCAGTTACTGGTTTTTGTTTGAACTTACTCATTGTATTCTCTTCAGATGCAGAATTACTTAGAGATCTCTCTCAGGGCTCTGTAGCAGAAGATAAACTCAATTCCCTTGCTCAACAGCAGCTGAAAGAATTGTCACATGCAATGCAGTGTAAGTTTGGCATTAACTGGTAAGAATTAGAGTAAAATATTGTGTATAGACAACCCCTGAGTATTCGGAGAAATAAAAGTACTGAGAGGACAACTATTGGAAGAGAAAATTGTTCCTGTAGCAAAAAATGTCACAAATAGTGATGGGCATCTGAAAACATAGTCTTGCAACGGGAACAGTCACCTTGTTGTTTTAGGGAATCTCAATGGCCTTCTTTAGGGGCATTTGTTATCCTTTGGGATATTTTCCCCCATGCATTTGCGATGGAGGGACAAGCTGATGATGGACTCTTCCAGGAAAGGAGGAGTGTGCAGTGTGCTAAACAGGCCTAGCCTAGCAGTCTTTATTGGTTCTTTTAGCTGTTGTTGTTCTTTATGTTCCTTTTGGAACTAGAATCCCTGATTTTTCCAGTCCACTCTAGGAAAGCCTTATGAGCTAATCATCACTTGCCCCTGCCTTCTGGAAGGGATAATAAATGCCCTCCCTTGAAAATCATTTAATAGAAGAAAATTCCTTTCTCTGCTGAATAATATTTCTAAAATTGTGAGAAAGTCAGTGTTCATTTTTATTTTAAAGTAAGGTTTTAAGATTTGGTTCCCAAGGCAGCTAACTTGCAGATTATTTGGACTAAATTGTCTTTATGGGAAACAGGATCAAAGCAGATAAAAAGATAGAACTCATCAATAAAACAATTGCAAATTAAAACTTATTAAAAATGGAGTGGCAAAAGCATTGAATCAAAGTGTGGCCCATAAGTCTGTCTGAATGAAAAGGTACTTGCATGTCAGTGAAAATCCATCAGAGGGTGCTAGACAGACATCATTAGG